>NC_042617.1:98019854-98373997 GCF_901001135.1 Rhinatrema bivittatum | reverse complement strand
AATTGGATTTATGTTTTGCCTGCAGTTTTTGTGTGGGAGGGCTGGGTGAACTGGTGGGGGTTCAGGGTGAATTGCTAGAGGGTCTAGATCATCGTTGTCCAAACTTTTGGTTCGGGGGGGGGGGGCACATGAACAATTGTTTAACAGCTCGTGGGCCAGATTAACAATATTGCTATTATTAAAAACACCAAATTACAACTTGAGAAACCTTTTAGATCAGTGTAGTCCAACAGTCTATTCTACTCTAAAATTTAGATTCTAAAAAGTTAACCAAATCTCTCATGTCATAAGGACGCAATGTCATAAGCTAATCATGTTCAGTGGGAAATCTGACACTGCTATGTTAGCTCCAACTGTAGAGCTTGCAATGCGCAAAGATGCTGTTAAATATTCATCTGTAAGCAGAGACCGTGACTTTGTTTTTGCATTTTTCATTCTTGAAAACAACTGTTCGCAGCAGTAGGTGCTACCAAACAAAGCAATGAACTTCTTAGCATCTTGTGACAGATTAGGGAACTTTGCAGTGAAACATAAGAACTGTAGAATCTCAGAAGATCATGTTCAGTAAAAGCTCTCTTCAAGTCACTGTCATTCTTAATGTCGATGAGTTCCATCTCATATTTATCAGCACAGTCTTTCGGATCAGTTTGAAATGGATTACTCAGTAGCTTCATGACGTCAGTATGTTTTCTGAAATTCTCGAACCTTTGTTTTAAGTCATCAATCAGTATGATAACTAATTCTGAATACTCCTCATGTTGCACTGTGTCAGTAGGTCTCGTGGAAAGGACTGTCAAACGTACAACTTTCTTCAGAATCATCTGTGAAGGGTAGATTTTCAAAGGGGTATGCGCGTACGATACGCGCGTACCCCCCCCGAAAACCTACCCCAAACTCCCCTGCGCGCGCCGAGCCTATTTTGCATAGGCTCGGCGGCGCGCACAAGCCCCGGGACGCGCGTAAGTCCTGGAGCTTGCATGGAGGGGCGTGTTGGGGCGTGTCGGTGGGCGTGCTGCGAGTGACGCGGTGTTTCGGGGGCGTGCCGCGAGTGACGCGGCGTGGCGCAGGGCCGGGGGTGTGGTTGAGGCCTCCGGACCAGCCCCCGGGTTGGATGATGGTGCGCCAGCAGCCCGCTGGCGCGCGCAGATTTACACCTGCTTTCCACAGGCGTAAATCTACCAACAAAGGTAGGGGGGTTTAGATAGGGCTGGGGGTGGGTGGGTTAGGTAGGGGAAGGGAGGGGAAGGTGAGGGGAGGCGGAAGGAAAGTTCCCTCCGAGGCCGCTCCGATTTCGGAGTGGCCTCGGTGGGAACAGGCAGTGCGCGCTTGGCTCGGCGTGAGCAGGTTGCACAAATGTGCACCCCCTTGCGCGCGCCGACCCTGGATTTTATAAGATATGCGCGGCTACCGCATATCTTATAAAATCCAGCGTACACTTGTTCGCACCTGGTGCACGAACAAAAATACACCCGCGCGTACATTTATAAAATCTACCCCTGAATAAATAAGCCCCAATTTCTCAATGAAGGTAACGACATGTTCATACAATTTGTGCGACAGCTGATTCTTTCCTTGAAGTTTCACGTAGTCTGCTATATATTTGGTCATATTGACCAGAAACGCCAAGTCACTCACCCACGAATTATCATCTAGGAAACTTATATCCTTCCCTTTGTTGGCCATGAATGTCTTTATTTCATCACATAAACTCCAGAATCTGGACAGCGTGCCTGACCTGCTGAGCCATCAAACTTGGCTGATGTAAATCACATCATCATGATCTGAGCCCATTTCCTCCAGAAAAGATTTAAATGCCCTGTGTGTCAGACCTCTGGATCGTATGAAGCTGACACTTGATACAACTTTTTCCATCACATTCTTCATTTCTAGTTTTCCTGGTGAATGATGTGTGGTGTATGACAACTTCCTGTGGCACTGATTTCTCCAACAAGGTTGCAAATCCATTCTGCTTCCCTGCCATGGCTGGTGCTCCATCTGTTGTGCCAATCAGCTTGTTCTCACACAGATTGAACTTCTCCAGTACCTGCTTGATTTTATCAAAGATCTCCTTTCCCGGAAGTGTTTTTTGTTTTTTTCAAATCAGAGGGGGTTTTTTTTCCCATTGGAAGGCAGTCGCAACCCCAAATGAGAATTCTGCAGCCCCATTTGGGGATGCGACCCACCTTTTGGGAACTGCTGCTTTGCTGCTAGATATAGAAGGGAATTTTCTCTCACACCTGATCCTCTCCCCGATAGTCCCCGCACCCCTCCCTCGCACCCGATTCGCAGGCCGGATAGAAAGGCTTGGTGGGCCACATTCTGGCCCGTGGGCCTTATGTTGGACAATCCTGGTGTAGATGAATTGGCAAAGGTATGGGTGAACTGGTGAATTCAAATAAATGCGCAACTAAGAATTTTCAGAAAGGTGTACATGTATACTTTAAAATATACCCTCCTCCATATTTAATTCTGAGTTATTATGTGTGCATTGTTCTAATTATTTTGTATGTGAAATATACATATGTATTGGGGAAAAAACGTATATGTATTCTGGTATTACAAATATACGTGTATACTACAACATGCGTGCATATTTTTGGGGCAGAAATACATGGTGTTTTATAAACTGTGTGGCTCAAACAAAATCTCTATGGGCTTACTTACACAGTGGTATACAGTTTTGAAAGTTGGGCTGACCACATAAGAAACTTCAGCAAGGTATTTATAATACTTATTTACACCAATTTTACTGATTTTGAAAGATGTTCTCCATTTAAATGTGATATGACTGCTTTGTGATATCACTGATATGCCTACTGAGTTGCAGAATTAATTGATGGTGCACCTCTGGTTGCTAGACCCAATCCAGGAAAACTGCAATTAAGTAATAAAGAGGAGATATATTTCTGAGTTTCTGTTGTTTTTTGAAGCACTTTATCTTTGCATAAATATAACTAGTGTTTTGTGGTGAAACATTTAAGACTTGTGCTTTTGTGATGAGAGATGGAGTTACCAGATAGCGCCAGGGCACTGGGAACAGGCAAAGCTCATTCTAATTTTAAATGTCCATCTCAATACTTCTATGAACTGAAAGATCTTCTTTTCTTTTGGAGCCTGGACAAGCAGACCCTGCATGCATGGTGGGTAAATGAGAGACCAGCATAGCCTGCTACTGCTTACTTGGAACCATCTGGTAACCCTAATGCATTGTTTCACTTCAATTAAGTACACTGAATACCTTTTGTGGAAGTAAAGTTGAGGAAGCATAGTGGGTTACAATACATACATCAGAAATGTGTGGTACTTTGGTGGAAGAACTGGCCTTACACTATGGGGTAGATTTTTAAACTTGCGCGAGCGCGCCCATGTGCACGCGCTGCCCGGTGCACACACATGGACACGTGATTTTATAACATGCGCGTGCAGGCGTGCGCATGTTATAAATCGGGGGTCGACGCGTGCAGGGGGTGCACAATTGTGCACCTTGCTCATGCCAAGCCAGCGCCAAACCGCTCTGCCTTCCCCCGTTCCCTCCCTTCCCTACCCCTCCACCCCACCTTCCCTTTCCTTTCCCTACCTGCCCTGCCCTTTCCCTCTACCTTCTTCTTCTTTTTGGTTTTATTGCAAAACTTACTTCAGTCCTGGGGCTGAAGTAAGTTGCGCGCGCCGGCTGATTGCCGGCGCGCGATCCCTGGCACAGCAGCAAATGGCCGCTGTGTCAGAGGTCTCTGGCCACCCCACCCCACCCCTTTTTGCAAGCCCGGGGACTTACATGCGTCCTGGGGCTTTATGTGCGTCGCCGGGCCTTTTGATAATCCGGCCCTATGTTTCTTCTATTCTTCAAAGAATGGAAACAAGGCTCTAAATATTTTGCTTCTTTTTTTGATACTGGCAAGTTTAGAAGATATTAATGAATATGTATTCGTGTAATTATTTATCTTTATATTTATTTGCTTATTTATCTATAGCATTATAGGGAACCCTAAACAAGAACACCACGTAGCAAGCTACATAGAGTACAATCAGTCCCAGCTCTGATGAATTGAAAGTTTTAGTGGGTGATTTAGACAATAGGAGATTAGATTTTTATTATTCTACTTTCAACACTTTTTTTTTTCAGCATTTCAAAGAGGATTACATTCAGGTACTCTAGGTATGTCCCTATCCCCAGAGAATTTATAATCTAAGTTTGTATCTAAAGCAATGGAGGGTAAAGTGACTTGTCAAAGGCCACAAGGAAGAACAGTGGGCCTTGAACCCTGGTTGCTTGGTTTATAGCCCACTGCTCTAACCACTAGGCTACTCCTCCACTAGTAACCTGCCTTACAGGCCAATACAGTACAGTGCGCTCCGTTGGTCACTCCATTGGAGCGCACTGTGGGGCGGATTTTCAGAGCCCTGCTCGCCGGTGAGCCTATTTTACATAGGCCTACCGGCGCGCGCAGAGCCCCGGGACTCGCGTAAGTCCCGGGGTTCTCCGAGGGGGGCGTGTCGGGGGCGGGCCCGGTCGTCACGGTGTTTCGGGGGCGTGTCGGCAGCGTTTTGGGGGCGGGGCTACGGCCCGGGGCGGTCCGGGGGCGTGGCCGCGCCCTCCGTACCCACCCCCAGGTTGCGGCCCGGCGTGCAAGAGGCCTGCTGGCGTGCGGGGATTTACTTCTCCCTCCGGGAGGCGTAAATCCCCGGAGAAAGGTAAGGGGGGGGTGTAGACAGGGCCGGGCGGGTGGGTTAGATAGAGGAAGGGAGGGGAAGATGAGGGGAGGGCGTTAGAGGATTCCCTCCAAGGCCGCTCCGATTTCGGAGCGGCCTTGGAGGGAATGGGGGTAGGCAGCGCGGCTCGGCGCGCGCCGGCTATACAGAATTCATAGCCTTGCGCGCGCCGATCCAGGATTTTAGTGGATACGCGCGGCTCCGCGCGTATCCACTAAAATCCAGCGTACTTTTGCTTGCGCCTGATGCGCCAGCAAAAGTACGCCTATTCGCATTTTTTTAAAATCTTCCCCTGTTAGCGCAGGTTTGGATGTGCGTTTTCGACGCGCTAGCTTTACCCCTTATACAGGCCACTCTCCTGGGCTTTACCTCTTTTACTGTATAAGGGGTAAAGCTAGTGCGTTGAAAACGCGCGTCCAACCCCCCCCCCCCCCGAAACTAATAGTGCCCGCAACATGCAAATGCATGTTGCGGGCACTATTAGTTATTCCCGCTCGATACAGAAAGTAAAATGTGCAGCCAAGCCGCACATTTTACTTTCAGAAATTAATGCCTGCCCAAAGGCTGGCGATAATTTCGGCCGGCACCGGGGAAGTGTACAGAAAAGCAGAAAAAACTGCTTTTCTGTACACCCTCCGAATTAATATAATAGCGATATTATGTCGGAGGCCTCAAAAGTAAAAAAAAAAAGTAACAATTAAAAAAAAAAAAATTAAAAATCAGCCCGCGGCCTGCAGGTCGGAAGATAGACACTCAATTTTGCCGGCGTCCGTTTTCCAAACCCGTGGCTGTCAGCGGCTTTGAGAGCCGACGCCGGAAAAATTAAACATCGGCCATCAAACCCGCTGACAGCTGCCGCTCCTTTTACCGTGGGCCCTAATTTGCATAGGCCACCCTCCTGAATCGCGCGCCCAGGAGAGTGGCCTGTGCACGCTCCGGGACAGCGGGCGCTCATCGGCTCTCCCCCGCGTTTTTCTGTATCGGCCTGTTAGTTAATAGCAAGTGGCAGGGGAAGAAATCATCTCTCTTGGTTTCCAGCCTGCTACTCAAACTAATATACTACTCCCTATACTTAAATGTGCATTACTTTGGGTTTGTTTTTTTTAAAATGAAGATTCTCAAGAAGGAAAAAAAAATCTTTGTTTTATTTTTACCTTTCTTGGTATCCATTCCAGGGCCCAGGCCAGAATTTGCACTCGGTCTGACTTCAGCGCTACTCTGAGGAGTAACATTTGCTTTGGCATTATTAGCTTTTCCTTTCTTATCATTCTTGGAATTATCATTTGGCACATCTGCAATATCACTCTGCAATAAGCAGTGACATGTATATTAGCAATATCATCACAACAAAACATTATCTCATGAAAACATACCTTTCTAGCTCGTATTCTGTTTCAATAATACTCTTCTATCTACAAAAATTGTGCTTTCTTAATAGATAATGCTTGAAGTATATTTAATATCATATATGTCGCTGCAGTGATAAGGTCTCCTATGACTTTGATTTTTCTTTTTTGCATTCTCTGTTATCAATGGATTTTATAAGCACAGACTGCTCTGATTTTCTTTCTGTAGAGTTTTAAGGAGACATTTTAGCAATCATAAACTTAAATGACTGACAGCACAAAATAGAGTTAAGAACATAAGAACATAAGAAATTGCCATACTGGATCAGACCAAGGGTCCATCAAGCCCAGCATCCTGTTTCCAACAGAGGCAAAACCAGACCACAAAAACCTGGCAATTACCCAAACACTAAGAAGATTCTATGCTACTGATGCAATTATTAGCAGTTGCTATTCCCTAAGTAAACTTGATTAATAGCCGTTAATGGATTTCTCCTCCAAGAACTTATCCAAACCTTTTTTGAACCCAGCTACACTAACTGCACTAACCACATCCTCTGGCAACAAATTCCAGAGCTTCATTGTGTGTTGAGTGAAAAAGAATTTTTTCTGATTAGTCTTAAATGTGCTACTTGCTAACTTCATGGAATGCCCCCGAGTCCTTCTATTATTCGAAAGTGTAAATAATCGAGTCACATCTACTTGTTCAAGACCTCTCATGATCTTAAAGACCTGTATCATATCCCCCCTCAATCGTCTCTTCTTCAAGCTGAACAGCCCTAACCTCTTCAGCCTTTCCTCATAGGGGAGCTGTTCCATCCCTTTTATCATTTTGGTTGCCCTTCTCTGTACCTTCTCCATCGCAACTATATCTTTTTTTAGATGCGGCGACCAGAATTGTACACAGTATTCAAGGTGCGATCTCACCATGGAGCGATATAGAGGAATTACGACATTTCCATTTTATTAACCATTCTCTTCCTAATTATCCCTAACATTCTGTTTGATTTTTTGACTTCTGCAGCACACTGAGCCGACGATTTTAAAGTATTATCCACTATGATGCCTAGATCTTTTTCCTGGGTGGTAGCTCCTAATATGGAACCTAACATCATGTAACTACAGCAAAGGTTATTTTTCTTTATATGCAACACCTTGCACTTGTCCACATTAAATTTCATCTGCCATTTGGATGCCCAATCTTCCAGTCTTGCAAGGTCCTCCTGTAATGTATCACAGTCTGCTTGTGATTTAACTACTCTGAATAATTTTGTATCATCCGCAAATTTGATAACCTCACTTGTCGTATTCCTTTCCAGATCATTTATATATATATTGAAAAGCACCGGTCCAAGTACAGATCCCTGAGGCACTCCACTATTTACCCTTTTCCACTGAGAAAATTGACCATTTAATCCTACTCTCTGTTTCCTGTCTTTTAACCAGTTTGTAATCCACGAAAGGACATCGCCTCCTATCCCATGACTTTTTAGTTTTTGTAGAAGCCTCTCATGAGGGACTTTGTCAAACGCCTTCTGAAAATCCAAATACACTACATCTACCGGTTCACCTTTATTCACATGTTTATTACCCCTTCAAAAAACAAAGCAGATTTGTTAGGCAAGACTTTCCTTCGGTAAATCCATGTTGACTGTTTTCCATTAAATCATGTCTTTCTATATGCTCTATGATTTTGATCTTGAGAATAGTTTCTACTATTTTTCCCAGCACTGAAGTCAGGCTCACTGGTCTATAGTTACCCGGATCGCCCTTGCAGCCTTTTTTAAATATTGGGGTTACATTGGCTACCCTCCAGTCTTCAGGTACAATGGATGATTTTAATGATAGGTTACAAATTTTAACTAATAGATCAGAAATTTCATTTTTGAGTTCCTTCAGTACCCTAGGATGCATACCAGCTGGTCCAGGTGATTTGCTACTCTTTAGTTTGTCAATCTTGCCTATTATATCTTCCAGGTTCACAGTAATTTTGTTCAGTTTGTATGACTCATCACCGCTGAAAACTATCTCCGGAACTGGTATCTCCCCAACATCCTCATTAGTAAACACAGAAGCAAAGAATTCATTTAGTCTTTCTGCAATGGCCTTATTTTCCCTAAGAGCCCCTTTAATCCCTCGGTCATCTAATGGTCCAACCGACTCCCTCACAGGTTTCTTGCTTTGGATATATTTAAAACAGTTTTTATTATGAGTTTTTGCTTCTATGGCCAACTTCATTTCAAATTCTCTCTTCGCCTGTCTTATCAATGTCGGCGTCTGACAAGAGGAAAAGGCGGCAAACTTTGAGTAAAAGTTATTAGGACCAAAACAATGTGGATACGATAAACCAGACTTCTCAGTGGATATTTCAGGAGAATCAAGTCCATTACAGTCCCTGAAGCAGCAGCCCTGCGAAACGTACGTCGGACTGGACCTTCTTCAAGCTATTGGATCTCCGAAGCACGGTAGCGCCATCAATAAATAAGGGAATTACCGTTCCACATCAATTTTATAAAAAAGAAAAATTGCAAAAAAGAAAGAAAAAAAATGTTCATCAATAAAAAGGACTTTGAAATAATTGGACCGATGATTAAATATGACCCATAGCGGTTAAAAATACAGGCTAAATTGCTTGCATACCGTGGGTGTTATGATGATCCTACATATAAACTAAATGAAATTTGGCACACAGAAGGTTAAAAACTTTGCTTACAATGTGTTTGTTTGAAATACATTGTTGTTTGTTGTACGTTGGCATTAACTGTAATTATCCTTGTGGTAATTGAAATCTCCCATTATTATTGCACTGCCAAATTGGTTTGCTTCCCTGATTTCTCTTAGCATTTCATCATCTGTCTGACCATTTTGTCCAGGTGACTGCAATATCTCTTTCTTCATAGATTGTCATGTTGTATCACACCTGACTTGCTATAACCTTGAGTCTATAGAAGTGTAATTTGTGTATTATATCACCACTAGGTGTGATTTTCTTTTAATGTGCATAAATGTTCATTGGGAGTAGACTGAGTATTCCAAATATGCTTTAATACAATCTTCAGGACTTGAAATAAAAATTCCCCAGAAATGAAAGCAAACACAATACATAGATACTATTAGCATTAAAGAATAAATAATTCATATTTACATACAGTTTCAATACCCATAGCCCTCATCTGATCTGCTCTTTTCTCCATCACGGACAGAAATTTCTTTGGATCTGACAAAGCATCAACAATATCTGAAAGAAATGTAGAGTGGCATTAGTTGTCTCAAAAATATCTTCAGGGCTACTATTTATTTATTTATTTACTTATTTTAAAAACACTTATATTCTGTCTATATAGTAAGACTATCGATGCTAAGCAGATAACAGGAATACATTAACAGTCATGAAAACAGACAATAAGACTAACACAAGTAACATTTCCATATATTAAAATATTAAAATATATAGGCATAAATCACAACAAGGAAAGGCTTCCAGAAAAGAAGCAGTTTTAAATTTCTTCCGAATCCCAAACATAATCGGTAGAAAAGATTTTTTTTTTTTTTTTTTTTGGTCTTTGTCCCCGCTGATTGCTGTGGGACTTCCCTCTCCTCTGACTACCATGACAGTGAAACCGCTCCCGCAGTCTTCCCTAACCCTGACCTCATCTCTCTTTGCCAAGGAAGGCAGCCAGCAGACATCCTGCTGCTGCTTTAATATGGTTGAACACTTCTCACCGATTTCTGCTGATGGCCCCCTTATATTGAGGCTGTGGCAAAAATAACCCCACCCCCTGTATCGGGCATGCCTATCTCATCCCATACCAGGGCCATCAGCTTATAACCCTGCTTGCAAACCGCCTGAACATTCATGTAAGTATAATTTTTTTTACATATTGAAAGGCAGCAAGGGAGAAGAAAGAGAGTGGGAGTATGCAAGAGAACCGGCAAGTGTGCGTAGGTGTCAGCATGTGTGTTTGTGTTGCAGTAGATCTAAGGGAGCATGTGTGCGTATGTATGTGTCTGTGGGAACAAGGGAGGGTGTGTATATGTGTCAGTGGGTGCAAGGCAGCATGTGTGTATAAGTATCAGTGGGAGCAAGGAAGTGTATAGGTGTCAGTGGGTGCGAGGGAACATGTGTGTGTAGGTGTCGTGTGCGAGAGAGCATGTGTGTGTAGGTGTCATGTGTAAGGGAGTGTGTAGAGGTCAGTGGGTACGAGGAAGCATGTGTGTGTTGGGTGTAAGGGATCATGTGTGTAGTCGTCAATGGGTGCGAGGGAGCGTGTGTGTGTGTGTATGAGTAGCTGTCAATAGGCGCGAGGGAGTGTGTGTGTGTAGGTATCAGTCAGCACAAGGGAGGATATGTATGTGTGTGTGTGTGTCAGTGGGTGCAAGGGAACGTGTGTGTATATGTATGCAGGTGTCAGTGGGTTCGAGGGAGCATATGTGTATAGGTATCACTGGGTGTGAGGGAGCATGAGTGTGTGTGTGTGCAGGTGTCAGTGGGTACGAGGGAGCGTATGTGATAGGTATTACTGGGTGTGAGGAGTGTGTGTGTGTGTTTGTGAATGTGTCAGCATGTACAAGGGAGTACATGTGTGTATCAGCATGTGTGTGAAGGAAGAGGAAGTTTGTGCACTCCCTCACCCCCACTAATCCAGAACAATCTCAGGGTGATTGAAAAGTATAGAAAGGGAGAATTAAAAAAATCTTGTTAGTAATCTGATGTGTCTGCTGTTTTAAAATATTTTATTGGTTTTTGGGAAATTTTTAAAAGTTTTAAATAAGTTTAATTATTAGATATTCAGCTGTTTTGTAATATTTATCATTTTTATTTGTATGGCTTTACTATTGCTGATTTATATTTCTTGATATTTTATGAGGAATGATAATCTTTCTCTTTTTCCATTGTTGCACTGCATATAGGATCTAGCTTGTTGTGGTTTCCAATTCATTTTTTGACTGCACATTTCTATTTATACTTTACGGTCTCTTTATTCTGTATTTTGTGAGAGTTGATCTGTGTTCTGCATGTGTGACAGAGGTGAGGTATTCTGCTAGCATTTAGCTTCTGTGTAGGGATCTATAGCAGCTTAGCTTGTTCTGTTGTTTTATGGTCTGGTGTAATATTTGTAGCATTGTCTTTTCATAGGTAGAGCTGTCATTATTTGAGTTCTGGCTGTTATTGCTGTTTTTTTAATGGATGTTTACTATATTTTAATTGCAATTCAGTTTACCCAAGGCTTTCTGAGAGCCAAACCCATATCCACCATATGCAATATGGGATCCAAGTGTCTCTTTAATTTTTATTTTGCAGGGTTTTCTGGTTGGCATCACAGTTCTGCATGTAAATATAATGTACATGCTGTTAGTGATACTTTTACCTCCTAAGACTGTACTTTGAATGGCTTTTTAATCTAAAAACTATTATAAATGTATAATGTTTAATTGTGTGTGAGGAGGGAGGGATTGGGGGTGGGGATACATGGCTGTTAGCTTTATCTAAGATGCCTAATACCCTTGCACCATTCCTGGCTGCATTGGATCCATATGGGAAAGTAGGGTATTGCAGCTGTGCTACTTTGGGTCTCCTCAGTCTTGGACAGGGCTTTATTTTTCTTTTTTAAGCCCTAGAGGAATCCCCTCCCTCCCCATCCTTTAAAGTAGGTAGGCAGTGTAAAGCCTGGGGAACCATAAGAGCAGCAGATTCTGTAGCACTTAGACAATGGGAATACACCGGGATGCATGTGTTTGTGTGTGTGTGTGTGTGTGTGGGGATTATGGAGAAGTTGAGGCAAGCAACAATCAGAAAAATGGATGGGTGAGCCAAGAGAAAGTGCCTATTGTTGTGCCTGTCGGTCGCAGGCGACTATGACCTCTCACGCTCACCTCTTTTTTCCATGCACCATCAATCATTGGAAGAGTGGCGGCCTCAGCCAACCAACGCCGACCTCCCCGGTGTCCCCGGGACGGTGTGGGCGCTGCCGACCGCCATCTTACTTCCGGAATCACCTAGGCGCACATGCAGGGCCTGCTTTTGTATACGTCATGGCAATAACCTCAGGACATCCCCTCCCGATGACATCAACCCGCTGGTGTACTTAAGCTGACCGGTCCACTGTTCCAGTTTTTCCTCGTGCATTGGACGCTTTGGGTAACCACTCCACAGGGGCCCTTCCGCGTCTTGTCTATCCACTCCTCAGAGGGCCTTCCTGCCTTGGACTTCACCTGACCAGCTTCTCGGGTCTCTCTCCTGGGACTTCCTTGTGTGAGTACCTTCTTCAGTTTCCTACGATACCAACATTGCTGAAGTCTCCATGGTGTACCCCGTGCCTCGAGCCACTACCGTTCTTCAGTATTATCGCTGCTACATATCCTGAGCTACAGGGTATCGTTGCAGCTACTCAAGATCCTCTGTTTGGTTCCTGCATTTCAAGACCTCATCTACCTCGTCACCTACAGTACAGTCATCCTCGGCATACCCCGCGCTGCGGGCCACTACCAGATCTGCACTTCTGAGGTATCTCCACCAGCCTTCACGAACCTCCTGGTGTACCCTGCACTGTGGGCCTCTACCAGACTTCTCATCTACAGTACCACCTTGGGTATATCATTGTGCTCAAGAACTGTATTATTGCATATCCTGCTCCTCAGGTTATGCCTTATCTTTTCTCTCTAATAAAGTTCTCTCATAGCTGTGTCCTACGTCGCTGAGACCATGCCCACCGACGGTGAGGCTCATGGGGCTCCTCCCTGTGGGCGGAGACATCTCTCATCTCAGCACGGGGTTCACAATTTCCTACAAAACATAACACCTATGCAGTGATGGGGAGGCTTCTGTAGTCTGGAAGTTTCTCCTGAAAGGGTCAGCTAGCTATGGATCTCCTGAAATGGGGGTGCCAAAAAGGGGCAGGAATGGGAAAGGGAGAGGGCTGCTGGGGAAAGACTGGCAGCAAACAGAAACTTTTTAGATAATAATGTTGTAGAACTGGAGTGGGGGGCACTCATTGTGTGAGCATATGAACAGCAGCACAATGATGGAATGTGTGTGAGAGAGCGAGAGAGAACAAGAGAGAGTGTGAGTCTCACTCTCTGTGACACAGAAAGACTTCCTCACTCACATTCTCTATGACACACCCATACACAGAGTGAGAGTGTGTGTGTGAGTGTCTTTGTGTCCGAAAGAGACACAGACACACACTCTCTCTCGGACACAAAATGGGTATATGAGTGTGTATGGGTGTTTGTGTCTGAGAATCTATGTGTGTGTCTGATACTGGCTGGCAGCGTGGTTGTCACATTACTTGGCAACTGCTTCAAGAGCTGATTGGTTGCCTGGAGACTTTAATACCAAACCAGGAGTCCAAGATATAATTATGAGAGATGTAACTAGACTTGGGGGCTGATGGCAACCAATTGCATGGATGGAAGAGGGCACACAGCTGTTTGCTTACCCTTGGTCTAGGTGGGATCTTTTACTAAACTATTTAGGAAAAATGTGAAATTATTTGGAGATTTTTTGACTCAATTCTGCCAGGCTCCAGTCACATGATGTAACTATGAAGGGTCAGTTTGGCGTGCTTTTGGGAACTATTAAAACACATGCTGCAAGGAAAACACACAAGGGAATCAGACAGATATCCTGTGGGCCGATTTTGAAAAAATCCACCTGGCTGATATTTTCCTGCATTCTGCCCCTGGGCACTTTTAACTTGGTGTGGGGTTTGGAGGGGAAGGGGGTGGTGGTGGTGGTGGTTTACAAAAATAGTAGGAGATATGAACAGCAAAGTTGACATCACTGAAGATTTTCTGCTGTTTGAATCGATGAAAGGGACAAGAGTAGTTGAATTGTACAATGCACTCTCTACCTAACTTCAACAACTAGACAGTGCATTATACAAATCAACTCCTCTTGCATCTTTCATCGATTCAAATAGCAGAAAATCTTCAGTGATGTCAACTTTGCTCTTCTTACCTCCAACTGTGTATGTAATCTCCCTCAGTATCCTGAAAACCTGGCCTGTTTGTGGTTCTTGAGGACTGTAATTGTCCACCCCTTGTATAGAGCGCCATGCTGAAGTTTTAGTTCCAATTCTTATCTGTTGGAATTGGTTAGAAAGGTAGGACTTAAACACTGGCAATTCCTAAATCTCTCAGACTATACAAAAGAATCATATGATTGATGGTACCAAAGGTGGCAGAAATATCAAGGAGGACAAGGATATATTTTTATCATCCATCAGAGTTGTGCCTGACATCATCTAAGGATGAAAGCAACAAGGTGTCATTGCTGAGTCATTGTCTGAAACCAAACCGATAATGATCCAATACTTGATTACTTTTAGCAAAATCATTTAATTACTTTAAAACCAAAACTCCAAGATCTTTGTAAGGAATGATAGTGATGAGATCGGGCGGTAGTTGGAAACATCAGCACAATCTTGGCCAGATTGCTTGAATAACATTCTAACAGAGGCCTTTTTCAGCAGAGTGAGGATGAATCCTTCCATTAAAGATAAACTGATGATAATTATCAATGATGGTGTAATAATTTCTTTCAAGAATTTAAGTAGAGCCACATTACAAGGACTGAGAAAACAGAAAGAGAGGTTCCCAGAAGAGACTGCCTTAGTTACTGTGAACTTGGATACCAGCTCAAAACAGGCCCATTTTACTTCACTATCGGGTGGATTTGTGAACCGGTAGTTCACAACTGAAAAAGACGCTGAGAGCTTTGTGATTTTAGTGATTTTTCAAAAAGACAGCTACAACTCTGAAGTTGTAGCTAACTTTCGCTGGAGTGTTGGGATGGCAACAAGCTTTGGGATTGCTGTTTAAAGGGCCACGCCGGCCTGAAATAGCTCTTCCTTTCCCAAGTGTGCAAGATCCTCCTTGACAGACCCCGCTCACTCCACCCCTGCTGCCTCTAGAGGTGGCCCATAAGTGGAATAAGTGATAAAAAAAAAGTAAGATTATGCAGTGATGTCTTCCCCAAGACAAACCCCCTCCTTTTCCACAAAAGTCAACTGCCAGATCCAACCTCCCCCCTAAGTAGCAGACTGACAGCCTTCCCAGATCCCCCTACCCAATTTAACTCATCCTCCCTCAGCAATACCTGGTAGTCTACTGGGGCTTTGGTGGTTTAATGGGTCCAGCAGCACACCCTAGGATTCGGGCCTGCTAAATTGCTAATTCCAAAATGGCACTATCCAGTCTTTAGCTCTAACACGTGACAGGGCAAAGGCCAGACAGCATCATTTTGATAAATGATGGTGGCTGGCTTAAATTCTAGGAGATGCTCTGGGACCTACTAAATCGTCAGGTATGGCTGGGGGGTGGGTAGGCTACGGTAGGTAAGGGGCTTTGGGGCAGGCTGTTAGCCTGCTACTTTGGGGAGGTTTGATTTTTTTTTTAAAAGGGGGGTTTGGATGGGGGAGCAAGGCGTCTCCTTTTGATGTTTACATTTATTTATTTCACTTGTTCTACTTCTGGGCCTGTAGAGGCAGCATGGGAATGGATGGGGGTCTCTCAAGAACCCTGGGAGGATCTTGCACACTTGGGGAGGCTATTTCAGGGTGCATGGCCCTTTAAGAGGATGGTAACCCAGGATGGTGGCTATCATGCAATTTTTTGAGCCATTTGCCCAATATATATCTTCCCGCAGAATTTTTCCACAGACCACAGTATTTTTTCCCTCCAGTGTGATAACTAGAACTGACAACTATTACAAGGAAGGGCTGATCAAACTGTGAGAATGCTGACCAATGCTCCATTTCAAATACTGCCCGCTCCCTCTCACCCTTCCAACATTTTTAACACAGAGTACATAGGCAGAGAGAGAGAGAGACAGGGGAAATAACTAAAGCAACTGGCAAAGGATGGCACAAAAAGTCAATTCCCAAGTATTCACAAACACCCTTGCCCCTTACATTCCCCCTCATACACACACCCACACACAGCTACATTCTCTTCCCACAGATCCTCCCCATACAAACCTATCCAAACACATATATTTATCTCCAACACACACTGACACCTACCACACCCATTTACACCCTCTTCCACATATACATACATATCTATACCCCAAGCATACAATCTCTCCACACACATCTAGCTTACACACAACCTTCCCACACAACCGTCACCCATAAGCACCCACGCCCTCAAAACCATATCCACTACCTACAAACACACAGCTATATCCCCCATAAAACTCACCCACAATCCCCATACAATTCCCATCCACACAAAAACACATATATTGATATCTCCCCAGAAACCCCAACTCACACACCCACACTACTCACTGCCTCATATTCTCCCACATACACATCACCATATCGCCAAACACACAACTCTACCACCCACACTCACTCATTCCACACAATCCCAGTTAGCCCCCATACCTCATCTATATCCCCCTCATAAACTCATACCTTCCATTTCCCACAAATACCCTCATTAAAAACTTTGCCCCCTCTCACAGCTACACCCCCACCCAGACCCCTTCTACAAATCTGTGTTGGGAAGCATTCCTGAAACTATGCCTCTTTTCTTATTCTTAGTTAATAACACATAGTAGCTATACAGAAAGGAAAAAAACATGTTTTTCGCACTAATCTAAGCATGGTAGAAAATATACTGTAAAATCCAAAGTGTGAGTTACGTGAAAAAGCAAAAACAAAGATGATGATAAATTATTGCTACTTTGGAAAGCATAAATGTGCATCTCATGCAAAAGGCCAGGATCCCCACTGTTGTAAAAGTGCCTCCGGGGGTTTCTGAACAGTGCACACAAAAAAATCAGAGTCTGCAGCACATGTCCTAAATGGAGAGGCCTAAAGAACCAAAAATATTCTTTCTGGAGAAAGGGAGGGGCCTATTACAGAAACCTTCAAATATCTACCCTTACACCTGATGTCTGATCTAGTCCCACTGCAAACACCATACTGAAGACAGCATTGGCCAGGAACACAGTCTACCTTCTGTATATGAATAGCAGTGTAGTACAGAGATTAGCACACAAAGTTGGGATACCTGAAGCCTTTGGTTTCAAATCCTGCCTTCACAACTCTCTCCTTGACCATGAATGGAGGAAGTTTTAGACTTCACAGTTTTAGACTTCACCACTGTGAAGGACTTCAAAGGGGCGTGGGATAAACACTGTGGATCCATCAAGTCTAGAGGGCGTGAATAAAGAGGAGGCAGCAAAACACTGCACGGAGCGGCAGTAGCCACAGAGGCATTCACGGAGCGGGATGCCAGTGGTTGGTGTTCCACCTTCACGGAGCGGAAGGATGGAGGGCTGCCATCTCCAAAAAAAAAAACCAAAACAACAAAAAAACAAACAAACCAAAAAAAAACCAGGGGTGGGTAAGAGTATGGGGCAGGGGTGTGGCCTGCTTGTTACAGCAGTTGCTACCCCTAATTGAGCTGGATGTTCACTTGAATGCAGATACGGTGCTGCTCTCTACATTGGTGGTGGGGTGGAGGGGAATTAGGGCTGGAGGGTACTGGAAGCCAATAGTAACAGGTGGGAGAGAGAAAAAGGGAAAAAAAAATGGATAAAGTGCGTAGCTTGCTGGGCAGACTGGATGGGCCGTTTGGTCTTCTTCTGCCGTCATTTCTATGCTTCTATGTTTCTATGAATGAGTAGGTAAGCAGGCCCTGCTAACCCCTAAGCCATTTATGGTCTCATTAGAGCATTATGTAATGCTGACTCAGTGTGCTAACTTATTTTTATTTATTTAAAAGTGAATTTTGAAAGCCCGGCACATGCCAAAACTGGGAGCTACATGCACAAGTTGGGCTGGCGAGCGCCAAGCAGATTTTAAAAGCTGCTTGAGTATGCATGTATGTGCCTCTACAAGCACAAATGAAAAGTTCCCAAAAAGGGGCGGGGTGTGGGTGTGGTATTGGAGGGGCATGGGCGTTCCTGGATTTCACATTGAAATTAGCATGGAAACACTTATGCGCACAGGCATGTGTTGGGGGTCCCCTGCCACGTAACTTTACTACTGCTATGGATGATGTGCAAGCTATAAAATAAAGACAAATAGATAAATCGATTGGGTATTAAGGTTTGGGGTAACAGGGGAGAAAGGAGGCTATTAAACTAGGAAGGTTTCAAAGTCCTATTCCTTGCCTGGGCGAATTGGGGACCTACTAGTAAAACTGGTAATGCCATCGGCACGCGTGTCTATTAAAATCCCCCCACTTAGGCGGCAGAAACTGTGTTTATGCGCATAGGCACACATCCACTTAAAACCGCACACACATATGTGTGCTGTCAGGCTATTTTATAACATGCAAACATATATGTGTGTATGTTATAAAATGACTGACGAACCCCAATTCATGATCGTGTGGAGAACAGCATAACACTCTTAATTACATAAAAAAACGGCATAAATACAAAACAATGCGGTCAACAATTTACACATTACACCTATGGTCTGACTGGACCACTATGGCCTGGATTTTCTAAAATCGCAGGCCTTAGTGAATCACGCGGTACCGGTGGGCAAAGCGGGGGGGCGGGCCTGCGAAAGCCGGCAGTGATCGCACCACTGCGGTGCTATCGCTGCTGGCTTTCGCAAACCAATAGCGCCACCGTGAAAGGTGGTGCTATTGGGCGCATTACTGGCAGCGATAAGGGGCCTTACCTTTTCGCCATCAGCGATGTCTTCGCCGCATCTGCCCCAGTGCCACCCAGGCTCCTCCCCTTCCGGTGCCGACTCCGCCCCGATCTAGCTATCGCAAGCGAAAAGTCCCTTTTCTCGTGCGAAAGCTATAGAAAATGACCCCCTATGTAATACTGAAGCTACAATACGTATTTCTTTTTTTTTAATTTAATTATTTTTTATTGAAATGTAATCATTTTACATAAAATTATTAAATAATATTTTGAAACACAATATGCATACATAAAAGAAGAAAAATATCTATAGCGTCACATTATGATATGAAAATAAAGTCCTCAGTCAAGGGGGGAGGGGACATTATAGGTAACATAAAAGGAAAAAAAAAACAAAGAAAAGAAAAAGAAACCATACCAATAAACATTATTTATTTTCCAGAACTCCTGAAGCCTTTAACTATTTGAAGAAATAACAGTTGTATCTATAAGAAATGTATTTAAATGAGCTGGGTCAATAAAAATAAATGTATTTATTCCCTTGAAAAGTAATAATGCATTTACATGGGAATTTAAAAAAGAAAGACGCTCCCAAATCTAGCCCTCGTTGTTTATACTGCAAAAAGCTTTATCTCCTTCTTTGGGTTTCTCTAGCAACATCAGGATTTTCTGGCCATAGAATTTCTCATTCCTATATTTAAAATATTATTTAAGGACCAAATCTTTGTCTACATCTAAGGCAAAAGACAATAAGAGTGGATAGTGTCAGAGATGGAGTTAGGGTTTTGGTGCCCTCTAGACACTGTTGACCCCTGTTACTCCCTCTCTCCGCGCCCTCCCTTCCCTGAGGTTGGACAACAGGGAGCAGAAGGGTCTAAGGCCCAGCCCCCAAGTTTCCTGAGGCAGCTGAGGGGTAGATTCTGTGGAAAAATTTAAAAATTCTGAAGCAAATTGGCAAGCATTTCCATCTTTTATATTACATCATAAAAATAAATTAGCTTTACAGTATATTTATTAGTATAATTTATTTTATTTGCATTGGGCAAAGAAAAGTGATCTCAAGAATCCGTACAAGGAGGAGACTTCAGGGATAGGAAAAGGAAAAGACGAGGATCAGACATAGGTTGAGGAGAAAGGGGGAGAAGGAAAGAGGATTAGGGATGGAGAGAATGGGAGATGGGGAAGATTAGGAATCTGGGATGTGGAAGAGGAGGAGGGAGTAGGAAAGGTTAGGGAGTGGGTTTCAGGATATGAGGGAGAAGGGAGAGGTAGGAAGGAAGGAAGAGAGGTTCCAGGATCTGGAGGATAGAATCCAAGATGAAGGGAGGGAGGATTTCAATTGCAGTGGGTGGGGAGGAGAATAGGGAGGCATCCTTACAATGCTCTGGTCCTGCTCCTCCTTTTATTCCCTCTCTAACATCCCATCCAATATGACATACACTTCTACACCTGGCATCAATCCCTTCTCTCCCACATACACACAAACACTGCCCCCTACCCTTATTCACCCCCCCCCCACACACAGATTTATATTCCCCAGCTGATCCTCCTCTCATCTCCCAGCCTCTCTTCCCACCCTTCAATGATCTCCACTTAGAGACTCCTAATCTCCCAAAACAATCTCCCTTTGCTCTGTCTGTTGCAGGCTCCTCTCCAGTTCCCTGTACCCTGAGTGGGATTAGAAAATAGAGTTCTGAGTGAGACTCAGCACAGCTGAAAGGCAGCAAATCATCAGGTAGCCCTGCTGCCCCCCTCCGTTTTTGCCACCCTAGGCACAGACCTAGTGTGCCTATTGACTAATCAAGCCTGGGTAATGTTGATATATTATTGTTAGAACTTTGGAGAAAATCAGAGACATCTACACTCTTAAATGAGAGTAAGACATCATATACTCCCTCATTGCTAACAATGGGGCGGATTTTCAGAGCCCTGCTCGCGTAAATCCGCCCAAAACCGGGCGGATTTACGCGAGCAGGGCCCTGCGCGCCGGGAAGCCTATTTTACATAGGCCTCCCGGCGCGCGCAGAGCCCCGGGACTCGCGTACGTCCCGGGGTTCTCGGAGGGGGGCGTGTCGGGGGGCGGGGCCGGAGCGCGCGGCGTTGCGGGGGCGTGTCGGCAGCGTTTTGGGGGTGGGTACGGGGTGTGGCTACGGCTCGGGGGCGTGGCCGCGCCCTCCGTACCCGCCCCCAGGTCGCGGCCCGGCGCGCAGCAGGCCCGCTGGCGCGCGGGGATTTACGTCTCCCTCTGGGAGGCGTAAATCCCCCGACAAAGGTAAGGGGGGGGTGTAGACAGGGCCGGGGGGGTGGGTTAGGTAGGGGAAGGGAGGGTAAGGTGAGGGGAGGGCAAAGGAAAGTTCCCTCCGAGGCCGCTCCGATTTCGGAGCGGCCTTGGAGGGAACGGGGGGAGGCAGCGCGGCTCGGCGCGCGCAGGCTATACAAAATCGATAGCCTTGCGCGCGCCGATCCAGGATTTTAGTGGATACGCGCGGCTCCGCGCGTATCTACTAAAATCCAGCGTACTTTTGCTTGAGTCTGATGCGCAAGCAAAAGTAGGCTGATCGCGCTTCTTTTAAAATCTACCCCAATATGTTTCTTCATAACTGTCAAGTGACAACATTTAGAAAGTATCAGTTCCTTATCAGATGCAAATTGGAACACTTCAACATCATATTTCTTGAATAACTCTCTGGATGTTAATAATCTTGTTTTGGGAAAATATAACAACCTTAGATTTCTAGCTCTTATTGTGTTTTCCAACAATTCACATTTATTATGTAATAGCAAATTATCTTTGATATTAGCAACAGCAGTAGATTGTAAAGTAGTTACAGTATTAGCTACAGGAGACATCTGAGATTCAACAGTCTCCATTCTTTTCTCTAATTCAGACAATTTTGATGAGGTCCCCAAGGTAAAATGACAAAGCTAAGATATAATCTAAGCCATAAACATGTGTGTGAGAAAGAGAGTGAGAGAAAGAGAGAACACCTTTCTATAGGGACAAATATGCCACTCTACTATTTAGACCACCGTAATAGAGGGCAATATTAACTTGGGGTGACGTTTGGACGGTGGGGTAGGTATTGGGGGGCACTTTTTACATACACAGTCAGAGGTACGAATAGCAAAGTTGATATCAGTGAAGATTTTCTGTCATTTGGAATGATAAAAGGTAAAAGAGGAGTTGATTTGTACAATGTACTCTCTACCTAGCTTGTGTATCGCACATTTTGGAAATTACCTGTACGATGCAGTAGCAGGGGGAAATTAGTCTAACCATGCCCCCCCCTTTTTTTTTTTTAATCGCAGGCGTTATTTCCGCTACATTTATAGCATTTTGATGAATCTAGGGCTGATAGTTACAGGCTCAGCCAAATTGTCTCCTATCATAGTTCCTCCTAATTTGTGCATGGGAGAAACCGCTGTGGGTACCGGGATCCTGGCAATGCTTCTTCCAGAGACCCCGCTTTCCACTGTAGGTAGCGAAGATGTAAAGTCTCTCATCTCTGTTACATTAGTGGGGGACAATGCTGTCATTTGATTTTCCACTGGGGTACCTGGGGCCTTATTTAACACCCCTGACTCAACAGTGCCCACTGCCTCCAAAACCTTTCTTGTGTTTACTGGCAATAACACAATAGGAGCCCCAACTAATGGCCCCCTATAAAGCAGACTGAGGTGGTACAGGAGGGGATCTGGATCCAGATTCCCCCCTCCACAATATGTATTTCTAACTGTAAGCGTTATATTGTGTACTTGTTTACATAGTTCACTGGATCCTTATATAGGCCTTGAAAGTTAAAATAATTTGCTTTGAAGGGTAGTTTATTACACAGTATGTTATTGCTCACTGAAGAGCAATTTATTCATTGCACATAATATTTTATTCTTAATCTTACTATTTTAGAATTTGCTGCAATAATGTTTTTTATGGTTTTTTTTTTTCTATTTTGATATCTGAACTCCCAAAAGAATTACCATTGTAGTCAGTTTGGTATATTCAAGTCATGGGAGGGCTGCAAAAATAGATCAGTATTTTTTGTCTAAAAGCTGCTTAAATGTGCTCCAGAGAGTTCCTGCACTTACATAAGTCTATAACAGTTCATTTTTTATGACAATAAAAAAATGAATTCTATCTCACCTTCTTACTGAAACAGGAGTCAAAAGTGCTTTAGAAACAAAATCACCAAAACACTGCAATGACTGAGGTAAAACAAGGCAGGAATTGATATGCTAAGTACCAATACAATTATGTTATTTTCTTTATGTGTGTGTGTATGTATATATATATATATATATATATATATATATATATATATATATATATATACACACACACACACAAAAAGGGATTATAGCTTGTTGTTAATTTTGTCACAAACAAATTCAAATGAGGAAACAGATTATAGTCCTTCTTTCATGGCTTCAGCAAAATATATTGCTGATATACAAATGCAAATGTTACATCTAAGATCTGAGGCAAGATTGACGCCACCTGCAGGGAGGAACCTGCAGGTGTTGAGCCTTCAGGTGCTGGGGCTGGCAGGACTTAAGTAGGGTCTCTACTGATGACAGAAGAGAAGGTCTATATTTAGCTACGGTCATAGGCAGGTGGATGTCAGGCATAACCGAGATCCAGTCAGCGGTCAGAGGCAGGCGGCAGTCAGGCAAATGCAAGATCCAGGCAGTGGCCAGAGGCAGGCGGCAATCAGGTGTATCCTGGGTCTAAGCCGAAGTCAAAACCAGGTATCCGTCTGAAGGAGGAGGAGAGGGATAGATAGGCAGGGCAGGCAGGCAACAACAAGCTGGACCAAGACTGAAGACAAGCAGGGAAGCAACACACACTACTGAGAAGTAGCTGGACCTGTTGCTGAGTCAGTGAGAGAAGGAAAAATAGGACCCTATGTAGGGCAGAACCTGTAATGTCATCTAGGGGCACTGTGGGACTTTTCCCGCCACTGGCTCTTTAAATGAGGTGATGTCAGGTGAACGTTCATCTAAGGAGAGGCACATCTAGTCAGGGCTGGCGGCTGGTGGTTTTCTGCCGTGCCGAAGGTCCAATGGATGGAGTCGGAGCTGGCGGCATCCGGCGACTTAGGCAGCTGGCGGTGTTCCACTTTGTTGAGGAACTGCGAATCAGGCTGGGCCAGGGGAGGTAAGTGCAGCAGTTTGTGGGAGTAGCCTGCCTACTGCCAAACACAACAGTACTCCTCCTCTTAAGTCCATTCCCTGAGGCCCTGGGTTTCCTGAGGTACTCTTGGTGAAAATCCTACAAGAGGTTGGTGTCCAATATGTTGGAGGATGGCTCCCATGAATTTTCTTCTGAGCCATAGTTCTTCCAGGAGATTAAATACTTGACCTTTATTCCCCTCTGGCAGAAAATCAGAACTTCTTGGACCTCCTCTATATTGTCTCTGACTTTCTGAGTTTCAGGTGGGACTCTGGAGGGTCATGAAATCACCACTGGCTTAAGCAAGGAAATGTAAAACACATTATGGATCTTAACTGCGTGGTGACAGGCGCATCAAGGGAAGTCATAAGCGCCGGTGCTGGGTACTCAGCCAAACCTTCTCTCCCACCTTGAACTGAGGAGCTGGCCTTCTTCAGGCATTTGTCATCTTCTTGGCTTGGGCAGTGGCTTTCTTGATCAACTGATTGGTCTGTTCCCATATTTTATGCAATTCCTAGGAGGCGAGTTGAGCCGCTGATGAAGGAACTGACACAGGTAGTGGCAGAGGAGGCAGAGGTTGTTTCCCATAGACCAGATGGAAAGGGGAGGAGCTGGTGGCTGCATTGATGTGATTACTAAGGGATAATTTGGCCCTTGATAATTATACCAAATTGTTTGCAGAGTGCCAGTACTTCACGGTGAACAGAATTCCTCTATCCTATAGTATACGCTTTGGTAGGCCATGTAGGTGAAAGTGAAGGGATGCACAAACTCTGGAGCAGAAGGAAAGCCTGGTAATGGAGTGAAGTGTGCCATCTTCGAGAATTGGTCAATCACCACTCAAATCATGGTGGCGCCATTACAGATAGGGAGGTCCATGATAAAGGCTATGGACAAGTGGTGCCAGGGTTTTCTCATTTTATCAGTTTCCCTTTTGAATGTTTAGTGCTAGAACCGTGGATTTACTCATTGTCCCCCTTCCTGTCATTAATTCAAATCTCATCATGTTATGATCATTTTTGGCAAGTGGTCCTACCACTGTTAATTCTCTCACCAAATCTTGAGCTCCACAGCATAAGAAAAGAGGTGGGGATAGGAATATAACATACCTCTCCCTCCGAGAGGCTCTGACCCTGCCTTTCTCTCCTGTAACTAGGAGACTGTAGGGGAGAGGAGGAGCCACCTGCAAAATCAGACCTTTAGCATCTAGTTGGTATTTTTGACTGGATGCTGCACAGCATGCCTGAAAACCTGGCTGTCTGGTCCAAAACCAAGCAGTTGCCGACCCTACTTGGAACTGGACTGAGTCTACCATCTCATTTCCATTTAGGCTACCTTGGCTGGGATTTGAACCAGTAGATGTTTTCCACTTATCCTTATGTGTGGCTCTTAAACTTATTCTATCATTTGTTTATGTTCATTTCTGAAGTAAATTCTACTAGGTCAGACTTTTAAGAATAGAAAATAAAAGTTCTCCCAAAATAATAAATCAATCAAGGTTTTATTTTTCACATGGCTTCTCCTGAAGGTGCTCAAGGCGTGAAACAGCATAAAAGGCAATAATATATTAAAAACTAATCTCTGACAGCAATATGATTACTATAAACTAGAATAACACATGATCAGAGAAATAAATACAACTAAAAAAAAAACTAAACCCTACCAATACTTAACAAGCAGAAGTAAGTTGATTCTGACAATTCTCTAATTGTTCTTGCCTTTTCAGGATCCATTAACCTTCTCTCCTCCACAGGTACCAATAATGATGATTTCCCCACTTGCTATCGCCATGTCAAGTTCAATTTGTACTTTACATTTCAGGATAATTGAATTAGAATGAAGGAAAAATTAAGACAGCAATGGAATTTGTTCTCACAGCAACAGCAAAATCTAGAAATTATTTTCTAGAAAGGACAGAGATTTCAAGCATATACATAAAGTTGCATGTTTAGTCAAAATCCCGTATGTACATTCTAGATGCAAAACATGGCAGTAGTAATTTTTTACAGCAACATGGGCAGAGTGCCATTAGTAGATCTTATTGCACAGTCACGTTTAGTTTAAACCTTGCTTTACGCAGGGCCAGATTACAGGTGCTTTGGGCCCCTGGTTATATCCTGGGCAGGGGTGTCCCCTCTACATCATTTAAGCAAACACTGTTTACACTGATAGTATGCACATACATCAGCATTTTGAAAAAATACCTTTTGTTTGCGTACATCCTTAACTTAGGCAACTGTGGCACCCTGTTCAGCCACCACAATACACACGACAAATAAACAAGACATAGAAAGTACTGATATGAATGGCTGCAGCTGCTTATTAAATGCCTGAGAAGGGAATCTAATTGGGTGGTTGAGCCTACTAGATCTACAAACTCTGGGAGGTGCTTGTAAAGGAGTGTGTATCAGGAACCCCTTAAAAGACACAGCCCAGAAGCGAATTTTTGTCCCAGGGTGTTTCCCTAAGCAGGGGAATAAGGGAGCAGGACCAGGAGGAAACAGGGAGGCTCCTATGAGAAGACTGTCTATTGCTGTAACTTTTGATTTAGCACTGCTGAATTACCTGTTTTCCGTTATACTGTAAATAATAAAGTGGATTCTGTGGAGAGAAGGCCAGAGTCCAGACTACCCTTATAAATCCTATGTGCACATTATCACAGTGCTCTCTTGTGTCTCTGTGACAGCGCTGCTGGTCACCCATGCCTGCTCTAGGTGTCTTGCCACTTTGCTATCCTGAGGATGGCAAGCATCAGGCAGACCGCCATACAGCAAGCCTATCGGCCTCCACTCCCTGTTACGGTAAGAAGATCCGCTGGGAGCTTCTGCCCAAGCCAGGATCTGCCATCCGTTGCATCCCTTGCCAGATCATTGTTCACTTGTCTGAAGGCTGCGACCCTTCTTACGCCTTTGCAATGTTCTCAAGCACCTCCCCTATTCTCTCCCCCTTCCCTGGGGGGGAGTTCAGGCTGAAGAATCAGGAGGGTCTCAATGATCTAGAGAAGGACTGGGCAAACTGGTGGAATAATTGGTCAACTACTTAAATTTCGATTACACACGTTTTAAAATATGTTGACTAATGGGTGTAAATCGATTTCTACGTAAGTCTCACTTCATTTTCACATGTAAAATATATGCGAGTATACTTTTAAAATAGGTAGGGAAGAATATGCATGTTCAAAAATACTTTCAATGCAATACTTTCATGTATTCGCACATACATACATGTGTATGTTCCGAAGTAAAGATACACCTATTTTATGATACGCACAGGTTATGAATTACTATCGTAGATGAGCGCATGGCCATATATTTATTTATGTTACTAATTTATATGCACATATATATGCCAGTTATGCTCCCTATTTATAACTCTCATTACTTTACAGAACCAGAGGAGTGAATTTTCAAAGACATGTGCTTAAAAGTAGCACATATTGTAGCAGTTTTGCAAAAGTCCATTTATGTGCATAAAACCCAGTTTTACATGTGTAAATACTTTTGAAAATGAATACCAGGCTTCCTCAGCGAGCTTTCCTCATTACCTTGCCAGTCACCCCCCTCTCTGATTACAAGCCTTAGCTCTATATAACCCAGCCTGTCCAGTGCCTTCAGTGCCTCTCTGACCTGGCCAGTCTTACCTTCTTATTCTGCCTTCTCTATTTATCCTTGCCTAGTCTGTGGCCTCCGGGCCTTCTGTGTTTTCTGTTCTTTCTTGTCCTTGTCTGTGTCTTATCTAGTCCTTGTCCAGTCCTGTCCTTCTCCTGCCCAGCCTCCAGCCTGTGCTCTGGATCGAGCCCCAGCCTGTGTTCTGTGTTCAAGACCCAGCCTGTGCTTTGTGTCTTAAGCCCCAGCTTGTGCTCTGTATCCAGCCCCAGGCTGTGCTCTGTACCCAGCCTCAGCCGGTACCTGTATCCGGCTCTCAACCAGAACCTGTATCTAGCTCTCAGCAAATACCTATATCCAGCTCTCAATCTGAGTCTGACCCCAGCTTCCAGCCTGCGCCTGCCCACACCTCCCGGTCCGTGCCTAGCCATGATATTCAGCAGGAGACAAGTCCTATTGGTCCCCAGAACCCAAGGGCTCAACCTGCAGGGGAGGGGGCTGGTTAGGCAGAAGGCCAGCTCTAGCCCTGCCTTGCAGACCTGTATCGCTTCTGCGGGGGATTCCAACCTGCCAGTCCATAGCATGGATAAAGTACAGCATGTAAAGGAAATAAATGTCTATTTTGTAGCTCTTGAATGAAATTATTTGTGACTAGATTTATAGCCTCAAGCTACTTCCTCTTTTTTTTTTTTTTGCTGCTAGGTTTCTTCAGTACATCACTAGAAAATCATAAATTACATGGGAAAAGGAACATTTCTGGCTTAATTCACTAAGCTTTCTTTTTATAGAATTGTATTTACTAAGCTGTGATAATGCGTTTGTCTATGATAAATGGTATTTACTGCACTGGAAAGCATGTTAGTGTGTGTTTTAGGGAAATAACATGCAAAATTTGCATTCATCGCAAATGTTCCTGCATTATTTCCCAGGCAACAAATCATGAGCTGTGTCACATGCAAATGAATGCAAAGCAGCTCACTGTTATGCCAACCAGTAGCGCAGCTTACAAAATATCTGTGTTTACTGCGCTACTCAAAAGATGTAGCTAACTTCTCCCTCACCTCTGTACCTGAAAGCATTTCCAGGCTAATGTGCCTGGCGATGCTACTGAACTGCCATCTTAAAAAGGCTCCCAGCCCCTATAGCAAACCCCTCACTGACCCTCTAAAATTACTTGATAGCCTGTAAGGGCAAAGTATAATCCCCAGGTTCCTGCCTACAACCGGGTACATATTGAAAAATGTTGCTCCTATTAAGCCCTGTCTCCTGGCCCTGCCCCGTTTCAAAATATGTCAACCCCCCAAGTAGGCTCCCCCCCCCCAATCCCCAGACACTCCCAGCTTACCTTATTCATATTTTTCTTTCCCCCGAGCATGCAGAGCACAGGGGGAGCCATGGGTCAGCTGGTGCCCTTTTGAAAGATGGTGCAAGCAAGGTAGGGGGGAGTGACTCTTGCTCCTTCTTCGACCCCCGGGTTTCTGATGTAAGCTGGGGGGCAATCACTAGGGGGCTTTCTGAAATATTTTGAAAAAGTACTGAGTTTTAAGATGGGGGAAGGTTATTATCTATTAAGCGGCAGGGTTTAGTCTTGCTGATGATTTTGAATATTTATATGCCCATAAGGGGTGAAGCCCGGGGACTATAACTTGTACCCACAGTGCATCAGGACGTTTTGGCAGAGGGGTGAAGAGGTATGTTACAGGGATTTTCAGCCCCTTTAAGAAGGCGACCCCAGGATGGGAGGCCGCCATCATGTGTTGCTGTAGGCGGGAGTTTCCCAGCTCTGGCAATGCGAGGAAAAACTCAGTGGGATTTATTAAACTGCGAAACGGCAAGGTTGTTACCCGTGGTAAAACGACACTTCCAGCGCCATTTCATTGCGGCTTAGTAATAAGTTCCTTTATTACCCTTTTTATTTAAAAGTAAAGATCGCAGGTTTCTACCGAGTGTCTTCAATAGTACCTCAAACATTCAAGTTACAAATCATGGAAATGTGTGTTGTAAGATAAGCCAGAGGACAAAGGAAATAACAGGTTTGATGACAAACACTTGAAAATTGCCTGCAGATTTAATAATACCTTCTGAATGTCAAACACATCAGTTCAAGCTTTTCTTTTATTCACTAAGCAATACTCCACATCTATGCAAAAATACAACAAACTGCATATCATCTGCACCAGAGGGTGGGAATACAGATATACTACCTCAACTCATTTAATTCTCATTAACATGCTGCCCATTTAATCTGCTCAACTGTGGGGCAGCACATATAGCTCCTCAAACTCAGTAAGATTTCAGCTTAATTATATATATCAGCTACAGGAGCATTTATTTAAATGACCTTACACTTTACAATCAAACTAGCTATGGTAGCATTCACAATGTTTTAGGCTAATATAATCCCTGTATGCACTACATCTACTCGTTTCAACAATTACCATATAAACTCGTGTATAAATTGATCTAATGTATAAGTCGATAGGCGATTTTGAGACCAAAATCCATTGACCTGTATATAAGTCAAGGTTTAAAATGAGCACTCTATCTGGAAGATAAGAATTCAAGAAAAGCCACGTCCGTATTAAAAAAAAAAGTCATGCGGCGCACTAACTTTAGGGCAGGTCAGCAGCACAACCAGAGTTAGCCACATCAGTTAAGCAGCTAACTGCTAATATCAGAGTTAGCCGCTTAACTTATGAGGCTAGCTCCACTCCGTTTCGGTGGCTGGCACATATGTATGTGCATACCTCAGGAACGTTATAGTATACACAGAAAAATGGATAATATGCATGTATAAGTCGACCTACTTTTTTTGTGCCAATTTTCTGGCATAAATTTCTTGACTTATACATGAGTATATACAGTACTTTTCAACTTGAAAAAAATACTTTACCATTTTGGCATAAATAATGGCATTTGAGATGTAAACAATTTTACGTAAAACATTGGGTGATTTTCATATTTTCCTGAGATCCCATAAGGAAATCTAGCATTTTTTTTTAAATGAGACAATCTGGGAAAGGTTGCACTTCTCTAAAGAGTATGTACATGTAAAATCAAAAACACTATCCATCTGCTAAGATCTATTTTACTTCATTCAGTTTTTCTAATGGGTTGCTTACATTTTAGTTTTGTTTAAGAATAATGTTAATGGACTCACAAATATAAACATTAGGAGTAATATTCAGTCATTGACCGGACTGCAAACTTAGGGCTCAGTGTGCTGTGGCAGTCAAAAAACAAACAGAATGTTAGGAATTATTAGAAAGGGAATGGTTAATAAAATGGAAAATGTCATAATGCCTCTGTATTGCTTCATGGTGAGACCGTACCTTGAATACTGGGTACAATTCTGGTCGCTGCATCTCAAAAAAAGATATAGTTGCAGCGGGGAAGGTACAGAGAAGGGCGACCAAAATGATAAAGGGGATGGAACAGCTCCCTTATGAGGAAAGACTAAAGAGGTTAGGACTTTTCAGCTTGGAGAAGAGACGGCTGAGGGGAAATATGATAGAGGTGTTTAAAATCATGAGCGGTCTAGAACAGGTAAATGTGAATCGGTTATTTACTCTTTCAGATAATAGAAAGACTAGGGGGCACTCCATGAAGTTAGCATGTGGCACATTTAAAACTAATTTGAGAAAATTCTTTTTCTCTCAACGTACAATTAAGCTCTGGGGGGCTTAATGTGCTTCCAGAGGATGTGCTTAGTGCAATTAGTGTAGCTGGGTTTATGGTTAATCTGTTTTTTATTATTATTACTATTATTATTATTGTAATCAAAACACAATCTTGTACAGATAAACACTAGAGAAACTTGGGGGATGGGTTGGGTGGGGGGCAGAGGCGGGAATAGAGGACTTTGTATTTTTTCACTGCTTTATAGTTGTGGAATAAAGGGTTCTTATGTTTGTTATGCTGGGTTTATAAAAAGTTTGGATATGTTCTTGGAGGAGAAGTCCATTAACTGCTATTGATCATGCTGACTTAGGGAATAGCCACTGCTATTATTGGCATCAGGAGCATGGGATCTACTTAGTGTTTGGGTACTTGCCAAGTACTTGTAGCCTGCATTGGCCACTGTTGGAAACAGGATGCTGGGCTTGGTCTGACCCAGTATGGCAACTTCATAAGAACATAAGAAATTGCCATGCTGGGTCAGACCAAGGGTCCATCAAGCCCAGCATCCTGTTTCCAACAGAGGCCAAACCAGGCCACAAGAACCTGGCAATTACCCAAACACTAAGAAGACCCATGTTACTGATGAAATTAATAGCAGTGGCTATTCCCTAAGTAAATTTGATTAATAGCTGTTAATGGACTTCTCCTCCAAGAACTTATCCAAACCTTTTTTGAACCCAACTACACTAACTGCACTAACCACATCCTCTGGCAACAAATTCCAGAGCTTTATTGTGCATTGTGTGAAAAAGAATTTTCTCCGATTAGTCTTAAATGTGCTACTTGCTAACTTCATGGAATGCCCCCTAGTCCTTAGGGATGTGCAGAGGGATGCCATACGTTGCATTCGGGATTCGTATTCGTCGGGGGGGCAGATACGTTGCATTCAGCAAGGGGGCCCCCGATACGTTCTATACGTCAATTCATATTCGTTTCCCCGCTAAAATTAAATTAACTACAAACCCCCACCCTCCTGACCCCTCCAAGACTTACCAAAACTCCCTGGTGGTCCAGCGGGTGGTCCGGGAGCCATCCCCTGCACTCACACCCTCGGCTGCCGGTTTCAAAATGGCGCCGATAGCCTTTGACCTACTATGTCACAGGGGCTACCGGTGCCATTTGTCAGCCCCTGTCACATGGCCATCGGCACCATCTTGTGCTCCTACCATGTGACAGGGGCTGACCAATGGCACCGGTAGCCCCTGTGACATTGTAAGGGCAAAGGCTATTGGCGCCATTTTGATTACTGGCAGCCGATGGCCCGAGTGCAGGAGATCGCTCCCGGACCCCCGCTGGACCACCAGGGACTTTTGGCAAGTCTTGGGGGACCCTCCTGACCCCCACAAGACTTGCCAAAAGTCCAGCGGGGGTCCGGGAGCGACCTCCTGCACTCCGGTCGTCGGTTGCCAGTATTCAAAATGGCAAAGGCTATCGGCACTCCGGCCGTTGGTTGCCAGTATTCAAAATGGCCCATAGTGAGGGGGTTTGTAGATAATTTTGTGTTATCTGCAAATCTGGTCATCTCACTCATTGCCCTTTCTCCAGATCATTTATAAATATGCTAAATAGCAAAGGCCCCAAAACAGTCCCCTGGGCCGAGACCGGGGTCTTGCCTAGAGAATAGGTTGAGGCCCAAAGCAGAGGGCCTCGGCCTATGCCCAAGTGTGATGCTGGGTCCTGAGCCTGGGCCTAGGCCAGAGGTTGGGGCCTCGCCTACACATAAGATGCGGCCTAATACAGGAGCCACTGCCTAGGCCTAAGAATTTGCCGAGACCCAAACATTATCATCAGGGATCCAACGTCATGGCCCATGTGCAGGTCTGATACCAGGGCCAAGCTCAGAAGTCGGGTCCCAATGTTGGGGATTCAGCCGGGGCCATGGTGCAAAGCCGGGGCCCAGCCCAGAGGCCATGTCCCAATACCTGGGCACAGGACCGATGCTGGGGCCTGGCCCGGAGGCAAGTTCCGACATCGGGGCCTCAGCCCAGACCCAATGCTGGACCCAAGCCCTGCACGTCCTCAATGGATGCCATTATTATGAAGAAGACAGAAGAGGACGATGCACCGAGGCCTGGGCTCCAACTTCCTAGCCTGTGCCTGGGTCCTGGCTGAAGACCTGGCATCAGGACCCGGCTTCTAGATTGGGCCCTGGCGTTGGACCTGCATCCAGGCTGAGGCCCAGGCATCGGGACCTGACCCCCAGTGTCAGGCTTGGGGCCCAGGCCTTGGTTAGGCCGAGGCGTCGAGCCTCGGCTGAGGCTTTGGGACCTGGCCTCGAAGCCTAGGCTTTGCTTAGGCATAGGCCATGGTAGATCACCATGACCTTGGCCTATATAAGGCCGAGGCTTTGGCCTGGGCCAAAGCCTCAACAGAACTCCCCAAACCAAGTAAGTGGGGGCTGTGGAGGATCTGGCCCACCATTTTTTCAGATGGAGGAGATGGTTGGTGGAGATGAGTAACCTCAAGAGGCCCTGTTTCATTTTTTTTAATGCATTTTTGGGGTGTTTTATATTTAATGTTTATTTCATTTTGTAACCTAAAGAAAACAAAATAAATATTAAATTTGTGAAAAAAACACCCTAATAACAAAATTAAATAACAAAGCAAATTTTTTATGCTTGCATACCCCTAGTGTGCTACAAGGGACAGCTTTTGCAGTCAGGTTCAATTACACTAACAAAAAGTCCATATACAATGAAAACATGAGGTAAGGCTAGACATTGGGAACAAGTAATGCTAAAGAAAGACTTACGCATTTAGGGGGTAATTCTGAAACAACCCACATAAGAGACAGCAAAGATGCACACAAGTTATATCAAATTTCAAAGCAAACAAACATATGTTTGCTTTGAAAATTATTCCACCAAAACTACCTGCAAACAATTACACCTGCTAATTTCTGCTCAGGAAATTGTTGAGGAAATTTACATACAAAAGTATGTGCATAAATGCAAATCTCTCCTCAAGCCCACCACCAGGAATGCCTCTGCTTAGTTTGGGTAAGTTTAGACATAAACTATGAGGTGGAGAATTTTATAACAAGCAATTTCCGTGGGTTAAGAACCAGTTTACCCATGGAAATGCCTTTGAAAATTACCCTCATTAAGAATGACCTGTGTGGCAGTTACAACTTAAAAATGGATCACTGCAAATGAAATGAACATAGGAACAAAAAGGTCAATATGGAAAGCCTTTGTGTATTACACACACAAAAACCAAGCTTTCAGTATCTCCTCCTGCTGAAGGCCTAACTTTTATGCACACAACTTTTTATGTGCATGAAAGTTATTTGCACATAAAGGGACATCAATAAAGGTGTTCCGGGGTAGGGGGTAAAACCTTCGCCAGTGAGCACATATTGAGTGCTCTCTGGCTAAAGCTACATGCAGAATTCTGGTCAGAGAAATCAGTCCTGACTTTATCTGAGAATATTCAGGCGGAGACTTGTGTGTATAAGTCCCACACAATATCAGGAAAATTAGACGCATAACTTTCCCTGGATAGTTTTGCTGCTTGCCAGCTCTTATTGACCTCGCAGTGTAGTATGGTGATAAAGAATACTTCCTTAATAGATAATACAATGCAAGACTTTTATACATTTAAACAAAAAGGATTTGAACAACCTGGTAAATTGGGCTGTATTTCCTAAATACTCCCTTTAAAATTTCCATTGCCCCCCACTGTTCATATTGAATGCCACTAAATAGGAAGATGAAATTAACATAGGTATGATTATGATTAGATGATATCTAATGCTTGTTTTTGTATTTTCCATATGAATAGAACTGGATTTAGTATATATTTACTGTAACTAAGAGTTATATTCCTATCTTTTTTTTCTCATTATTCAGAATGAATGTAATCATATCTAAAAAATTTACTTTTATGCAATTGAAAAATGGATAAATAAAGAATTAAAAAAAAAATAAAAAATTGGGCTATAATAGCTCAAAGGCCCCACTTTATTGACATGGTGGGGCCATATATAGCTGTCATCACAGAATGCTTGAATATGTATTAAAATCAAATAAATAAATAAAACTTGGCATCACTGCACAAGAAACTAATATTGGAAGTGTGAAAATGCCAGTGACTAGAACGAATAATTGCTACTGAGCATCAGAGCTTCCCATAGAACATGGATATATACTGAGGAGAAGCACTTTCTTTTACAAGAGGCTAGGGGACTGACACTTAACTAAATGACAGGTAGCTAAAAGTGACGCTTAGGTCATTAGTACCAGACAATCAATTTTCCCATCTTCCCAATTTTTTTTTCTTTTTCTCGTTAGCAGTTTCCTCCTGCTCCTTCTAGCTCAACTGGAACCACCCTTTGGTGGGTTATGATGCCGTGGAAGGCTCATTCACTACTCTCCAGGGATTTCTCTCCTGTTTTATGTCCCCTCACAACTCACATTGTCATTGCAGCAAAAGTGCCTGGCAGGGAGGGCTATATATCAGAAATTCTTCCAGGAACACTGCCAGTCAGGGGTCCTAAACCCAGCCACTTTGTGGCACTAATGCACAATGACCGGGGCTCCCTCCCCCCACCAGGGGCTGTGAACACAGCTTCTGCAGCATCCCCAGCCCTGGCCGACCCAGGGAACAAAATACCTGAGCTGGTAATGGAACTCAGGTCCTCTGCACAGCAGCGAGTAGCACACTGGGTGAAGAAATGTTGTTTAAAGGTGCTCTGCATCCCTGTAATACTCAGTCTGTTTCTCCACTGGACTTGCTGTTCTTGCCCCTCCCCTCCAAATATTTACATTTTCTTGGATACACTCACAGGAATTAAGGGTCAGATTTAAAAGAAAGTTAATACTCTCTTTCTGCTGTTCAGTATTTCCAAATCATACTTAGCAAGCAGTAATACAGACCCTGAGTCAGCCACGTTGTTTACTGCTCGGATAATATTTTTGAAATTCATTCAGCAGTTCCCATGCAATCCAACCAAATCTCTGGGGGCACCCATGTCACCATGTGAGGATCTGTTGCTGACTTCACCTGCGGGTGGCACTATGAGCTGCTTGTATGATCTATCCAGTTCTCCCAGCCCTGTGTCCCTTTGCTTTTCCTAGACATGTACTGCATTTATACCCGGGCTTTTTTTCGGTCAGTTGCCAGAGCTTGGTCCCAGATGTGCTCCTACTTTTGGCCTCATGCTTGATAGTCTGTTTTTGCTCCTAGTCTCAGTCCTTGTTCTTGCTCCTTGTTCTTAGTTTTTGTTCTTGTGTGCTTGTCTCACTTTTGGGCCACACATTACATTTCTTGTTTTGTTCTATTCCTGTTGTCTTTTTTTTTTTGTGTGTGTGTGTCTTGTTTCTTTTTGTGGGCACCTTCCTGCTCTGGTCCTGCAGTTCAGCCCTGCTTTTGTAGGTGCCTTCTAGTTTCTGCCGTGAGTAATCCCTGTCTAAGTCCTGCCGGCCACCAGCACCTGAGGGGAAGGTGAATGGTACAGGCAGAAGAATCCTGTGTTTCTCTCGTGCTTCTCGCCTGCTTCATCTGGGTCCAGCCCTGCTTCTATTCCCGGTGTTACAGCACTGCGTCCATACTGACTTGTAAACAAATGCCATCACAGATTCCAGTTTATGTGAGGTGATTTGGGATCCTCTTCCAAACTCAGCCGCCCCCACGGGCTCAGAGGAAGGAAAGGAGAGCAGCTTTAAAAACCTCAAAAATAATGACAGCAGTTCAAAGTAAACTGACAGAGCGTGAAACATTACTGTTTGCCGTACGTATGTTTGAAACGTTGCCAAGTGAGAAAATGACAGAACTTCTAGGATTTTGCTTATGCTTTGCAAACAAAACAATCAAAATCACAAGTAGCTGGAGAAGCAATGAAACTTACCTAGAAAAAAAAGAATACAATACAAGCCCCACAGCCGTACTGTTTCCTGCTTTTAAACACTGCTGTAAATGCCATTAGTATGAACAAAAAAATGGAAAGTTATGACCACTACTAACTGTAAATGGTTAGACGTGTAAAGCCCATCAGACCTTCACTATGGGTTAAGATGTGGAGATTTCCGGCAGTGGGAATAGAGGTAGTAGAGGAGTGATCAACATGGCCCATCTTCACAGGGAGGGTCAGTTTCTGCTAACCTGTATAGATGTCTCCAAAAAGCACAAGGGGGAGTTTGACAGAGACCATAGAAGCAAAGAAGAGGCAGCAAGGTTTCAGGAGGGGAAGGACAGGCTGCTTCTCCTCACCACTGAGAGAGAGTGTGTGTGTTTCCTCTCTTGACTGACTGGAGTGGCATGAGAGCAGTTTGTTGGAATCTCTCAGAATCCAGGGATAAAGAAGATTGCCCAGCAAACTGTTTTCAACGGTAGGTATTTTGGCCAAATGTTTTTTTTTTTCATGTGAGAAAAAAGGACTTTCTAAGTTTCAGACAGCTTTCTAATGGAGAAAAAGACTTATTGTGATTAAGGGGAAGCCCCAGTTTCCTATCAAGCAGCACAAGGAACAGATTTTTATATTTCTGGATATCTGAAACTCTATAATCTGTTATTTTCTGACTTTGTACTACTGAAACTTTGATTTTTTTTTTGTTTTCAGTAACTCTTACTTTGTTTTGGAACAAGACGCTTTGGGGCGGATTTTCAGAGCCCTGCTCGCCTAAATCCGCCCAAAACCGGGCGGATTTAGGCGAGCAGGGCCCTGCGCGCCGGTGAGCCTATTTTACATAGGCTCACCGGCGCGCGCAGAGCCCCGGGACTCGCGTAAGTCCCGGGGTTCTCCGAGGGGGGCGTGTCGGGGGCGGGCCCGGTCGACGCGGCGTATCGGGGTCGTGTCGGCAGCGTTTTGGGGCGGGTACGGGGGCGTGGCTACGGCCCGGGGCGGTCCGGGGGCGTGGCCGCGCCCTCCGTACCCGCCCCCAGGTCGCGGCCCGGCGCGCAGGAGGCCCGCTCGCGCGCGGGGATTTACTTCTCCCTCCGGGAGGCGTAAATCCCCGGAGAAAGGTAAGGGGGGGGTGTAGACAGGGCCGGGCGGGTGGGTTAGGTAGAGGAAGGGAGGGGAAGGTGAGGGGAGGGCGTTAAAGGATTCCCTCCAAGGCCGCTCCGATTTCGGAGCGGCCTTGGAGGGAACGGGGGTAGGCTGCGCGGCTCGGCGCGCGCCGGCTATACAAAATCCATAGCCTTGCGCGCGCCGATCCAGGTTTTTAGCAGATACGCGCGGCTCCGCGCGTATCTACTAAAATCCAGCGTACTTTTGTTTGCGCCTGGAGCGCAAACAAAAGTAGGCCTATTCGCGGAGTCTGAAAATCCGCCCCTTTGTGTGTGGACTGAGAACCAATCATTTATGGGCCATCTGTGTCTCCAATCATAAACAGAAGCAAACCTTGCACATAAGCAAGTACTCAAGAACACTGGTGCAGGTAAATGAGTGTATTTTCCATTCAATGGTAAATAACTGTTTTATTATGACAAATGTTCCAATATCCTTATTGTGGCAACTCCATACAAAGTAACAGTCAAGAGTTACAGGTCCCCCGACACGGTCCCGTGTTTCGCGGTGGCTGCATCGGGAGGGACCGGATGAAATTCAAAATCTGGAATATAACATGAGTAATCAAACATGGAAGAAAAACAGGCTGCAGAAAAGCAAGTTACAGTGGGTAATCACATACCTTATAGACAAGGTTTTTAATCGTCTGTTGTGCCACACCCCCGATTTTGAACCCCCCCAATCTAAAAGTATTTATTTGTTCCCCCCTGAACGTCCAGTGGAGAAACAGACAGAGTATTACAGGGGTGCAGAGCACAATTAAAAACCTGCTGAACGGGAAAAGGGTGCAAGGGGTGGGGGAGACACAGATGGCCCATAAATGTATTTGAGGAGCACTGGGCCAGCAATTCTAATTTATGAGAGGATGGGTGCCAGGAGCTCTTTGATTTTTTGTGTGTTTTTCTTTTTTTGGAACTGATACAGTGCTACTTACCCGGACATCTTTTAAACATATCTGGATAAGTAGCAAGTTATCCGGCTACATGTATCCTGCTAACTTTAAAAATCTAACCAGTTGTATTCAAACATAGCTGGATAGAGGTAAATTTTAAAAAGGCCGCACACACACACGGATGTGCCGATTTTATAACATGCTTGCGTCGCTGCGCACATGTTATAAAATCCGATACCTGCGTGCACAAGCGTGCTCAATTTTGTATCGGTATGCGCACTTGAGCGTGGATGCCGACTCACGTGCGCAAGGGGGGATTTTTAATAAACACGCGCTGACGTGACTTGGCCTTCCCCAGTTCCTTCCCAGTCTGCGCCAATAAAGGATTGGACTGCGGGAACTTCCCTACTCCCCCTAGCTATCCTTCTTCCCTTTTCCCCTCTCTGACCTGACCCCTAAACCCCACTTACCTACCCTAATTTTTTTTGTTTTAATACTGACCTAATGGCACTGTCCCAGTTGGCCCTGTCCTGCCCAGACTCCGCCCCTTTTCAGAAACTCTGCTCTTTTGCGTGTACCAGGAGATACGTGCATGGCTGGGCCGCTCTGAACATGCACTCGGTGTGCACGCGGCCACGGATGTATCTCCCAGTATTTGCACGCGCCTGGCATTTAAAATCGACCAGTTAGGTTTTAAAGTTAGCTGGAGGATAAGCCCACTGAATACACCAGACAAGTTATCATGCTAACATTAGCCAGATAACCTGTCTACTAATCGGCCTGCTGAATATTTGCCTCACATAGTTCTACTTTCAAAAAAAGCCTCGGAAACAGAACAAGGAGACCCTTCTAACAACAAAGATGAATCTCAATAGTTTGAAATTCTGAATTGCTCGTTAGTACTATACGTTCATCTTGAGAAAGTGTACATCCCACAACATACTTTTCCTTAGAAGCAAGGCACTGCACTATGTGGATTATAAGCGTACGCATTAAATAACTGTTATGCTTGCTTGTGTTCACCTTACCTCCAAAGCCATCAGGCACATAAGTTTTCAGAACAATGTTACAGAAAATTGTTGGCAGTGATAATGGCTTGTTGCCTTCATTTCGCAGGGAAATGTGTCGGTATCCTGCCTGGAGTCCATCAAGTGGCAGGATCCTCTGGCCAATCAGCTTGTTGTTGTCATCATAAACAGCTATCCTGAGCACAGCAAGGTCAGGGAGGATAACCTGGCAATACAAAAGCAGAAGTGATCATTGATTAACTCTTTTAAAGCGCGTCACTAAAAAGTAAATGCTAAAGTCATGGGTTCCATCAGCGCTACTTTAAGATTACCACACACAAGCCTGTGCACTTACAGCTCCATGCTTTGTCCTTAAACTGAACCTAAGGGGTAATTTTCAAAAGCATTTGTGCAGGTAAAACATGGTTTTACACTTTGAAAATTAGACTACAGGTTGTATGTGTAAAAGTATGTGCGAAAGCAGAAGGCAAAGAGATGTTCTTGGGGGTGGAACAGGGGTAGGGAAATAATTTACGCACTTACATTTGATTTTCGAAAGTATGTACATAAATGTTTGTGTGAACATATAACCTACTCTGTAGCAGGTGCAAATTTGCATGCCTATGCCATGCAGGGGTATATGCAGTCCTATTAATTTTCAAATGTGTGAGCTACTTTGAAGACTTGGATTGAAGTCTGCACTATTATAAAATTGGGCTTTGAAAAGGCAATTTTTAAAGTCTGTGTAGGGCCTGCAAGTGAATTTTCAAAGAGAGTTTCCATTTGAAAATTCAGGGGCTAGCGGGGAATACAATCACTTTTATACCCATTTACATGGATAAAAACATTTGAAAGCTGTCCTCCCCAGTATGAGCTGGAAGGTGGCTAGAGATTGGAGGTTTTTATTATTTTTGAGGGTGCTGGGGATATGGTGCTATCTAGCCCCTTTCAATACCTATATCTGGGGGAGACCAAGAAATCTAACAGAAAATACAAATCACATACAGGCCGATACAGTACAGTGCGCTCTGATGGAGCGCACTGTTAGCCTGCTCTTGGACGTGTGTTTTCCCTTACCCCTTATTCAGTAAGGGGAGGAAAACGCGCGTCCAAACCACGGCCCCTAATAGGGCCCTCAACATGCAAATGCATCTGATGGAATAAGGAGATTAGCGTGTCCAAAATGTGCGCCCTAAAAAATGCAAACCCGATAGCGCCCAACATATGTAAATTCCATGTAGATGAAGGCATTTGCTATTACCACCCATTGCAGGAAAGCACAGCCAAAGGCTGGGTGCCCAACACACATTTTTTAACACAGGGAATTTAACTCCAGCTCCAGAGGTAAAGTTAACTCGCAGTCAAGGGCTCATGAGAAACATTAAAAAATATGGTCCTCTGTATTGCGGTAAATGTGTCCTCCTCTTTAGTATCGTCCTGACTTGAATTTACTGCTTGTGGTGGAGAAAAACAAAAATCTATATATGTTGATTTGATCCAAAAGAACCACACTTTTCTGATGAGTGCACAATTTAGATGCTTGTAGGAATGGGCGTCTGATATAATGAATTTCAGCAGTTAAATCAGCACCTCAGCAAAATAAACCAAAAACAAGCGCGGTCAAACAGATGCTCATATTACAATTGCCCATTGCAGTTGTGGGCGCCCAATACAATAAACTCCTTTGAGCACCAGAAATGCACATTTCTCCCTTAGCATGGCCTTTTTTACACTGCCTCAATTTCTCTCTCATCCAAATACTGAATTGAGCACACATGGGACGTGGCTGCGTGCGTGTTAGAAAAACAGGCACTCAATATGAGCGCCCATTTTGAGCACACATCTTATTGCATCGGCTTGTCAGTATTGTCTTCTGACTCATACCAGCATCTTCGTGAGAATATGTATACACGAACCAGCTAAGATGAAGTCATATTAGAAACCCATTATTCCCATGCCAATGGATTGTGGTAACATCCAATCAATATTAACTTTAGGATCATATGCATATGTATGAAATCCAGAGAAGAGAGAAAAGAACTTTGGAGTTACAGATTCTGGACCGCACTGCCACACTACATTGCTTGTTGCCATTCAAACTCTACACTAGTGAACTTGACACCTGAGGCTTTTCACAAAGCTTAAATTAAACTTTGAGAATGGGCTCAGCTCAGCTTGGCCCTGCTCCAGTAAATGTGGAGAAATTGCTGATGACATCCTTGCCAAAGCCCTAGCAAGTCAAGCTATCTTCGCCTCATCCTTGCCTGGACAGCTTACAAAGATATCTGGAAGTTCTGAGTCTGCCGTCCTGAGACTGTGGTGTTAACATGCCCTTTGCCCACTGGAGGTCTAGCTAGATACTCTCTAGCTAAGCAAGGAACCAGATTCTCTAAAAGGATGACCTCACTGCTGTGAAGCATGAGATAACTGGCTAAATTACTATAATAAGCTAGGGTAATTTAATTGGCATTGTATTTAATCACTGCCAAGATAACGTGTGGTGAACTGCAGGGGTTTTTATAAGCTTTGTAACAAGTGTTTTGCTCTGTTAAACCAGAAACTAAACAATACCTACTGTATATAAAACCACTGTATATTTTATGCTGCTACAATAAAAATTTCTATCTATCTCTAAAAGGTGTGGAATTCTACTCCCTTTAACTGAACTTGCGACATGTTGTCTCACTTTAATGTCAGGTAATCCATAATTGTAGAATACCTTACAGATCTATACAAAATAATAGGAAAGTGAATGGAGTCAAAGTTTCAAATGATTCACAAGGCAACACATATACTTAAACCAACTCTAACAAAATATCAAATCTTTTTAAATTAGTACTGTGATGTCATCATTGGTGGAACAATGGTTGACAATAACAACATTACTCTCTGCATCAACGGCAGGGGGTGGCAGGAAATTCTAATCAAACAGTTACCAACAAGGGCCCTGAACTTGGTGGTCGGTGAAACAGATAAGTATGGGAAAATAAGTGTGGGAGCTTGCTGGGCAGACTGGACGGGCCGTTTGGTCTTTCTCTGCCATCATTTCTAAGTTTCTATGTGAACCCCATGTAAATATCACACAAAATAATCAATTGCCAACCACAAATGAAAATCCTTTTGAAAGTCATTTTAAACCTTACTTATAACAAGACCAGCCGATTTTATCTTCATGTCACAACTGTAGCTTAATGTTCTTTTATAATTTATTTTGCATATAAAATCCCTTATTCATGAACACTGTCAAAAGTCTTCTTCTATACGCAAAGTACCGTTTTTTCTTAATAAACAATTCCCCATATTTTCATCTGGGATTAGCAACTGATTTTGTGTGACATTTTCGTGAGATTCAAAATTGATATCTTCGATCTTTGCTCCACTAATGATGCCATTATAGTACTAATTTAAGCAAAATTTGTCATCCTGCTAAGGTTGATTGACGTAGATATGTTGCCTTATGAATCATTAAAATTTTTGAGTCCTTTCAGTTTTCCACTTTTTGTATACTTTATTTTTGTGAGGACTTTTCTCCTTTTTTGATTATGTGAGTGACTAGAACAGAGGATTCTCATCTGGTCACCTATTAGAAGATGTTCAAAGCAAGTCAACCATATTTTAATGTTATCTATTTTCAAACCTTAATATTTAAGTGCCAGAAAAATTGCATTTTAAAAGAGTCATACTAAAAGTCATAGACAGTCATAAGTCACATTCCTGAGCCTCAGGCTGAATACCATTACTCTAAGAGTTCTAATATATACAACTTTATACAAACAAAATACCTCCATCTGTAATTTTAATGTGTCATACCTTTCGGAACACAAAAGATTCTTCATTGTAAACAGGGTTCAGGCCATTGTTCATCACCATGCGTGTTCGAAATTCTTTACGTATGGTATCTGTAGGCAGCCCATACATATCTACTTCTACATATGTACCGATTTTTTTGTCTGACAGAAATTGACCAGATATCACCTTAAGAAAGGAACACAACATTTATTATAAATCTTTGCTCAAAAAATAATTTATTATTAGATTCAGGCATTCAAAAAATGTAACTAAAAAGTAAAAAATTCTTCTTTCAGCTAGACTTTTAAACATGATAATGAGGGTATCATTTATTAACAATTTACCTTTGAGGGCCTATATACTAATGGGTGTCAGTATTCATATTCACATTAATAAAGCTTCTGTTCTTTGAACATACTCCTGAAGAAGCGACTGTTTAGTTGCGAAACACCGGCCGCTGTCGGGTTCATGTTTAAATTGCTGACGGGAACAGATGAACTAAAAAGTTTAACATTAGAATTTTGAACTGTTATTTGAAAGAACTTTTGATATAAAAGAACTTCTGTGATAAAAAATACCGCAAGTGACGAGTAGACCAGACGGCAGTTTGTATACTGCCGTTGCCAGGCTTGCTGATGCGGTTCCATCGCCATTTTAGGCTGAAAATATCTGTCACAGTATTAGAAATACTATACAGTGTCCTTTTGTTGTGTTTGGATTACCATTAAGAGGACTGCACTTTGGGTTCTTTATTTGTTGTATGCCCTTGTATTAACCATATTATCGCAAACTATTTGCATTGGCATTACCACCAGTTCCCCAATGGTAACAATGTGCATGCAAGTGACTTAAAATTTTACAAACATATTTAAATGGTCTCATTAATATCACCTAAGGCAGGAAACTTAAATGCATCTTTGAAGATGTAGTTGTGTACTGCTGATGGCCTGCTACTATGACTCCCTACCATTACAAACTCAATTTAGGGCACCTGGGGCCACAATCCCCAACATTAGCAAACAGTCTGGATCTCCCAACATTAGTAAGCCCACAAAACTCAATTCAGGACAACAGGGACTAGTCTTCCCAACATTAGTTTCTCACAACAGTCAATCTCCCCCCGAACATTAAAGACTCCTCTCAGATCTTTCCAATATTAGAACCTCTACCCCCACTTCGAACCCACTCAATTCAACAATAGTGAGCTCTTTTCCATTCACTAGAGACCCCTTTCAGAATTAGTAGGCCTCAGAAGCTTCTCCCAACATTAGAGAGCTTCTTGACATATGGTCTCCCTACCCTCCCAGATACCGTCACCCAGAATAACTGGCAGGAAGACAGTAGTTTTCTTCCTACCTGTTTGGCCTCTAGCATTACACAGGCTTTGTCTTGCAGTGCCACAAACTTTAAAATAATATATATATCTGTTAGCTGGTGTGGAGGGTGGTGGTGGGTCTGCATTGTTGGGGGGGGGGGGGGCTCCATGGTTGGACCTCGATTTGAGTTTTGGAAAATTTCCCTTTCTAATCTACCTTTTAATTTTGGATTAATTGGCATGGGAAAATCTGAAGAATAGGCAGAGCATGAAGGCACAGCAAGTGTCATGCTCTCTTTAGTTTGGCCCCCTTAGTATGGATGTGCTTTGGATATCATTATTTAGGTTCCCTGGCTGCTAAAAACATGATGTAGTGTGTGTAGTAAAAAAAAATGCACTAAACTCGACAAAGATGCATTCAGAGTGCTTTATAATACATAGCTCCCATTTGACACCAACTCTGAACTTTTCTTGATATTCAGACATACAGGATTTCTGAAGAATATGGCCTTTTTAGCAGGTGGACCATGGTTTATAGACTGCTATGCCTCTCTTCAAGGTGCATTTTTATCTTCAGGTGATATTATCATTCTATACTCAGCTACCTGAAATCCATCTCTAGATCTGTTTTTACTTGGAAGGCATTTTCTAAACAAACAAGAGCAGAGGTTAAAAAAAACCAAATTTGTTTATCTGTAGAGCTTTCAATAGACAGCAGGATGAGTCATCCATAATGTGTGGCTGACGTTATTCGATGCTGCCAACATGGACCTGGCTCTCAGAGCTCAAATGTTTCTGAACATATGCAAGAGTTCCTGTGCAGGGTTACTGCCTTGATAACCATTCAGTGTCTTCCAGAGCTTAAGCTGTAGTGAAGTAGTCAGCTCTCCATGGAAGCAGTGGGTATTAAATATGGCTGATTCATCCAGTTCTCTATGGAGAATCCTATTTACAGGTAAACAAACTTGCTTTCTCCATCATCAAGCAGGCATAAATCAGCCATAATGCTTGGAGAGTCCCAAGCTAAAGGTGATATTGTTGAGCAACTATTTAATAGACAACCTGGCCCTACCAGGTACAGAATGGACCACTCGGTGAACAAGCTGCACAGAACTACTTATCCAAAGTTACTGTCTCCCCAAGACATGCTGTCCAGTCAGTAGTGAGATGAAAAGATATGAATTGATGACCAAGTAGTAGCTCTGCATATGTCTTCAACATAAGTGGCCCTGATATGAGCCACTGAAGTCATCAAGGCTCACACTTGCTGAATCTTGACAGTCTGTCTGTAGGCCAGTGTGCAAGTAACTGCACTATACAATCCACTAGTCAACTAGACAAAGTTTGTTTGATAACTGCCCTTCCCAATCTATTTGGATGAAAGGACACAAACAGTTAAGAAAGCTAAATAGTGAATTTGACTGCTTTTTAGGTAATACACCAAGGGTCTTTGACAGTCAAAGGAGTGAAAAGCCTGTTTTCTTTTGTGTTCATGCAGTTTTGGAAAGAATGTTGACTGTAGAATAGCTTGGTTAATGGGGAATGCACATACCAATTTTGGAACAAATTTAGGGTGATTTCGTAGAATAACCCTATTATGAAAAACCTAGATATGGCGAATAAGAGCCTGTATTTCGCTTACTCTTACTAGATATGGCAAATAAGAGCCTGTATTTCGCTTACAAGAAACAACACTTTCTAGGTGAAAAACTTCTACATGGACGCAAGAGGTTCAAAGGGACTATGTTGAGGTCCCAGGCTTTGAAAATTTACTGACTAGAGGCTTAAAATGGTACAGTCCCTTCATAAATTGTGATACTAAAGGGTGAAGAGAGAGCAGAGCCCCCTTCCACCTATTGTTCATATGCCACAATGCCACTGAGATGAACTTTAACAGAAGAGGTGCTGATGCCTGAGAACAAGAGAAAGAATAGATATTGAAGGAACTCTCTCGGGCCACAGAAGAGATCCAACTGGCTGGTCTCACACAATTTCAAAAACCTCTTCTACTTGAAACTGTAGGATTTTCTAGTTGAAGGATTTCTGGCTGAAATCAGCAAGTCCTCCACTTCCTTAGGGAGGAGTAAGAAGGACACTACTGCATGTTCAACATCCACACCATGAGGGCCAGTGATGGCCAATTTGAATGACAAAGCCTGCCATATTTCTGTATGATGAAATTCAAAGACATTCCCAAGGGAAATGAAGGCTGAACTGACAGACGTAGGAGGTATAGATACCACACTTGCTGTGGCCAGGCTGTGAAGATCATCTTCGCCTTATCGTGAATGACCTTCTGGACAATGGCAATGAGAGGAAGTGGCAGGAATGCATAATGCTCCAATCTAACACAAAAGCATCGGTAATTACTCAGATGTATGGAACAGAACTTCTTAAACTTCCTGTTGCCCTCATAGGTGAACAGGTTGATCACTGGTGTTCCCCAATGACCTAAGAAGTTATTCACAACCTCTTGATCCAAGGACCACTCATGCAGTTGCAGAACTCTGCTGAAATGGTCCATTAATTTATTCTGGACTCACAGCAGGTAGATCAGATGTAGATATGCATTGTGGTGACCAGCCTTTCTTGCAGAGGGTGTATGAGCCCATGCCTCCTTATACGTTTTTACAGAACATACATAGCTACCTGCTTGTCCATCTGGAATAATATTCTCTTGTACAAGAGCAGGTGGGAGAAAACCTTTGGTGCATAATGGATGGCTTGCAGCTCTAGAATGTTGATTTTCATGATCCTTGAGTCCATGAAGCACCAGTGTGTGTCCCTTACCCCCTCAGTAGAGAGGGTTACTTGATGTGACAGAACATGTGGTGAGAGACCCACTGTTAAAACCTCAGGGTTCGTTCACCACTGAAGGGATATTTTCATCCATGGATTTATCCTAATTTGGTGGGATAAAGGCTGGAAGAGTTGATCTCACTGGTCTTGGAGGGCCTACTGAAGACCTCATACCAACAGATGAGTTAGAGAAACCACATGCACTAGCACAGCCATGTGACCTAGAACAACAAGGATCAACCTTGCCAATGTCCAGTCCTTTGCAGAAGGATCTCATCAGGCCTCTCATCAGGCTCTTTTTGACAGTAAGAAATGACTTCTCCTGCAGTGAGTCTTTTGGCTAGGATCCCCATGGACTGAAGGAGCTGGATGATCATATAGTGAGATTCAAGAACACTCACTGGAGATGGGCCCGTCAACAACCAATCATCTAGGTATGGACACATGTCAGACTCTCTGCTGATGAAGCTGTGCAACTACGATTGCAAGACATTTTGAAAACACTCTTGGATCTGCTGAGAGGCTGAATGGAAGCACCTTGTACAGGTAGTGCCCACCCTCCACCCTAAAACTGACTAACCTCTTATGGGTAGGTACATCAGAATGTGTGCATAAGCATCTTACAGATCTACAGCACATGTCCAATCCCTTGGCTGAATGAAAGGCAGAATCTTCTGGAGGGAGTTTCAGACCAACAATCTGTTCAGTTTCTGTAAATCCAGGTTGGGCATGAGGGATTCACAAGGCAGTGACTGATTGCAGGAATTCACTTGCATGCTCAGAAAGACTTTATCTGAACTCTGAGAGCTGGGCGCATGTTGGCATTGTTGGATGATGTCATCCATGCACTTTGGCTTATTCATGTCATGTCATGACCATGACAAAGAAATGGTTGTTAATGCTCACTAATGATACAACAATATCAACAGAATTTCTCAAGAGTATCTCAGTTTTCAAACCATAATGACTCTTCCTTTAAATTTCACTTTGGAGGCGTTTGTTTTAATCTTTTCACACACTACTACTGTTCACAAATAAGAAAAAAGAATTGTCATACTGAATCAGACTGAGGGCCATCAAGCCCAGTATTCTGTTTCTAACAGTGGCCAATCCAGGTCACAAATACCTGGCATGATCTGAAATAGTAGATAGATACTATACTGCTAATGCCCAGGGATATGCTGTCATCTGTTTGCTGTGAGCTGTGCTTTGTGCACCAACTTCCTTTCTGCTCTGAGGGAGCCGGAAACCCTATCCATTCTGTCATTGGGCTGCCCCATATAGCTTTGAGGTCCATGCCACAGGTGCACATGCCAGGACATGTCTGCTTCTGGGAGCGTACATGAAGGAGCATGACAAAGGAGCTGCTCCTTTGTGCACTTCTTCATGTGCATTGAGTGAAGCTGTGTATTGGTTTAAAGTCATTTGAATTATTGCAATAATGGTCTAAGTTTGTGTCCCTTTACCAATGCAAGTAATATGTGACCGAGGTCAATATCTAGGATAAAACAGGCACCATGGAAGCCTTTATCCTGTTGTGAGGTAAATTTAATTCCTGTGCCAATAGAATCTGCTGATGATACTCCATCTATGATGTTATCTGTTTTTCTTCTATATAGGATCCATTAGGTCAAAAACTTTTATGATTTTTGATATTTTGAAAAATCAACAGCCAGACATTCCGGGTCCAAGATTCAAAGATATCCAGCTATCTAGGTTAGCCACATATAACTTATCTAGCTAATTTAGAAGGGATATTCAGTGATACTGCTATGCCACTGAATATACATGGATAAGTTCTAGTTAGCCGGATAAGTTATATCCAGCTAATTTTACACCTGTGATCCAGCAGGTCTAACTTATTTGGTTAACTTTACGGGCTAAGTCTGAACATCGGTACTTACCTGGATAAGTAGTTGTTCCCTAATCTACCCACAAATCAGCCAGCTAACTACTTAACTAGGTTACTTCGCTGGCTAAGTGGCGACCGCTTAGCCGGAATAAGTCACTGCTCATCTGGCTAAGCAGCGGTGAATATTGGCACTCTGTGTTTAACGGAAACGTGACTGTTGAGATCAGATGTCTCATTAGTCAAACAGTTGTGTCCACCACTTAGACTATAATGTGGAAAAAGAGGAAAGGGAATACTTACCGTAGTTAAAAAGCCACATAGCTGTTAATTAAAGACATTGGAATTGATGCAAGAGATGAGATTCTATTTCTAAAAGTTCAGTTATGGGGTGGATGTTTAATTTATGCACTACCAGGGCTTTTCTTATTTAATTGAAGCTTTATCTATATTAGATGTTGATTTCAACAATGTAATTGTTTTGGGCGATTTATATTTGCATATAAATCAGGTTCCATTGTCAGCTCAATGTGACAATTTTCTAGCTACGATGAGTGCTTTGGGTTGGATTCAGATAATTCATGAACCACCCATGTATTCGGGCAGATGTTGGACCTAGTGTTTATTTAGGCAAATCTCGGATTCTGGACCCTTGTTATGAACAATAATCTGAGAGTTTTATAAGGTCTGATCATTTTCTATTGAAAATGAAAATTCCTATTTTAAGAAAGAAAAGCTGTATGTAAACAATAGACAGCTGTAAGCAAAGCCATGTTAATAAATTAAGGGAGCAGTGGATACCTAAGTTAAAGGTACCTGATATAGATTCATCCGTGAATCCCTGGAATAATTCTCTTATGGATGTTCTGAATGAGGTAGCATTGATAAAAACTGTTAAATTGAAGAGGGGCCATTATGCCTCCTGGTTTTCAACTGAACTTAGGAAAGTTATATGTGCTCAACGGTTGTGGAGAAAGACACATTGTATAAGTGATCAGGAAAGCTGTGTAAAGTGTCTAGAGGGGTATAGGCAGCTAATTGAGCACACCTAAACGCTTTATTATTCTGCTTGTTGTATTAACTCAGCTGTTAGTCATCAAGAACAGTTATTTTATACTATTAAGAAACTCATTACTTTTGAATTCCATAATGCAAGTGTTGAGAAATTTTTGGTGGATGATCATGAGAATTCTGCAATCTTTTTTAAATAAAGTGGCTGTTTTATGTGCTAACTTTTCATCTGATCCGTTGGAAGGTCCAGTTTATCCTATTGCAAAGTAAAGCTGGGAACATTTTGATTATGTATCATCAGACAAAATAATTTCTATGATCTCTTCACTGAAGGGCTCATTTTGTTACATGAATTTCTTTTCTTCTATGGTATTTAAAGCTGTCTGGGGTGATAGTGACAAATTTGGTTAATGTATCTCTTGCTGAAGGTTCTGTTCCTACCTTATTAAAACAAGCCACATTGTGGCTGATTCTGAAAAACCTGATTCTGACCCACATATTCTGGCTAAATAATCCAACCCGTGACATCTTTGCCATTCCTGGCAACGTTAATCGAACCAGTAATCTAGATACAATTTCAGGTCTTCTCAGACAGGAATGGGGTATTTGATTAATTTCAATCTGGTTTTCAGCCATTGCACAATAGTGAGACTTTATTAAACCTGGAGTCATCAGATCCTGAAAAGAATCCAACTAAAATTGTGGTCAATTAATTTTCACTCTTACATAGGAGATGACAACAAAGAAAGGTTAACAGTAATTCCTGTTGCCATTGCTATTATTTGCAATATAATCAATAATCAAAATACAAACATTGAGGGTGCAATAATGAAAATGATTTATGCAGGTAAACTCATGTAAAATCCCAGGCTGATTATCGCATTCTACTCTTTGCAGATAAAAGTACATGTGCATTCATAGCACATATTCTTCTAACCGCCAAAAAAAACACAACTGGTGAGACAGCTCAGGGAATGGAAATTAAGACCAGAGATTGGAGTGGAGGAGTAGCCTAGTGGTTAGAGCAGTGGGCTATAAACCAGAAGAGCAGGGTTCAAATGCCACTCAGGCTAGTCATTTTACCCTCCATTGCCTCAGGTACAAAATTAGATTGTTAGCCCTGTGGGAACAGGGAATACCTGTAGTACCTGAATGTAATCCACTTTGATGTACACTTTGAAGGGCTGAAAAATGGATATTATAAAATCTCTGCATACAATTTCCAGTGTCTACTTTGTGCCTGCTTCAATGTCCAATTTTCAAAGGGAAATGAGCTTGCACTTTTTTGAGTACAAACTGCAAGTTCTGCAGTCACTTTCATTATTGCCCTCCTTGGGAGCAATTTTCAAACTGTCTACACTAAGACAAAGATCATGTATGCTTTTCATTTTTAAAATGAAAATACATACATTTTTTTTTTGCTTAAAAACTTGCCACAGGTAAAAAGCAAGTCCTATCACTTGGTCCTGCTCTTCCAGTGGGTAGATTTTTGCTGGAAAAGTAAACACAAGGATTACATACTTTTCCTCCTCCATCCTAAAAATGCCCCCAGCAAATCCTCCTCTCAATGCAGCTAAAAGTAGGCTTGTTGAGAAATAACATACAAACTTTTAGATGCACTGAAGGAGGGCAATTTTCAGATAGCCAATCAACTAGGGTAAATTGCTTTTAATTCATATACATCACTACAAGAGTTGTCTTCTAATATCTCTTAGCTCTTGTTTGCTTCAGATGACTGAGGTCATTCAAGTTTATTCTTTACCTGGACTGAACAAGTTGCTGCTATGACACCATCAACAGGAGTCTCCGAAAAAGGGTCAAACGTTCTGTCTGGGCGTCGCATGAAATCTGGTTTCAGAAGGTACCTTATTTAAAAACAAATGGTGGCTTTATTTATAACTAGAACTTTAAGCAGACATTTTATGCTCATTTTAGAGACCTTCATGTTCAGATTTTATTTTATTTTTGTAGGAATTTTAATGTGATAAAATTAAAATCAGTGGTAAAAATGATTTTTCTATGATTTTTCTGCTGTGTGTTATAGAACGTCATTTTTCCACTAGTTTTGCTTTTGATATAACATTGAAATTCCCTGGAGAAATAAAATAAAACCTGAAAACAAAGGTCTCTAGTTATTTTGAAATCTCTGTCAATGCCATTCCTGTCTCATTGCAATGATTTTGCCCAAAGTGGATGATTTTGCACAAAGAAAGTGGGTGATATATGCCATAAATATCCCTCTGGTCAGGTAACTTCTTCAATGTTTCTCAGAGGGAGTGTCTTGCTGGCATCCTTTTCTCATGTGTTGAATGTAGAAATCCAGCAAATAACAACTAAATTAAGGGGTTCATTTTCTAAAGCTTATCGCGAGTGATAAGCCGTTATTGCATGCGAAAAGTCCCTTTTCGTGTGCAATAGCTTGCTAGGGGTGGAGTCGGGGTGGCGAGGGGAGGAGTTGGGGCGGCATCGAGGCAGACTCCATGATGTCTTCGCTGGCGGCGATAAGGTAAGCCACGTTATCGTCGCCAGTAGCGCACCCAATAGCACCACCTTTCACGGTGGCGCTACTGGGTGCGAAAGCTGGCAACGATAACACTGCGCTGGTGCGATGGCTGTGGGCTTTCGCAGGCCCGCCCCCTTTGCTCCCCCCACCCCCCGTTTTCGCTGGATTCACCATTCTGCGATAGAATGGTGAATCCAGGCCTAAATCTGGTTTATTGCATACTGAACTCTCTTTCGGCACATGTGTTGAAAGCTATCCATGAAGACATTTCACCTTATATAGCAAAAATAGTCAATCTATCATTAATCGAAGGTGTCCTGGAATCAGTAAAAGAAAAAGCATCTGTAAAAATTTTTTTTAAAAACCATATTGTTGACCCAAGTAACTTTTCTAGTTACAGACCAGTATCTTCCTTATTGTTTCCTATGGATCACAAAAGATAAGTGCCATTATGTGTTGATATTCGGTAAAAGGTCTAATTGTTTGGAACATTTCTGATCATCTCAATTCTCCATAGAAGAGTTTATTGAACTTATGTGGGTATCAGATCATGGACTCTGGAAGTTTGGACAATAAGAACTAGTAAGGAGTTCAGATTTTCAAACAGGATCTACTAGGTTATTTGCCATGGATGTGTGGCAAGTTTTTCTCCAAAAGATTTATTAAAAAAGAAAATTATTAAAAAAGAAAATAATATATGAATAAATAACAAGAATTTTGGAGACAAAAATATATAGAAATAATAAAGACATTTGTCAAAAATAAAAAAATTGTAGGGAGATGGGGGTTCGGATCTATGATTACACCAGTCAGTATGCCTGTCTAGTTTAGATATAATTATATGCAGGTTTGACACGGGCCAGAATTACGCCATGGTCCTTATTGACATTCCAGCAACTGTCGATAAAATCAATCATATAATATTGCTGAAACAACTATAGGAATTTGGAATTAATGGAACAGTATTAAAATGGTTTAAATCATTTATATCTGAAAGAGCTCACCAAATACAAATTGGAAATGGCACATCTAACTGGACAGAAATCAGGACACGGGTTCTACAGCATTTCGCAAGGTCTGTGACCCTATTTCATATATATGTCACCACTATGTAAACTGTTGGGTGGTCTTGGGTTAAACTTTGGCATATATGCCGATGATATACTATTTTTATCCCATTGAGCAATTTGCTTGGTTTCATGTAAAAACAATTGGAGATTTTTCTATTGACTATTCAATAGAGATGTGCCTTCGGGGAAAATTTGTTTTTCGGGTTAGTGCGGGGGGAGGGGCACATTTATTTAAAAAAAAAAAAAAAAAACCACCCTAACCCTTCAATTTTATTTTCTTACACCCCCCCCCCCCCCACCATCCCGATCCTCCCCAACACTTACTAAAAGTCCCTTGTGGTCCAGCGGGGTCCCGCGAGCGATCTCTCCCTCCATGCCGTTGGGCTGTCGGGCCTACTATGACTCAAACTGGCGCCGATAGCCTTGCCCTTACGATGTCACAGGGGCTACCAGTGCCATTGGTCAGCCCCTGTCACATGGTAGGAGCACAAAATGGCGCCGGCCATCCATTGCTCCTACCATGTGACAGGGGCTGACCAATGGCACCGGTAGCCCCTGTGACATTGTAAGGGCAAGGCTATCGGCGCCATTTTGAGTCGTAGCAGGCCCGACAGCTGATGGCATGGAGGGAGAGATCGCTCGCGGGACCCCGCTGGACCACCACAGATTTTTAGTAAGTCTTGGGGAGGGATCAGGATGGTGGTGGGGGGGGGGGGGGGTTTATAAGAAAGTAAATGTGAAGGGTTGGTGTGTTGTTTTTTTTACGATTCGCGGTTTTTTTCTGATTCGTGTGGTTTTTTTTTTATTCGTTTTTCCGGTTTCGGGTTCGGGTTCCAGTATCCCACAGGCACATCACCATCATTTGCGGTGCTTTTGTCATAGCAGTTGAGGTCTTCTTTCTGCCTGCAGGTAGGGATAGACTGCCCCTGAGATAAAGTCGGATGGGCTAGGGCCTGAGTGGCCCACACCCAGTTCTGATGGTTAAGCAGTGTTGCCAACTCCTGCTTGAAAAAAGTTGCTAGATAAATGTGAAAAGTCTCCAGACTGGGTATAAAAGAGCTAAAACTATGTTTTTACACAGTGGCGTCAGCTTAGCTGGTGAGCCTAGGATTGGTAGGGAAAGAGGGGTGACTCACAGTCACATATTCTCTTGCTGTCTCAGAAACTGACACTCACATACTCGCATTCTCCCAGTCACACACACTTTCTGAGACATGCTCAGACACTGAAACACACACTTGCTCAGACACTCTGATATAAACACACAAATACACATGCTTCTACTGCTGCTCATGTGCTCGCATAGACGGTAACTTTCAAACCGGCACACAGGTGTGCATGTGTTGGCCCACACCTAGGGCCGCAGCTGTTTTATAACATACATGCATAAATGCGAGCATCTTATAAAATAGCCTCACTGCGCGCACAAATTTTAAACAGGGGCACGTAAATCCCGCTTCTGCCGCATAACTTGGGAGATTTTAAAAGGGGCATGCACCCATGTTATTTCCAGTTTACCAGTTCGTCCACCAATTTGCCCAGTTAACAGTTAGATCCTTCTGGTTTGATAGGCTATACTCCCCCCCCAATTACCTCAGACCCTTTAAACCCCTCAGAAATGGCTCGATTCTTTTATTTTAAGTTACAGGTTATCCACAGCAGAAGTAAAGCTACGCGGCAGGGGACCTTGGTCCGTGCTGGCACGTAAGTATTTACATTCGCATCTCTTGGCCAGGCCTAGTACCTGAATGTAAACCGATGTGATATGTCAAATCGAATGTCGTTATATAAATAAAAATAAATAAATAAATAAAATTCCCATGCCCCACCCCTTTAAGTGTGCGTGCTGCTTCATTTACGCACATATATGGGCACTTCTAAAAATATGGTCGATGCTTGTAAGCCCGACTTCTTTGCGTATCCCCTGATTGATTCATGTGCTGGGCTATTAAAATTCACCTTTAAGTGTGTATCCCCTCCTCTGGACTGCCTTACTAAGGGCAGTACAGCATCATCATGCCCTTGTTGCTAGCCTTTACCCAGCTTGTAGCAGCCACCTTTACACTTCCTTCTCCCTCTTCAGGCACTTTCTCCATTTGCTCTGTCAATGACCCACTACACTGCCGTTCCCCGAGATCAGCCCAGCCAGCTCACACAGAGGCCTGACTAACGGGGCAGAGAACGTCTGCTGACTCCCAGCAGCACAGCAGCAAAAAAAAAAAAGTTACTGATGATAAAACATAGCCCTCCCCTTGCCTTCTGTTCTTTGGCTGCTGCTGCCAGCCTGTCATAAGGTGATAATAAAGGTGTAGCTCTTGTTTTATTTTTTTGTGGGCTGTGATTTTTTTCACCTTCCAGCAGAGAGAGCTCAGCTGTGATGTCATCAGATTTGCCAGGGTGAGAACTGGAGAGGGGAGAGACTAAACCTGCAGAGCCTGTTCTGAGGAGGGAGGGAAAAGGACCAGCAAGCACAACACTCTAGCCAGAGGTCTCATTCTCTTGCACTCTCCTGTAACACTCTAGCCAGAAGAGGTCTCACTCTTTTTTAGTCTCCTACAGCATTCTAGCCAGAAGAGATCTCACTCTCATGCACTTTTCAGCTTTGGTAAGTAGGGGGCCCAATGGAAACTTAAGCGAAGAGGAGGAAGAAGTAATTGTTGCCATTGGCAGCCCAAATTTTGAGCTGTCCATGGTCCCTGTGGTCCCCTTTTCTAACGCTGATGGGGTTGGACAATACCAAAGGAGAATAGAGATTGTGGAAGATGCTAGATTCATGTGATCAGAAAAGAGAAAGAATAACAGTGTAGGTTAGAGTCAGTCAAGGAAAGCAGTTGCTATCCACGTATCTCACACAAACCCAATCAATGCACCTTAATTACAATCAATAGTCTCGTCATTCCATTTTGTCATTTCTTAATCAGAGACTGAACAATGCATGAGCATGATAAGCTGTAAAGGCAGGATGTCAGTTCTCACCTGTGAGTTTCATACAGATGAAATCATCAGATGGCACCCAGCATGGAAATTTGACTTCAAAGCTTCTAGAAGCTTTGAACATGCCCACTGGGAATGTACAGCCTTAACATTTGGCGAAACCAACTCCAAGAGAAGGCGGAGGTTGTGACACCCTGCTGTCTTCAGAGAACACCCAATATAGGTAAGCAACTCTCCTGTCTCCAAGGACAAGCAGGATGGCAATCCTCACATGTGAGGAATCCTTAGCTACAGACTAACCAGAACCAAAAAAGTAAAAAAAACTGGTTGCTTAATTAGCAGTTATCTAAACTTACATGAGTATATTTCTACCCCATCTGTATAGAATAGCTGATCTTCTTCCATTTTGTATGCTAAGTATTAGAAATGAACACAAATGGATGGATCGGTGTAAAACAGGATTTTATTGAAGCTTGCCCGACTCTGGCCGAGTTTCGCTCAAAGAGCTGCCTCAGGGGCTTAAAAGCCACTTGAATTGGCTTAAATCATCTCAAAACTATCACGTAGCAAAGTCAGAGAAGTATTACACAGCAGGCTTTTAAAACAGAATTCTGATCAAGTACGTTTGAAAGCAAAGGCTTTAAAAGTAGTGGTATTGCATTCCCACTCGCTGCTCAGCATAGGTTAACGCAAAGGCAAAAACAGTTTTTTGAAAGCAAAAGGCCATTTCCATATTTTTTCAGTTTTTTAAAATAAGGGCAGCCAAGAATCAAAACAAATGGGCCCTAGGAGGAGTGGCTTTGGGTTCTACACCTCAAGGAGACTCCATAGGTTAGACTGACTAAACTTCCTGTCACATCAGGTGTAGGAGTGTACTGCCACCAATTTCTTTTTAAATTTTAGTTTGGGTTTCAGTTTGTTTACTATTTATTTCATTCGGGTCACTGCAGTCTTGCAGATCTCTTTCATGGAGGTCAAGCTTAGGTGAGCTGACTGCGCCATGACTTGACACTATCATCCATGACATGACCCACCAGATTCAGAAGGAATCTGGCATAATAGAAGGAGAATCAATCTGCTAGCCAATTAGAGAGAGAGACAATTCCAGATTTATTTGTGCGAAACAAAACAAAAAACTGGATATATTTTCTAAGGGCTTCAGTCCATTCTAGATCTAAGGCTAAGGCTCTCTTGCAAGCCAGACAGTGTAACATCTGTGGACATGTGGCATGGGATAAAACGTTGGAAAGATGATTGACTGGTTAAGAAGAAACTCCAGAGCACCCCCCTCCCTCTGGGCAGCTTGCTAAAATAAACCACTTAAAGAGGCCAACACTGTCCACCAATGCACAGGGAATGATGTGGTGAAACAAACATCACCATTTCAGAAATGTGAAATAAACCGATGGTGGAACTACGAAGGTTGGCCCCCCCCTAGTGCAGCGTGTATGAAATGTGATATCACGTCAGGTATCATGATTATCCCTAGTCTCACAGGGAAGTAAGTTTTCTACCTTTTGTATGCAATTTAAAAATATAAAAAAAAGGAAGAAAAAAGTCAAAAGTGGATGCTAGAACAGATGATTAAAAATGACCCATTTGTGCTAGAAGGTGAATGAAATTTAGTAACCTAAGCACGGGTGTTATGAAGGTCCTCATCTAATACATGCATAATTCTAGTGGTGTGCAGCATTTAAAACATAAATAACCTTGAATGCTTTTGACATTTATTGTTATCAATTTTTGCATTCAATATAAGTAATCCCATTGCATTTTGGTAATTTGCAATTAAGATGAAAGTCAGATAGTGCCTTAAAATGGAACTTAGGATGCATGCATAAAGCCACCCTATTGTTGAAAAATTTGGAATAAGGTGAATAATTCATTAAGAGCTGGAGTTCGCTGCCTCTGCATGCCAAAGTGAACGCCACCAAAACTATGACCTGAGAGGAGTTGAGAGGTTAAAAGGGACCTTTTATTAGCTGGGTCAACACCACATTGAGATCCAACAACACAGTGGGAGGCTTGATAGGAGGTCTCATTTGAAGTATACCCTGCATGAACTGAACTAAAGGCTACATGGAGATGTGTTCACCTTGTAAATAGTAGTGATAAATTCCAATTACCCTGAGAGAAAGAGTAAAGGAGCTGATTTTTAAGCAAGACTCAGAAATATGTACAAGGTAATCAAATAGTTTTTGAGAGGAACAAGAAAGAGGATCTAGGGCCTTTCCCTCACACCACACAACATATTATTTCCTTTGTGGAACCTTTCCTGGAAGCCAGAAGAATACGAGACACATCCTCAATTCAGAGGCAGCAGGGTTACCCTTTCAACATCTCGGCTGTGAGGGCAAGAGGCCCGATGTTAGGGTGCTGTAGTAGCCCTTGATCCTGCGTGATGAGTGTTGGGGAATAGACATAATCTGTATCCTCTTCTGATTATGCTGTATCTGAGGTTACTCTGGGCTAATGATTTATGTAAAACCTAGGTCTCCTTCTAATAGGAAGTTTCTCCAGCATAGATACTGGGACCTCAGCTATGCTTTCTCTTGAGCAAGTGAAGACTCTGTCCCAGGCACTGGCTGTGATGGAAGTTGTGGATTCTAGGCCCTCTGCTATCTGGAGCAAGAGCGAGGACCCTGCTGTTGATGGAGTCAAAGGGCAGCAGGCAGCATCTCCTCTAAGAAATGTGTCCTAAGTGCACCACTCACAAATTTCCCGGCTGTAAAGGGTGCGCCAGGAATGGCAGTGGAGAGGGTTTGAAGTGTCACACAGTGGTCCTTTATCTGAGCCACCACTTCCTTGTCCTCATCTCTGAAGAGATTCTCCCCACTGCATGGCACAAAGGAAAGTGTATCTTGAATATCCTATCATAGGCCAGCAGCCAGACAATTCTGCGGGTGCCAAAACCCACTACAGAGACTGTCGATGCTGATTCAAAAACATCAGAGGTTGAACAGACCATATGGTTTTCACATTCCAGAACCATGTCTACCAGTGACTCCAGTATATCATGCTACATTTGAGGAAGTTGCTCTGACACACTCTTGATATCTTTTAGAACATTTTGCAAGTGCTGGCATGTGACGAGCTAAGGAGGTTATGTGGGCATTAAACATGGCTCCCTGATAAACATTTCTCCCATGAGTGTCAAGGGTATGAAAATCTTTCTCTGGGACTACCAAGAAGTGGGTCTTAAATCTCTTGGCCTTGACAGCAAATTCAGCTACCACTGACTGATGTGGTAGCTGCCATTTCTTGAATCCAGTTGTTATTCATACATAATACATTGTATCTGTCTGCTTGTTAATAAGAGCCACAGACACGGGGGTCTTCCTCATTCTCATGGATGGGCATGGCTCATGATATCATTAGGAGGTTTCATGAACTAGAGAATGTCAAGCATCTGCTGCTCAAACAAAGTCATTGAAGGAGAGTTCTCTGAGGGAGAACAGAGAATCATTTGGATCCATTCCTGCATCCCCAGGAAAACTTTTGAATCTAAGCCCAACTAATATGGTGAGGGTGTGAACCGTGGTCTCAATGAGGATTGCATTTGCCTGCTGGGCTCTAGATCCTGAAAAAACTCTGTGTGCTGAGGAAGCTTCTTCTCCCGATGTGCTATATTCAGCATTTGTGCCATTTACTTCCAGTCTCTTCAGAAGGAGTTGGAAGGCAGTCTGCATTGACAATGATGCCACTGATGCTCTGCATCTTAAGCACCAGGGTGTCTGGGATCGTCCTGTCAAGTTCCTCCTCAAAAACTGACAATGCCAGCACAGACTGATAGACAGGAAGAGAGGCTACATCTTCTTGGCACACTAGAGGTGAATCAGTGGCTGAAACCTGGACCCTTGGACACTGGCATGATTCCTGGGACAGTGATGCAGAGGAGCTCTCCTTCCAATAGAAATATTTCAGGAGATTCATGGCTGCCACCAGAATGTTCATGCTCCCGGCATCACACATCAACAGAAACTGAGGTTGATTCTTCTTTACCTTCATTCAATGCATGTCATCAGACCTCTGTGATGCTCAAACCAAAGAAACAGAATCCTGTTCTTTCTTTTGGGTAAGGAGGTAGAGAATGGTCTATCTTTCCGGTCCTTCCTGATACTCAAAATTGAGGGGGGATCAATGTACTCTCAATGTTGATGCACACCTAGCAGTTGATGCAGTTCCTTGGTTTGTCAATGTCAATGTTCTGAGGCTGATAGAATGGGCTTAAGTCTCTATGAGCTCCAGTAAGGAAAACAACCCTCTCAAAATCATTGTCCCACACGGGGAACTGCCCAAGATATCATGGTTGGCCCACAGGCAAAGGACACATCTATCACGGGGATCCATGCTAGATTTTACGCTTTCATACTTGTTGAAGCCATTGGCCTTCTTCTCTCTTGAGGCACTGGGTGAAAAATCAATAAGGTAAAATCAGATAACTCAACAGTGAGGGAAAAACCTGACTGATGCCGCCTCAAAGCACCAGTACTGGTGCATCAAGTGACCCAATGAAAAAGAAAAAAAAAATTGAAATGGACAAAAAAAATCTACCTAAGGAACAAGGAGGGTGATAATACAAACTGCAGGACCCCATGATAAACAGCTTCTTCAGACTAAGCAGTGAAGAATATCTTACATGTAGAGGAAAGTCAGAACAACAGAGACATGCTGGCTTGGTGGAAAAAATGAGCCTAAGATCTCCATGGGGCTGGATAGGATCACACATGCCCAAAACTTCACTTATCCGGCTAACTTTGAAGGTATATTCAATAGTGAAACCGCATTATTGCATATAGCCAGCTGCATTACCAACCAAAAAGGTTTTATCAGAAATGACAGCTGAGAAGAAGAGAGAACGAGAGCGAGAGAGAGAGAGAGAGAGAGAGACTCTATAGAGACTCACAATTTATACCAATGTAAGAGGGGACACCAGTAACTCTGGATGAGGTTTGAGGGTGGGGTAGGTTTTGAGGGGCATTTTTACATGAGCAGTCATACGTACAAACAGCACAGTTGCCATGAATGAAGTTTTTATGTGATTTGGAGTGATGAGAGGTAAATGAAGAGTACATTTGTACCATGTTCTAGAGTGCATCAAGCTAGGTAGAGAGAACATGGTACAAATCTACTCTTCTTTTAACTTTCGTCACTCCAAATGACAGTAAATTTTCAGATGGCAATTGTGCTGTTCATACCTATGACTATGCATGTAAAAATGCCACCCCAAACCTACTCCAGCCCACCAAACCTCACCCCAAGTTCATAATGTGTTACAGAAGAGGAGCACTAGGAGAGCGATCCCATCTTGAGGGGATTGTGTGCCCTTGGGCCTCGGCACGACCCCAGAGAACTCCAAGGCAGCACCGAGGGTAGGCGAGGGATGTCCCAGCATGGTTGGAGACAGACGGTCTGACCCTCTGCCGGACCTGCATGCTTCTGGAGCCAACACAATGGTGTTGGTTATTGAACAGTCCTCCGACCGTTCCCGGCCCTTTCGGACCTGCCACAAGGAATGACAAGAAGCAGCAGGCCAGACTACAGGCGAGGGCAGACGAAGGCTCTGGAACATAGAGACTCTAGACGTAGACGAGGAACTTGGAGGTACAGATGAAGACTCACTTGGGTGCGCAGATGAAGACTCGTGCAAGGACTTTGGATGAAGGTTCAGAAGCAAGGTACTGCAGGCAAAGGTATTCAGGAGCAAGATCAAATACTGGGTTGAGACTGCGATGCAGTGTGCCCTACACAGCCACTACCCATGGGCTGGTCGCGGACCTTGCTTGAATGCGAAGCAGGCTCTAGACAAGGTGTGGAATAGATGAAAACTGGAACATGGTGAAGATTCGGTAGACGCCTGTACCAAGGCACGCCCTACACAGCCCATCCTAGACTGGTTGCGGACCACGCTGGAATGGCACAGGTTCAGTCAGAGTCTTTGGCATGGACGGACGCAATGCAAGGAACTCCGAAGACCAGGACGGAAGCAAGCAAGGATTCAAAGATACCTCAGGACTGAAGCAGAAGTCTTCCAGAGGCATGTACTTGCGCAGGTGAAGATGGCCTTGTACCATGAGCGCCCTACACAGCCAATACCCATGGGCTGGTAACAGACCACAACATGGCATGCCAGGAAAGGAGGTGGCAAGGAACCTGGGGTACAGGACATCAGGAACAGGCGACGGACATCAAGACGAGACATGGAGCTCCAACGAAGAACGAAGGCCTGATGGAGTGCTGGAAGGCGAGACATCCAGGAACAAGTAACTCCAATGCAAAGCAAAGCAGAACTGAAAGCAAAGTCCTTTTATAGAGCAGGAAGCAGGCAACTCCCTGGGAAGAGTTTAGATGAGCCACACCTGGCTGGCCCTATAACTAAAGAAAAGAACTGCGGGCCGACCCCTTAGGAAGAAGGGGTGAGGCCCAAACCAGAAAGTCAAGGAGGAAGCAGAGCAGGCCTTAGGTAGGCCCAGATGGCAACAGTGGCCTCCCAGGCCATGGAGCAAAACCAGGATAGACTGTCCAGGAAAGGCCCAGGCTTCGGTGCGGCCTCCAGAAAAAAGGTGAGAGGCCTCTCGTGGTACAGCTACGAGAGGAATCGTAACATAATGCCCCCTCTTATAGAAGTATAAAAAGTTCAATTATAAGTGAGCCTCCACAGAGGCTCTTTTTCTCTCCTCCTCCTCTCCTCCCCTCCTGAACTCGCATAAGAACATAACAAATTGCCATACTGGGTCAGATCAAGGGTCCATCAAGCCCAGCATCCTGTTTCCAACAGTGGCCAATCCAGGCTACAAGTACCTGGCAAGTACCCAAAAACTAAGTATATCCCATGCTACTGATGCTAGTAATAGCAGTGGCTATTTTCTAAGTCAACTTGATTAATAGCAGGTAAAGGACTTCTCCAAGAACTTATCCAAACCTTTTTTAAACCCAGCTACACTAACTGCACTAACCACATCCCCTGGCAACAAATTCCAGAGGTTAATTGTGCATTGAATAAGAACATAAGAACATAAGAAAATGCCATACTGGGTCAGACCAAGGGTCCATCAAGCCCAGCATCCTGTTTCCAACAGTGGCCAATCCAGGCCATAAGAACCTGGCAAGTACCCAGAAACTAAGTCTATTCCATGTTACCATTGCTAATGGCAGTGGCTATTCTCTAAGTGAACTAAATAGCAGGTAATGGACTTCTCCTCCAAGAACTTATCCAATCCTTTTTTAAACACAGCTATACTAACTGCACTGACCACATCCTCTGGTAACAAATTCCAGAGTTTAATTGTGCGTTGAGTAAAAAAGAACTTTCTCCGATTAGTTTTAAATGTGCCCCATGCTAACTTCATGAAGCGCCCCCTAGTCTTTCTACTATCCGAAAGAGTAAATAACCGATTCACATCTACCCGTTCTAGACCTCTCATGATTTTAAACACCTCTATCATATCCCCCCTCAGTCGTCTCTTCTCCAAGCTGAAAAGTCCTAACCTCTTTAGTCTTTCCTCGTAGGGAAGTTGTTCCATTCCCCTTATCATTTTGGTAGCCCTTCTCTGTACCTTCTCCAACGCAATTATATCTTTTTTGAGATGCGGTGACCAGAATTGTACACAGTATTCAAGATGCGGTCTCACCATGGAGCGATACAGAGGCATTATGACATTTTCCGTTTTATTCACCATTCCCTTTCTAATAATTCCCAACATTCTGTTTGCTTTTTTGACTGCCGCAGCACACTGAACCGACGATTTCAATGTTTTATCCACTATGACGCCTAGATCTCTTTCCTGAGTGGTAGCTCTAACCTCTTTAGTCTTTCCTCATAGGGGAGCTGTTCCATTCCCCTTATCATTTTGGTCGCCCTTCTCTGTACCTTCTCCATTGCAACTATATCTTTTTTGAGATGCAGTGACCAGAATTATACACAGTATTCAAGGTGCGGTCTCATCATGGAGCGATACAGAAGCATTATGACATTTTCCGTTTTATTCATCATTCCCTTCCTAATAATTCCTAACATTCTGTTTGCTTTTTTGACTGCCGTAGCACACTGAGCCAACGATTTCAATGTATTATCCACTATGACACCTAGATCTCTTTCCTGAGTGGTAGCTCCTAATATGGAACCTAACACTGTGTAACTACAGCATGGGTTATATTTCCCTATATGCATCATCTTGCACTTATCCACCATTTCGGCCAGTAACACACAGCCAACGCAGGCATAACGCACAGAAAAAAGGTGTAGTTATTTCCGGTGTTAAATCCTGCATTGCTGTGCTTTACTTTATCGCACGCCATGTTAACCAATGCTCATTTCCATTTACTCCACCCAAATTCCTCCCACTTGAATACAAAATTTAAATTTGCATATGCATTTTGCAATGTGGTATTTATCACACACGTTACAGCATTATCATGGGTGTTAGGGCCATAAGCCCGTGATAACGGTCTATTGCATTTTGATAAATAACCGTTAGCCGGCTAAGTCACCCTGCTAACTCTGAATATTGGAGTTAGCCGACTAACTTAACCGGCTAACTCAACTCCTCCCAATTATGACCCTGGATTGACCCTAACTTATCCTAGATTTATCAAAATGCTATAAATGTAGCAAAAATAGCACCCACGATAAAAAAGGTGGTGGGGTTAGGCTAATTTCCCTGCTCCTGCATCACATAGGTAATTTCCGCAAGGCGCAATACATTTATCTGCCCTTCTCTGCCCCCTTTCCCACCCCGAGCACAATTTGTTGTTGCATGGTGTAAATAGTTTGTCAGGTACTGGGCAACAGAGTGGGACAATGTGGTCTGAGAAATTCTCACTGTTCTCTTTTTTCTGCTGACAAATCAAGAACGGATGGGGAAATCCACACCCATCCACCGTTCTTTCCTACCCTGCCAATCTGGATCCTGATTCCTGTACTTCTGCAGGGTCCAATCACTTCTACAGTAAAGGCCAGATTTTGCTGTCCTTGCCTTAGAATCACAGGAAACATGGGGGCTCTGACAATATGTTAATTGTGATGCACCTTTATTGTTCCTTATTTGGGAGTCCTAAATGTAATTACCTCTAGAAAGTGAATCATAGCAACTTAGTCACCTTAATAGTTTCAGGGAACTATTACATTTTATTAGTAGTTACAACATTTCTAGCATCACTTTGATTTATGTTATATAGGGGTGGGAAGGGAGGAAAATTTAGTTTTGTTTTTGGGGACCTTTTTCCTCACGAATTTCGTTTTGTGTAATGTTTACTTCATTTCTTAAGTTTACAAAAAACAAAAAAAAATTGAAAAAAAACCCAGGGCTTCTTGGGTCCCCCATCTATCCCTCCCATCTGGAAAAATTCCAAGGCCAAGATGCTCCCTGGCCCCCACTTATCCCAGTCTTGGGGGATAAGGCCTAGGCGCCAGCCCAAGCCAGCTAGCTCTGAAGCTTCGGCTTTGCGTAGGCTTAGGCCGTGGTAGGTCACCGCAACCTCAGTCTAGGCTTGGAGACCTGGACCTAACACCTGGGCCTGGACTCAGGAGCCCAGGTTCCAACACCCTCTGCAATGACCCCAGTGGACAGCTTCAGTAGCCAAAGAAGTGCTGATGAAAGAAGATGCCAAAGAGGAGCTCCGAGGCCAGGACTCTGACTGGGCTGATTCTGGGCTAGGCCCTGTTGTTGGGCCTGTGTTCGGGTCCTGGCCTAGGCTGATGCCCTGGTGTTGGGATCCAGCCTCTGGGCCAGGCTGTGGCGTCGGGCCTGTGCCTGGGTTGAGGCCCTGGCGTGGGGAGCGAACCAGTAGATGTTGTCAGATTTGTTAAGTATTGGGGGGGGGGGGGGGGGGATTGCCGGGAAATTTTCTGGGCCTGGGCCTTTTCTCGGTTCTCGAATAGCAGCTCCGGGTGGAGCCGTGGGTCAGCCCTGACCAACCACTGAACCTTTACTTTTCAGCAGGCTAGTTTTTTAAGTGGCTAGTCCTTTAAGGCAATGGCAGTCCCTTGAAGTTAGGACCACCATTGCACCTAAAGGGCCGCTCACTGTATTTTGTCCCACAATGTTTGGCCACGAGACAAAAGAACACAATTTTTTTGGGGGGGTGGTCTCACTATTGTGGTGACACCTCCTGTGATAATAGGACCCCTCCCATGAAGAAACATCATGGCTTAGTGGCTCTTGGCCTTAAATCTGGCATTTAAATTAATGTCCCCACTGACCAGCCAAGTTTTTGCCAGGTAAAAAAGAGGTGGGCTGGGGGTGTTCTGGCGCAGAGCAATGTTATCCAGCTAACTTAACCGATCTTCAACGATATCCAGCTAATGTAGCTGAATAACTCAAGGGCTTCCTCAGAGCAGCTCTAAAGTTATCTAGCTGCATTGGGCTGGATAATTTGTTATTTACTAGGCTATATTTAAAATATAGCCAGTTAAAAAGCTGCAGAATAGAACTTAAAAGAAAAAAGGCAACAAAATTTTATGGGCTTCAGGCCAGATCCCTCAGCCCCACTCCAGAAAACACTTTAAAAGTAAGTTAGGCGTAGCACCTGATCCCTGACGCCCCTCTAACCCACCAAATAAAAAAAAAAAATGCAGTTGGTGCTATCATCCCAAGGCTGTTCCCACTCTCCATTTTTCTGGTGCAAAATCACAATCCCCTCCTTCCACCCTTCCCCACCCACTCGCAACCTCTATTCTATCACAAGACCTCCACCCCCTGCCGAATCCCCAGCTGGCAGTCTAACCTGCTCCTAGTCACTTCCAACATTTTCCAACAGCAACACTGGAAGTGGCTGTTAGTGGGTAAGACATTTCTAGGGTGAGGGCTGGGGAATCAGGTTTGAAGGTCCCAAAGTTCTATTTTGCAGCCACTTTACCACCTAGATTTTGAATTATATCTGGTTATATAGCAAATTACCTGGATAATGTAAACATCTAGCCATTTATATTCAAACATAATCAGTTGGATTCAAACATTATGCAGCTAAATGTAACTGGATAATTTTGGGTGAGGATATTCAGTGGGATGTTTATTCTGCTGAATATCCTGGACAAGTTATCCGGCTAACTATAGCTGGATAACTTGTCTACTCTCCATCTTCCTGAATATTGGCCTCCATGAGCCCAAAGGTAGGAACTCAGCCAATTCAGAATCTGAACTCCCAAAATTATGCAATTGAACCCTCTGCAAACTTACCTCATAGCAGAAACACAAACTGCAATTCTTTTCACTTGAAACCCTCTACGCATTCATAGGTCCTGAGTTTATCCATAAACACAATAAGGCATAAATCTTATCGGACATAAGGCCCACAAATACTTGATTACTATTGATACAGAGTTACACATCTATAAACATAATCAAATGTGATTGTTTTCCGCGACAATGAAATAAATGAAACGTACATTTATCACAAAGCAGAGTTGCTTACCTGTAACAGGTGTTCTCCTAGGACAAGCAGAATGGTAGTCCTCACACATGGGTGACATCATCAGATGAAGCCCAGCATAGAAAACTTTTGTCAAAGTTTCTAGAACTTTGACTGGAACACTATCCAAGCGGGGACCCCTTCAGTCTCGTAACATAGCATTATGAAAAAAATAAAATAACAAATGAAGGACAAACCCAACTCCGTGGGCTGGCAGGCGGATTTCCTGAGGACTAACATCCTGCTGTTGGGGGAGAACACTTGTTACAGGTAAGCAACTCTGCTTTCTCCTGGGACAAACAAGATGGTAATCCTCACACATGGGTGAATACCAAGCTACAGGCTTCTCCCAAATGCTAAAAAATTCACAGACTCCAAACCTGGTGCCAAAGGGCACAACAACTGTGGTGCTGTGGAAAACAGAGGGAGGAAGAGTTGGGTTTTGCTTAAAAAGGTTCCGCAGGACAGCTCGACCAAAGCTGCTGTCACTATGGCCATCTCTATCCAAGGAGTAATGGGCAGCGAAGGTGTGGAGAGAACTCAGAGGTAGTATTACATTTTCCATTTTATTCACAATTCCATTCCTAATAATTCCTAACATTCTGTTTGCTTTTTTTGACTGCTGCAGCACACTGAACTGACAATTTCAATGTATTGTCCACTATGATGCCTAGATCTTTTTCCTGGGTGGTAGCTCCTAATACTTCTGCATGAGTTAGTTTTCCCTATAAGCAACACCTTGCACTTGTTCACATTAAATTTCATCTGCCATTTGAATGCCCAATCTTCTAGTCTCGCAATGTCCTCCTAAAGAGGTTCTCTCCAGTACAGAGCAGGTCTGCGAGCGTATTCTGGACTGCCGGCTGGAGGTACGATGCTCAGAGCCACGCCATTCTACGGGCCCCAATGCCTACCGCCACCACCCTAGCCGCAGTCTCAAACACATCTTAGGTGGAATGCACTTTGTGCTTGCCACACTCCAAGCTTTGCTGGGCAATTGTCAGGAAGGCTTCCTGCTGCTGCTGCTGGGGGAGGCGGGTCATATACAGCTAGTAGGCAGCAAACTGGGCGATCAGCATTGTGCCCTGGTACACCTTCCTACTAGGGCATCTGCTGCCCGGTTCTCCCATCCCAAAGGCGCAGACGCGTGTATATGGGAACTTTTGGCCTTATTGAGGGCAGACTCCACCACCACTGACTGGTGCGGGAGCTGATGCCTCTCAAATCCCAAGGCCGGTTAAACCAAGTAGACTGCATATGTCTTACGGGTCACCTGAGGCACCGAGATGGGGTGCTTCCACACCCTGAGGAGTAATTCCTTAAAAATATCATGGATGGGGATAGCCAAGACCTCCTTTGGGGCATCAATGACCTGGAGAACCTCCAGCATTTTATGGCGGGCATCCTCCTCTGAAAGGAGCTGAAAAGGGATGGGCTCTGCCATCACCCACACAAAGGCCGCAAAGGTCAGATCCTCCGGCAGGGACTAGTGCTTCTTGTCTGGAGGAGATGGATCCGATGGAAGGTCTCCAGAGTCCTGTGAAAAAGACGACAAAGTATCATCTGTCCAAGCCTCTCGGTACTGGTGCCAAAGGCACTAATGGCACCAATGGAACCCGGAGCACTGACAGCCTCAAGGGCACTGACAGCACCGAGGTCCCTGAAGGACTAGGGATCAGACCGGGCAAAACTGGGCACAGTACCAGAGTCCCCGATGGTTCCCCCGGTCAGGAAATATCGTCCTCATCCGAGGAACCCACAATGGGGATGACTCTGGAGGGAGGAGGACTCGGCGGCCGTTGGGGCATCAAGGGACCTCTAGGCGCCTTAGGCAGTTGTGTGGGCAGGATGCCCAAGAGAATGTTGAGGCATTCCAGCAGCAGGCTATCATCGCAGGGGCAGGCTCAGACACTGGGGGAGGCACTGGTGAGCTGGCGGTTCGATACCCTGAAAGGCTTGGCGCACAGCCAGTTGCACCCTGTGGTCCAGTTCCTCCTGGAAGTCCATGGGAGTGAAGACAGACGGAGGAAGAGGTGCTACTGGAGCCTCCCCGGAGCTCAGTGCCCAGCACCGATATCGGTGGGGAACATCTAGGCTCCCAGATATGATGGAGATTGATGCCTCCTCTTCTCAGGTTCTCTTCGGGGGCATCACGGTGGACACCGGTGCCATCCTGAGTCCAGTGCCATTCGATGACGGTGACCGGTGTCGATGCTTTCGAAGCTTCCCACAGTGCTCGGCCCAGTCTTGCGCTGAGGATGGAGACGAATCCAAGGTCCTGGAGTGCACCAACACTGATAAGGTACTATCCCCGCCCCTTGTTTCTGAGAGGGCCCTGAAGGAGGAAGTAGACACCGAGGGACCGATGTCCATAGTTCACCATGGCCCCTGGGAGTCGGGTCGCCCGACGCTGGAGTTGAAGGACCAGATTTTATGGGCCCGAAGAGATTCTCCATTTTGTCTAATCGAACCCGACGACTCTTGGGGTCATTTGATAGCATAGACAACAATCCCAGATGTTGTGCGATGCCCCCAGGTAGAGGATGGACAAGATCCACAGGTACTGGGGGCATCGGCGAAAACCCGACACCATCAAAAAAGAACCGGCAAGCAGTTGATGATTGGCGGTCACTGACGAACGGCACTGTCGAGAATCAACCGCAAAGAAGGGAAAAAGCTTACCATGCTGCCTTGACGAAGCAACCACGGGGAGAAGGGGGATCCGGTGAAAAATCACTCAAAAGAGCAGAGCTCCACAACCGTGAGGCAAACACTTCGTGGAAAGAGAGACTGAAGGGGGACCCCGCATGGACGAATGGATAGTGGCATGCTGGGCATGCTCAGTGTGCCAGTCAAAGTTCTAGAAACTCTGACAAAAGTTTTCCATGCTGGTCTTCATCTGATAATGTTACCCATGTGTGAGGACTACCATTCTCCTTGTCTTGGAGAAAACTAGTAATATGTTTACCCAAGAAAACTGCATATTTCTATTGTACTCCTAGCACCCTATTTTATCTTATAACCTCTAATTAAAAGTGATAAGTTTTATTAAAGCCATACTATTGTGTTCTGCTACATGGTGACAACAGTTTAAATCACACCACTCACCCACATGATCCATTGTACTCAAACTTTCCCTGATTCAGCTGCATTGCTAAATCTGTCAAGAGACAAAAACAATTTTACATCTTGTCTTCCTGCATGCAGCAGACCTTGAATACCACTTTTTTTTTTATTAATGCAGTGAGACTACTGATTCCAGTATGTATTGAAGCAGATGTTTCCCACAATCCCTAAGATAACATCATTCACGGGTCCAGAACACACATTTTCTCACTGATGCTTACATCCGTACTTTATTCTTTGTTAAACAAGAGAAGAATTTGAAGATAGACGTAAAATAGCTACTTTAAAATTTTCACCTTACAATTTTTCTTAAATAATGGAAATCCCCTCCATAAAAATGAGTTTCATGTGCTACAGCATATTCTATTCTGTGCCTTTAAATGGCATACAATAGTCTTATCAAAAGTGAGCACTCAGTCGCCAGCTGGTTCAGTGGCAAGGTAGCTCTCTGACATGCGGGAATCTGGGTTCCAATTCCTGGGCCTGGTTTCTGTTCCTTAAGCAGGTCATGGCTCCATATATTGCATAGACAGCACTCACAGCCCTTGGAGGGAGGGCATTCTCAGCCATCACACCATGGCGACAGCTAGTGGCCAGACTCAGGGTGCATGCGTATTAAGCTTCAAAGAAAGCAGAGGTTTGTGGTCCCCATCGCTGCAATAGCTGGGATAAACAGGATCCCAGGAGATGAGAAGGTTAAAAATGGGGGGAAAAAACCTTAGTATTTTATGGCATCACAGCCCAGTAAAGGCTGGATCATACTGAATTGGAAGCCCCTAGGAAAAAAACAGTTGGCCTGAAAAGATATATAATAAACAAACACCTTATCAACAAAAGCACGAGGAAGAAACAGAATCATTGTTATCTTGTACATTCTTTCACTTTGTACACTCTTTTTCTCCCTTTACATTCTACATATGGTGAGTATGACGCATTTTCATAAGGATGGTGACTGTGATGGACTTAAGACCTCAAGACAAAAGGAGAGCCTATGTCCATCTATTCCGTTTTTGTTCATTGTTTTATGCCTCCATGCTTCCACATGCATCATTCAAGTTACTTAACCATATGGCAGCTTTCATCAAAAAATGGCAAATACAAACTGATAGCATCTGCCTTAGAGTTACTGCCCGACTCCTTTCCTGTATCTTAGGAGGGTTGGACATCATCTTTTACCTGGGGTTTGATAATTCAGAGAGACCATCTGGCAGCCAGCGTTCCAGAAAATTTGAGGCATGTAATTACTGGAATCCACTCGGCCTCCCTTGGGGTATATCCGACTCATTTGCCGCTTATTGTAACTGTGCAGCTCATTAAGGAAATCTAAATACAAATAGCTACAGCAAACCCACAGGATCATACGGCTGCCCTCACATTTTCCTCTCATTTCTCTTGCTGAGGAACCCAGTGCTTGTTATCCGCTTTAACGTGCGCACGGTGCCAATGGATTTCTGTGCTTGTCTTCCAGGAAGTCCACTTACAAGCCAACAGGCGCCCTCATTACTCAAGTGAACCACTCAACAGCTAAGGATACTTCACAAACTCAATCGCATGTGTCTTCAAATATCCTAGCCCCACTGACTCATTGAAGGAGGACATGTTGAAATGTAGGTTGCGCTCTAGAAAAAAAAATAGTTAAAAGAAAATTTAGAGAAACAAGCTATCACCAACAAATTCATGTACAATAAACAAACAAGCTCCCACCAAAACCCTGAGGCAACAGGGTCTGATTCACCAAGCTTTTTCTCTTATTCTGTATCTATCTATAGTAAAAGAAAACAAAAAACCAAAAAAAACAAAAGCTTTAGTGAATCAGGCCCCAAGACCTGAGAGTTCTATTCATGTTTCAATGCCTGCAATTTCATGGTAACAAAATTAATTCAGTTTCATGAATAACAACTCAATCTGTCACACCATTTCCTATGACAGCATGTTGGTAATTTGGGGTTTTGTAGCAGCGCACAATTTGTGATTTATTGTTCAGTGCACAGTACTGTTCTGGAGCAAGGCCACCCAGGGCCTGACTTATGACTGCTTTTCCTCATAGGCACAAAATAGGAGAAAAACAAAGATAAAAATGACCTCTAGTGTGGTAGATTCACATTAAGGAAGAAACACAATACAGATATTTTAAAGTTCTCACACCCTTTTAAGCTTGTGCTAATTCAACCACTTTATACTGTGTGCTGTTCTGTGTTTAATATATTTATTATTCCTTTTTATAATCTGATAATCCAGAGTATAATAAACGAGGAGCAACCTAGTAAGCATGCAATAAAGATAAAATCAACATGATAATATACATACATACATAAGTAAAACCCAAAACGTCTGTATTCAGAAGTTATTTAGTTGGATAACTCAAAGGTTAAGTGGCTAAATGAATATTTGGGCCCTTATCCGGTTACAATTTGACCAGATAACTTAGGGGTGTTCCAAGGGTGTAACTGGGAGGAGCTGAGTTAGCTGAATAAGTTATCTGGCTCAGTCTGGTCATCCCATCCGTACATATTCCTATAGTTATCCAGATACACTTATTGGCTAACTTTAGGACAGCCAGGTATATTCAATAGTGTGCCCTTGCCACTAAATATAGAGGCCAAGTTAGCCATATAGTTTTATACTATCTGAATATGAACCCACAAATGATCAAAAAGTGAGTACATTAATATCCTGTTACATCTAAAAACACAAAGGTCAATATTCAAAGGCAATCAGCCAGATAACTGACAAGTTATCTAGCTACATGCCAAGGTTTCAATACCCCTGAACTTATCCAGCTTTTACTCATATAAGTCATTATCCAGTTAAAAATTAGCCACATGATTAATGGATGTTATGGGAACATTACAAGGCAGGGGACGAGTTAGCAGAGAAGTATCTGGCTAACTCTAGCTGTGCATTGGAGCAGGTCTAAAGTTGTCTGGGAATTTGTTTCTGGATAGCTTTAGCCTTAACCAGCTATACTCAAAAGAAAATAACCAGTGAAGTGACAATGGTCTTTAAAAACAATGTGGAGTGCAGGCCTGGGGATAGATTCTCAGCCCCCAACTCAATTAAAAAAATAAATTTTGCCCTGCCAGAGTGAGCTGGTTCCCCCCCCCTCCCCCGCCATCTCGCCAAACCTCTCCAAATATTTATTAAAAGTAAAAGTATGATGGGTTGGTTCCATGTTTCCCCCATTCCCCTCACCCTCCCCAGTTAGGAAAACTGTTTAATCAAAGCACCCTCCTCTCCCTCCCTCACTACAACCCTAAGTCTCTAAGCCGCCCAGTACCTTATTGAACCCCAATCTGCGCTGGAGTCATAGGTAAAGAACATTCCCAGCCGCTCTGACATCAACGCCGATCGCTTATGATTCTGGCGTTGCTCTCCGAAGCAGCTGGGATTATTTCAAAAAGGTACCAGGTGGAAGGAGGGGATGAACAGGGAGGAAAGGAGCTTTGATTAAACAGTTTTTCCTAACTGAGCTGGCGATGGTGGTGGGGGGGACCCAGTGCCAACCCATCTCACTTTGACATTTAAGGCCAAATTTTAAAATGGCCTCGTGCGTAGAAATCGGGAGTGACGCGTGTGGCCGGGCCCTGAGCGTGCTGCGCGCATTTTCAAAAGGGCCTGGTCAAGTGCGTAAGTCCCGATACGCGCACAAGTGCCGGGCCCTGAAAAGGGGCGGACCGGGTGGAGAGGTCTGGACGGGGAGGGCCGGGGCGGGTCGCAGGCCGGCCAGGACAGAGGCCACTAGTCGCTATCACAGGGAAGCGTGCGCCGGCAGCCGGCTGGCATGCGCAAACTACTTCTGCAGTAAAGTAGAAAAATAAAACATTTTTCGGGTAGGTAGGTAGGGGTCGGGGTGGAGAGGGGAAGGGAAGGAAGCTTAGGCAGGGGGGGGGTAAGGGAAGTTCCCTCCCAGCCCGCTCCTTAAATGGAGAGGACTGGGAGGGAACGGGGGAAGGCCCAATTGCATTGCCGCGCGTATTTTACCAAAATTCAGCCCCCTGCATGCGCCGCCCGCACATGCGTGCACGGCCAACGGATTTTATACCATGCACGCGCATGTTATAAAATTGGCATGTCCACGTGCGCTCGCCGGGAACCGCGCGCGCATATTTTAAAATCTACCCCTTAATAAATAGTTGGAAGGATTTTTCGGGGGGGTCGGGGGGCTCAGACCAACAGGAGAATTTTATTTTGATTAGGGGGCTGGGAATCAGGCCCCAGGTCCGCATGCCACTTAACTGGTTATATTCTTTTCGATATAGCTGGTTAAGGCAAAACATTATCCAGTTTTGCTTTAGCTGGGTACCTTTAAAACTGACGATATTCAAAAGATGGCCGGTTACGTTTAAAATTATCCATCTAAAGTTATATGGATACATTTATTTGGGGATATTCAGCGGGATGTTTATCCCGCTGAATAACCCAGATAATCTATCTGACTAACTTTCGCTGGATAAGTTATCTGTTTTCTGGGTTTTTGAATACTGTCATTAGATTTTATAAAATCAGCAAATCTCTAAAACAATACAATCATTAAATTGTATTATGATAGTATTTTATGTTGTGAGTCAGCATTGACCCGCCATAGTTTAACTGTGCCCTAGGAATACCACCAAGGTGACCACTTTTTATCTGGCCAAATTTTGTGCAGGCTATGATTAAAGTATAGCTGGTTAGCTGGGGAGTAGGCAGGGGTTGGATTTCAAGCAGCAAGGTTTGTCTGGCTAATGCCAAAAGTTACCTAGAAACCTTCATAATATGAACTCCCATTTTTTTTTTGGGTGATATGCAAAAAGACTGGAAGTGGATCTTTGTAATAATAGCAATATTAACTTAATTCTAATTAAAAAAAATAAGCTCATTTTAATAAGAAAAATCAGTGAAATCCACTCACAATCACTGTTACTTAGATATACAGAATTAAAGGTTAGGCCTGTTAATATAGACTCAAAGCAAAAAAAAAACAATAATCAACAAGAAGATACAATAAGCAGCACACATGTAGCTTGTTGGCTTGTCTTTATTTCTCCTTACTGCAATGAGAAAAATCAGCGCATGCTGCTGGTGATGCACTGCCTCCTTGTGGGTGAAAAATGCATAACAAGGTAGAATAAAATGTGGAAGGTGATTCATTTAGTGATGGGGAATCTACCAAAAGTAGATTTTTAGATTATTTAACATGATAATTCTGGTTCACCTTGCAGGTGTTGGGCATTCAAAAAGGGCAAATTGTCATAAAGAAGAAATAAGAAGGGAAGCATGATCAAAATGTTTGGGATGTGAATACGTTTTATCTTTTACAAAAGAATAAGAAGACATTTGCATTGGGAGAGGGAATATTTATCAAATTTAATAAATACTGTATATCTAACTATCTATCTATCTATCAATATCTATATATTTGGTTTAAAAATTCCATCTCTTGAAATACAAATCTGGTTTTTTTCTCTACCCAAGAAAAGATTCCGGGGCTACATAGTATATTCAGTGATTTTCTTACCTTCTGCTACATGGAAACCCTGGAATTTTACAGGCTGAGCGTAGTTGATCATTATTGATAAATAAGGATGAATATTGGTTGTAGCACCTACATATTTATAAGAGGACATCCAGGCCTGCTCATCTTCAGCTGTTATCCCGCCCTGCAGCACACATCAAAAGCACAAACACAGGATTATTTCCTACATTAATGGGTGTGAAAGCAAATACTACCTAAAGCAGGAGTCTGCAGCCAGTTTCATCTCCACACACAGCTTCTCTACACAGTGTGATGGAAACTAAGAGAACATAATGCAACCACTGGCAGCCTCATGTCAGTGCTGTACGACTATAAGCCTGACTGCACAAGTTGCAACAGACCTGTAGATAAAAAAAAAAAATATCAAATCTGGTAGAATTCAGATAACTCAAGGAGTAGTCCTGTTTGCAAAGGCGTTCTTTTATGGCAAGGAACATGAGGTCTCTTGAAAACAGGACCTATGGATGGTTTCAACTTAAGCTTTGTAAGTCAGAGGAAAGTATGTATGTAGTCTCTTTTAAATGTAATGTTGCTTGGTACTGTTGCTTTATTTCATATCCCAGAAAGCAAACTGAAATTGAAGGCTTTTTGGAAAAAAAAAAAAGCCCAAAAATCACATTGTCCTTAGGAACAGTTATGATTCTATTGCTGGTATACATGGGGGTTGAATTAAAATCAGTCTCCTTTTGTAGCATATAACAAATTGGGATTTCATATTACTTTATAATCTACAGTGGGCTATAGAAGATCTAAATCTTCTTCCAAAATGTTCATTTTTTGTTGTCTTATAGCATTGAAGTATAATGTATTGAACAAGTGTTTGTTTCATGTATCCACATATCCTACATCACAACTGCTAAGTGATAAATATATTCCAAAAATCCTTAGAAAATGAAGTAGAAATAAAAACATGGAATAGCTTGATTGGGTAAGCGTTCACTCCCTTGTACTCTTGTAATAATCCTAAATACTTAAACTCTGGTGTAACCAGTTGCCTTCAAAAGCATACACCAAGTTAATTGGTCCCACCTACCGTATATTAAACAGTACTGATTCACATGATGACAGGATAAAGTCACCAGTTCCTGTTGGTTCTCTCTGCTGCGTATTGCATTTCAAAGCAAAGACCGAACCATGAGCATCAAGGAACTGTTTAAAAGAACGCTGGGACAAAGTTGTGGAAAGGTATAGATCTGGGGATTGGTATAAAAGAATTGCAAAGTCTTCGAATATCCCTTAAAGTATGGTCAAGATTTAGAAGTGGACAGTGTATGGCACCACCACCTGCCTAGAATAAACCATCAGGGACAAACAAGGAAATGACTGATCAAGGAGGCACCTAATAAGCTAATGGCCACCTAGAAAGAGCTAAAGGCTTCCATGGCAGATTTGTCAAAGTGTGTTCATGAGAACAATATCCAAAGCACACCACAAATCTGGCCTGTATGGTGACAGGCAAGAAGGAAGCCAATACTTAAGAAAGCCCACCTTGAATCCCATTTGAAGTATTCAGAGAAACACTCATGGGATACTGGTCATGTGGAAAAAAGTGTATTTATTTATATTTATTTATATAAAAGTACTTCTATTCCACTTAAATCATGAATATGCCCTAAGTGGATTACAAATAAAACAAAAATCAGTCAATAACAAACAAATCTGAACACAAAAATATTGACAAATTGAACTAGAAACAAACAATACTCGAAACAATTACCCATTACACAAATTATTCGCACCCATCATGCCCAAGTTTTGTGATCTACAAAAACCAAAACAGAACTTTTGGCCTGAATGCAAACCCTTACATTTGGCGCAAACCTAACACAGCACATCATCCAAAGAACACCATCCGTACTGTACAGTTATAGAGATGGTGTTATAGGGATGTTTCTCATCGGCAGGGACTGGGGCACCTGTCAGAATAGAAGGTACAATAAATGGAGAAAAGAACAGTAAAGTTCTAGATGAATAGCTGCTGAAACTGGGATGGAATGCTGAAACTGGGATGGAAGAATGCTGAAACTGGGATGGAAGTTCACCTTTTAGCGTGCAAGAACCTGAAATGTACAGCCAAAGCTGCACTAGAGTGGATAAGGAACAATAAGATAAACGTCCTTGAGCAGCCCTGTCAGAGTCCCAACCTCAATCCGACTGAAAATCTGTGGCATGACTGGAAGATTTCTGTCCATCAAAGCTCTCCAAGACAGAGCTTGAATAGTTTTGTAAAGAAGAATGGTCTAATATTGACAAATCAGGGTGTGCAAAGTTAGCGGCATCATATCCCAACATTCACAGCTGTAACTGCTGCCAAAGGGGCTTTTACCAAGTATTGAACTCAGGGGGTGGAAACTTATCTGGATTGGATTTCAGTTTTGTTTTTTGGATACCTATATGCTTTGTCCTCCAATAAAACATTTTTGGCCTTGAAAGATATGGAGTTTGGTATGTTGATAAGTGGAAAAAAGCTCTCCATTCAAATGAATTCAAGTTCTGACACATTGACGCAAAATGTGAAAAATGTTCAAGAGGGACTTTCGATAGCTACTGTACATATTTGTTTTAGATCCTGGATCATTGTTTGTGTGGAAGTACCAAGTTTGGACATCACTTCACTAAAGAAACATGAACATTATATCTTCTGAAAGATACAGCATGAAAGAATATCAAGATTCCAACTCTTGTAAAGGTGTAAGACATAGAATATATATTACATATATAGCAGGGATAAAGTGCTGAGGAAAATGACATATGCTATATAATTACCTTTTTATTAATTTCTTGTTCAGGATCCTCAGCAACCTAGAAAACAAAGTCTATAACGTTTATCATTCACCATCTGGCTCCACAATCCCTTTATCTGGGTATCACCCATAAATGCAGTGCAAGTTTTTAGACATCACTTTTTTTTTTTAAGTAACAACACGGGAAATTTTTTTTGATAAATCCTCTTGAAACAGTCTCCATAAATGTCAAGTCACATTGAGGTCAATTTTCAAAAAATGCCCAATGAGTTATATTCAGCCAAACTTGGGGGGGGTCATTTTCTAAAGGGATCGCACGCAAAAAGGGACTTTTCACATGCGAAAAGTCCCTTTTCGCGTGTGATAGCTAAATCGGGGTGGAGTCATGGAGGAGTCCGCACCGGAAGGTTAGGAGTCGGGGCGGCGTCAGGGCGGACACCGTGACGACTTCGCTGATGGTGAAAAGGTAGGACCCCTTATCGCTGCCAGTAGCGCGCCCAATAGCACCACCTTTCACGGTGGTGCTATTGGGTGCGAAAGCCGGCAGCGATAACACCGCGGTGGTGCGATCGCTGCCGGCTTTCCCAGGCCCGCCCCCCGCTTTGCCCCCCAAGCCCCCCGGTACCGTGGGATTCACAAATCCCTGCGGTGTTAGAAAATCCAGCCCTTGGGGTCTGATTTACTAAAGCTTTTCTCCCATTCTGGGTCTATGGGGAAAAAGCGTAGTAAATAAGACCCTTAAGGTTCTAAATTTAGACCTGTAATTCATTTGCCTAGATTAAGGAACCTGAGTGGGTTATTTACTAAAGTGTGGCATGCAATAGTATCTGCTAAATGTCCATTAATGTGATATTTTTCACCAGCCCTATTATTTCCAGCAGGGCCTATTTACTATGTTGTGAACCATTATGACTGTATTCAGAAAATTGGTATATAAAATAGTATAAATAAATACCATACCATACCACTTCTCCCCCCAACACCTGAATTATTAAAAAAAATAAATTGGTACAGTGGCACCCCTCCCCCCAGAACCCACAAGTTCAAAAAATAATCATTGGGGTCTGTTGGGGTACCCACTCAAATCCTCTCTTGCCCCCATTACCTAAAAATCTGACAACAGAAAGGACTGTGGCAAAGTCCAGGAACCAGACCTCGGCCACATGGCTGTGGTCCAGTGCTCGGACCTTGCCCCGGTCATGTAACTGGAAGGAGGTCAGGTTGGTACCATTTTGGAAAATGGCGCTCTGGGCCCTTTTGCTGGCAGATTCTCAAGATTTTTAGGTAATGGGGGGAGGGGTCTTCCACTAGACCCCAGTGATTGTTTTATGAACATGTGGGGTCCGGGGGGAGGGGGTGACACTTTACCCATTATTTCTTTTAATAATTTGGGAGTTTGGGGGAGGGTTTCGGGGGATGAAATGGGTATTTCTTTATGGAAAGGGGGGATGGGGAATCTGTCCCATTTATTGAATCTATGTTGAGTGGGTGGGGGTGGGGGGATGTTACTGCACGATTATCTGCTGTATTTCTAAACTTTTACTGTTGGAGCTGCCTCGAGAGGCAGCCCCAGGGTGAAAAGGTCACGTTTGACCCCCAGATCCTTTGTACCAATTTTAGCCACTTTTTTTCTGTTTTTTGCTTTTTCTGTTTTACAGGTGGACCTTTTAAATCTAATGCAGGAGCACAGGGATCCGCGTTAGGGTCTCAATGCTCCCACAGATTAAAGTTTTCCTAAGATGCGTAGCTAAAATAATGTGGTTGACAAATTTCTAAGTCAGCTGCATTATTTTCTTCACATTAGATTACACTGGCATATACATTTTTTGAAGTCGTCTGCTTCGGTGATAAAATGTGCCATTTATTATTGATGTTGATGTGCTGAATTCAAATATGATAATTAAACCAGCTGACTGGTGTACTGTTTCCATAATTTTTAAGTTTTTACATTTTACGTTGATGTCTATTGCATAGGTAGAGGAGTATTAATCATAATTTGCAAACTCAGGTGTAGATTCATCAAACTGCGGTGATTTTTCGCAGGAGGTGTCCCACTATCTTGGGGGGTGGGGGGTGGGTGTTGCAATTGTATGGCTGCATTATTTTGTGTTTTGGCCAAACACTGGGACACAAAAGAATGTGGTGAGATATCCTTTAACATGATGGCAGCCCCAACCTTACGGGACTGCCAAAGTCTTAAAGGGCAGCTGGCACTAAAAAAAATAGACCGCAGCCAAACGGGGAGGTTGAGTGGGGGTCAGAACTGACCTCTGCTTTTGATCTGGGGCCACCAATTGAGGTGGCTCCCAACTCCCCCAAAATTTAAAAATAAGTTCCAATAATGCATGCGGCAGTGGCCCCCTCCAAGTTTAAGCTCCCCTCCATGCCTTCCCCGAAGTGCACTCAGCTCAATATCCCCTATATCCTGCCCCCCCCCAAAGCATCACAACCCCCCCCCCCACTCCCCTGGCCCACCTGCATCGTAATACCCCTAACCTCTGCCCCCCAAAGCATCAACACCCTCATCCCCTGCCCCCAGGCCCCGCAGCTCAATACCCCCACCTCCCCAAAAAAGGGTCAGCACCCTCCACCCTCCCTTTCACATCCATCCCTGAAACGGAATCCATGTTAAGGTAAGGTGGGCTCTGGAGGGGGGCAGGGAGAGGGGAGGGGTAGGGGAGCCGGCCCTTATTTTGGGAGGTATTGAGCTGCAGGGAGGCTGGGGGTATTGAGCTGTGTGAGGGGGGCACCAGGGGTATTGAGTTGCATGCGCTTCGGGAAGGGTTGGGAGCTTAGGCTTGGGAGGCCACCACTACCACGCGCATTATTGGAACTTATTTTTGAAATTTTGGGGGATTTGGGACTGCCTCAACTGGAGGCCTTGGGTTGAAACAGGGGTCAGCACCGACCCCCTCTCAACCTCCGTGTTTGGCTATGTTTTCTTTTTTTTACAGCTGGTTTAAACATGCAGCAGGAGCCTTGGGATCCGCGGTAGGGTACCAGGCTTCCCACCACACATCTAATGCTTCCCTAGGAGGTGTTGTTATTTTATCATGGCTGACCACCTTCTTGGTAGGCCACAATAAAATATTTACATCAAATTGCCTATTAATGATCTTCTTTGTATGCATTGGTATTATTCATACATGCAAATTACATGCAAAGAAGGTCACTGTGATAGGGGAGGGTATCTGGATGGGAAGATGCAAAATATTGCATATATCGCGCAATATATGTGATACAATGCGTATTAGAGCCCTAAAGCAGCTTGATGAATGACTCAGTTATATCTTTTTGTGTATTATTGTTTGCATTATATTTCACCTGTCTTGTTTATGTAACACTTAAAAAAATTAAATCAGCAAAAGGATTATAGAAATAAAATTTACTATGAAACAAAAAGCCAAAAACTATTATACAGTATCTATTTATCTATCTACCTATATACACAGATTAGTTAATATTCAGTGGGTTCTCAGCTCTTCTTGGCTTGCCTATTGTAGTCATTAAATGTAACATCTCTTGTCACTGTCCTGCAATGGTCTGCAAGCATTGATGGGCTCCATTTGCTTCGATACCATTTTTCCATTGCTGCAATGTCCTGATGAAATCACTCGCCATGCTCATCACTCACTGCTCCACAGTTTGGAGACCGGGTCCAGTCGCCTGGGACTCAGCCTGGATCCAGGCCCGACATGACCCAGAGGCAGGGTCCCGACACCAGGGCCTCGGCCTAGGCCAGAGCCTGGACCTAGGCCCATCGTTGGGGCCTGGCCTGAAGGCTGGGTCCCAAAGCCAAGGCCTCAGCCTAAGCATAGGCCCGGAGGCCATGCCTTGCTGGTGCTCCTTTGTCAACTCTTTCTTCTCTTCTGACACCATCCGCAAAGGTTGCACTAGGTCTGGATCCTGGTCTGGATCTGGGACCCAGCTTCCAGGCTATGGCCCAGGCATTGGGACCTAGCCTCTGGACTGGACACAGTGTCAGGCCTAGGTCCGGGCTCCAGCCTAGGCCCAGGCTGTGGTCTTGGGTTCGGCTGATGCATCAGCCTTGCATATGCCAAGGTTGCGGGAACATAAGACTCCTTCAGCCTACACAAGGCTGAAGCTTCTGCCTGGGCCTAGGCCTCGCTAGCAGATCCCCACCGGACCGGGTAAGCGGGGGCTGGTGGGGATCCTGCTCCCAGCATTTTTTCGGGTGGGCGGGCAGCCCTGTGAGGCCTTGTTTTCATTTTTTGACCTTTTTTTTTTACATTTGTTTGATTCATTTTTTCTCACGAATGAAACCAATGAAATAATCCACAAACCAAAATTCATGCAAAAAAAATCTCCCGAAAACAAAAACAAACTTTTTTCCCCTGCACATCCCTAACAGTCACCAATTTTTTAGGATCCTAAACTTGGCCAGGGCCAAGTGAAGCACTTGGCCCTGGCAGATTTTCAAATGGGCCAATTTTGGAGCTTAATTTCCCAAGTTAAGCATCTAAACCTTTGGAATATTGGCCACTAGTGTCCTAAATTTAGTTGCTCAGCTCTAGTCAACTTTCAAAGAGGCTGTTTTAGGCTCCAAACTCCCAAAGTTAGGCACCTAAACACCACTGTTTATTATATGAAGCAGTTGGCATTACATTTTTGAAATGTTACAGATGGTTATTTACCCTTTTATATAATATCAAAACAAGGGAATACTCCATGAATCTAACAACCAGCAGATTCAGAGCAAATTGTAGAAAGTACTTTTTCACTCAGTGCACTGTCAAGCTGTGGAATATGATGCATGATCAAGGCAACGACCATAGTGGAGGATAAAAGAGGTTTGGACTGGAGGAAAAAAAATCCAAAACATATTTTTAACCAGGAGGACTAAAGAAAGCTAATACTATCCTTGGGAGTGAGTAACGGGAATTAAATCTATTTTATCAGATTTGGCAGCTTGCGTGGCCACTGTCAGAGACAGGATGCAGAGCTTGATAGGCCTTGGTATGACCTAGCATGGCAATTCTTCCCACAGAAAAGTGAATTACAGTGCTACAACAGAACTAATTGGTGCATTGTCATGGCACCACGGTATATTATTAAATACTGTTTTACACTAGGTTCTTTTTTTGTTACATTAAGCCCAAGAACATTGTGACTGGCACGAGACATGCTCCAGCTTTAATGACTGGGGTTTGGTGGTATAATTTTACTAATGCTTTTATAAATTAATTGTTGCGGTCCTGGCCGCGAGCGCTGCGACCAGGCCCTTACCTCCTTGTTCCCGGACCTGCTCCCGCCTCCGGAACCCTGGCTTGCGACCTGTTTGGCGGCGCAGCCCCGCTGGGGCCGCGCCGCTGCGAAGGTGCCTGAGGACGCCCTACTCCTAGGCGCACACGTGCCCCACTTGGGCGCCTTTCTAGCCCGTTTCCCGCCAGTGGTGACTCCGCCCAGGGTTAGCTTCCTGTTTTCCTGTTGCGCTGTGCCCCGGAGTGACTTGCTTGGCGTCGTCGCTCCGTTCCTGCTACAGTACCTGCTTGGTTCCTGCCTGCCTGCTATAGTACCTGTTTGGTTCCTGCTTGCAGCTACAGTGCCTGCTTAGTTCCTGCCTGCCTGCTACAGTACCTGCTTGGTTCCTGCTTGCCAGCTACAGTTCCTGCCTGGTTCCAGTACCCGAGTCTTGCTACAGTCCCTGCCTGGTTCCAGTACCCGAGTCTTACTACAGTTCCTGCCTGGCTCCAGAACCCGAGCCCAGTTACAGTATTACTACTGTCCTTCTCTGGTTCCAGTTACCTGTCCTGATCCATGACCCGCCTAAGTTCCAGCAGCCGGGCCCCTACAGGCTCCTCCCGGGGGGGCTTCAGCTTCCAAGGGTAAAGCCACCTAAGTCCCAGCGGTTGGGCTCCTACGGGCTCCTCCCGGGGGAGTACCAGCTTCCAGGGTGAAGAGCATCTACGTCCCGCCTGTACATCTGCCTCCTGGCCTGCTGTTCATCAGAGACATTGTCCATCTTTTCCCAGTCTCCAGCAGGTCGGCCCAAGGGTCCACTAAACTGAGACTCCCACAACATTAATAGTGTTTCACCCACTGCCGGTAAGTAGGCTGGAATATTTATTTACAGAAAAGGATGGTCTCAGAATACAATTTCTTTCTTTCTGTTTCCATCTAACTTGATGTTTGGTATTATATTTCCCCATGGTTCTGATACACTAGGATTAAAACATTCCATGTTTTTGTTTTATTTTTAACTTTATGACAAAGTAAGTAAAAATTGTAATCAACAGATCCATTGGTGAATTTTACTGTTTCTTCAGAGAGAAGATGATCTTTTTTTTAACAATAAGTTGCCACCAGCAGAATCTGTTGTGCTTGCCTCAAACCCCATTCTATTTATCTAGTCCAGGAATTAAATCCTTACCCTTTGACTTCCTGTGCCAGAGTGCATTTAATTTTGCAAATGACTTATCTTCATATAGGAACAGCCACTCTCTTGAACTCAATGAAGGTATTAGACTATAATAGAGTGTTCCCAATAACAATTTCCTATCATTCAAAGGGACTCTTTGAGACTGCATTACTGCAGAATGTAATTGGATTCTTTCCAGCTCTGTTCAAGTCATTTCTAGTTCTGTACAATCTTCCTAAAACAGATATAGTGACCCCAATTAGAAAACGCAACTAAGCTCTCTGTAAATTTGCAAGCACCCTGTGCACACCCAACAAAACTTCAAATAGTTTTTCAGAGCTGCACCACTTTGGGAATAGCTGTTCTTCATTTACAGTGGTTGTAGGTGATGTATTCTGCTGAATTTGCAAACTCTCTAGGTCACAGGGGGTCGTTTACTAAAGGTTTTCTCCCATTCCGTGTCTATGGGAAAAATGCTTAGTAAATGAACCCCACAGTTCTTTCCAAATGTAAAAAGCCAAATAGAAAAGCATTACAAAATTTCAGAAGACAAAATCTACCACAATGCTGTAAGAGAGAGATTTTAAAAGGCTTGCGTGCGGCAAAACCAGGAGATATGCGTATGACTCGGACGTGTGTGGGCCGCGCGGATTTTAAAAGGCCCGTGGCCACGCACGTACCTCCCGGTACGTGGATAAAAAAGGTTTGGTTAAAAACGGGCAGGATGTTGGCATGGTCTGGGCAGGGCATGGGCGGACTGGGACTGCACCATGAAGTCAGTTACGCATACTAGTGCGCGCCGGGTTCCCACAAGCGTGTAACTTGCTTCTGCTATGGACTGCATGTAAGTAGGTAAATTAAAAAAAAAAAAAAATGGTAGTCAGCGATGTTTTAAGGGTCGGGGTTAGTAGGGTAAAAGGGAGGCAAGTCAGGTAGGGGGTTTAGGAAGTCTTCTGTTTTACTGGGGCGAACTGGGAGGGAACTAGAAAATAGGCCTAATGCATCGCCGCGAGCATCTACTAAACCCCTCTCCCCCCTTACGCGCTCGAGTCGGCATTCGCACACACAAGCACGCGTTGATATAAAATCTCTCTCTCTCAAAACAGGATTCGAGATATTTGTCGTGAATCCTTTTTTTGGGCATATCACACAGCTTAACACCAGGAAAAAAGGTGTCGTCATTGCCGGTGTGATAACATGTGTTATGCTATTGCACGCAACGTTAAACACCCCTCATTTTCATAAACCCCAGCCCAAACCCTCCCCTTTGATTAAATTCTTGAAATTTGCATACGTATCACAGATGCGAAAAATGACGCATGTATTGCGGCGTTATCTCGGGCGTTAATTATAGCTGTGTAAGTATTTAAATGCCATGAAGGCTAATCCATAAACATCTCCCCTTGACAAAGAGTCCTTTGTTTCACCACAAGTGGGCTGTGTTCACAATAAGACAAAAAGGAGTCTTGAATCATTTTGTTTATTCAAAGTACTGTGCTTCAAACATATATAAGCATACACACACACACACACATATATATATATACACACACACACACATACATAGAAATTGATTTTACCTTTTTCACACTATTTGCAACCACTTCTTTTTGACTTAGGTCATCTGCAGAAAGTTCACTTCCAAATTTGAACTCTGGATGTGCTTCTTCATCTTGGTCAGCTATGGGGTAAACAAAAATGTAATAAAAGCCATAATTGGCTAATATCTGCAATAATCATGGACAGTAATTAAATGTGTAAACAAAAAGAGGTGATCTCTGGCTACAGAGGCATGTGAAAGCACTAATCACTTCTGGATGGAGCAGCCTTGTTGTAGAATCTTGATGAAATGGTCCATTTGCATGCAAGGGATTCCTAGAGACAACAGATAATCTGTAAACTGCAGAACTCAGATAGTGACACACTCACATAGAGGTGAATTTTCAAAAAGCCACTCAGCAACAAAAAATTAACTGGTTAATTTTAACCCATTATCTCTAGCTGAATTTTCAGTTGAACCTAAATTCGGCTAAACCTAGCTGGTTAGCATTGAAAATCAGCACTAACTGGTTCACTCCTCTGCAAAACCTAACCTAGTTGGTGATCCCTTCTCCCAGTCCTCCTTCAGACTGTCAGCAAAGTTCTCACGAGTGGGGATTCTCTCTCCTTCCTGCTTTAAAAAAAAAATGCCAGCAAGCTGCCAGCACTTTATTTTTTACCATCAACTTTATGAAAAAATTTTGAAAAAAGTTTTGAAAACGATTGTATATTTAAAAAAATTTTTTTTTATGAGAGATGGGGTAAGTTTCATATATTTTGATGCATGCCTCCATGGCCTTGCTTCAATTTTTTATTATAATCATCAACTTACCTCCCTCCCCCTCTCTATTTTATTGAACAATTTTTTAAAACAAACTTTTTTTGATATTTAAGTAAAAAGATATCTATATATCATTCAATAAACCCTCTAGACCATGTTTCAATGTCCAATTGTTAAATGTCCCTGTCAAAAATTTTTGATTTTACTTGTGAAGTTCAAACTAATGTCTCTTTCGATCTTTCTCCAACCATGTTTAATTGTTCTTTCTTCTATGAAATGATTTTGTTTTTTATTTGTTATTAAATTATTCAAACTCAGTGAGTGCTTTTTACTCTGAGCATTTTATCTCTGCTTCTATTTGTTTGAACAAAAATACATCTCCATTCATTCAGGCGACATTGTTTGTGTATCAATTGCAATAAGCTTTCACTACCGCCCAAAGCTATTAAAAATATATGCGGTTTCTATCTCCTTTGGACTCAACTTAACATGGTGGGTTATAAATCTTCTTTTCAATTATTTATTCCAAACACTTATCTCTCATGTTCTCCCAACACGGCCATGTTTCGAAAAGTACTCCTTTTCTTCGTCAGGGGAGTCCGCGTTTGTTCTTTACTTCTCTCTCTCAGGTAATCCAACTCTGAATGATGGCGTTCTTCTCATCAAAGAACAAACGCGGACTCCCCTGACGAAGAAAAGGAGTACTTTTTGAAACATGGCCGAAACATTAATCAATCCACCATACTACCTACCTTCTTTCCCAGGCCCCATTCCAATCCAGGGGAACAGGCTCTGCATACCCTTGACTGTAAACGGGCTCTAGCGTTCTACCTAGACCGTACAGTTGCCCACAGGAAGAGCACTCAGTTATTCATCTCTTTCCTTCCCAACAAATTAGGGCAACCTGTGGGTAAGCAGACTCTCTCCTCCTGGTTGGTGGACTGCATATCTTTTTGCTATCAGCAAGCAGGCATTCCTTTCCAAGACCGTGTTAAAGCACACTCTGTGAGGGCCATGGCGACTTCAGTGGCACACCTACGATCGGTGCCGCTTCCTGACATTTGCAGGGCTGCCACCTGGTGCTCACTCCACACTTTTGCAGCCCACTATTGCTTGGACAAAGCTGGAAGACAGGATTCCATCTTCGGCCAATCTGTCCTGCGTAAACTATTTCCAACGTGACGTACCAACACCCTTCCGCCTGCCCGGTGGGGTTCAGGATGCCCTCTACCAAATTCCACCCCAGTTGTTGTGCCTGTTGCACGCTGTTGGGTACATTTGGTGCATGTTCGGACATCCTCAGCTCGGTACTCACCCATATGTGAGGACTACCATCCTGCTTGTCCTGTGAGAAAGCAAGTGTTGCTTACCTGTAACAGGTGTTCTCACAGGACAGCAGGATGTTAGTCCTCACGAAACCCGCCCGCCGCCCCGCGGTGTTGGGTTCGTAATGTTTTGTTGTTTTATTTTTTCGGCACTGCCTATAGCTATCAAATAAGACTGAAGGGGGACCCCTGCTGGCTGCAGGGTTAGTGCCATGCTGGGCATGCCCAGTAGGGGCCAGTCAAAGGTCTGGAAACTTTGACAGAAGTTTTCCGTGATTGGGCTCCATCCTGATGATGTCACCCATATGTGAGGACTACCATCCTGCTTGTCCTGTGAGAAAAATTGTTACAAAAAAACTGAAAGGAGCAGCTACAAAAGTAAAAAAATGTCCAAGAGGCCTGGTCATTGTTAAAAAATACCATTCTAGAGGCACAGAACAGATGTATTCCACACATTAAGAAAGGTGGAAAGAAGGCAAAACGATTACCGGCATGGTTAAAAGGGGAGGTGAAAGAAGCTATTTTAGCCAAAAGATCTTCATTCAAAAATTGGAAGGATCCAACAGAAGAAAATAGGATAAAGCATAAACGTTGGCAAGTTAAATGTAAGACATTGATAAGACAGGCTAAGAGAGAATTTGAAAAGAAGTTGGCTGTAGAGGCAAAAACTCACAGTAAAAACTTTTTAAAATATATCCGAAGCAGAAAGCCTATGAGGGAGTCAGTTGGACCGTTAGATGATCGAGGGGTTAAAGGGGCACTTAGAGAAGATAAGGCCATCGCAGAAAGATTAAATGATTTCTTTGCTTCGGTGTTTACTGAAGAGGATGTTGGGGAGGTATCCGTAATGGAGAAGGTTTTCATGGGTAATGATTCAGATGGACTGAATCAAATCATGGTGAACCTAGAAGATGTGGTAGGCCTGATTGACAAACTGAAGAGTAGTAAATCACCTGGACCAGATGGTATACACTCCAGAGTTCTGAAGGAACTAAAAAATGAAATTTCAGACCTATTAGTAAAAATTTGTAACCTATCATTAAAACCATTCATTGTACCTGAAGACTGGAGGATAGCAAATGTAACCCCAATATTTAAAACGGGCTCCAGGGGCGATCCAGGAAACTACAGACCGGTTAGCCTGACTTCAGTGCCAGGAAAAATAGTGTAAAGTGTTCTAAACATCAAAATCACAGAACATATAGAAAGACATGGTTTAATGGAACAAAGTCAGCATGGCTTTACCCAGGGCAAGTCTTGCCTCACAAATCTGCTTCACTTTTTTGAAGGAGTTAATAAACATGTGGATAAAGGTGAACCAGTAGATGTAGTATACTTGGATTTTCAGAAGGCGTTTGACAAAGTTCCTCATGAGAGGCTTCTAGGAAAAGTAAAAAGTCATGGGATAGGTGGCGATGTCCTTTCGTGGATTGCAAATTGGCTAAAAGACAGGAAACAGAGAGTAGGATTAAATGGACAATTTTCTCAGTGGAAGGGAGTGGACAGTGGAGTGCCTCAGGGATCTGTATTGGGACCCTTACTTTTCAATATATTTATAAATGATCTGGAAAGAAATGCGACGAGTGAGATAATCAAATTTGCAGATGACACAAAATTGTTCAGAGTAGTTAAATCACAAGCAGATTGTGATAAATTGCGGGAAGACCTTGTGAGACTGGAAAATTGGGCATCCAAATGGCAGATTAAATTTAATGTGGATAAGTGCAAGGTGATGCATATAGGGAAAAATAACCCATGCTATAATTACACAATGTTGGGTTCCATATTAGGTGCTACAACCCAAGGAAGAGATCTAGGCGTCATAGTGGATAACACATTGAAATCGTCGTTCAGTGTGCTGCGGCAGTCAAAAAAGGAAACAGAATGTTGGGAATTATTAGAAAGGGAATGGTGAATAAAACGGAAAATGTCTTAATGCCTCTGTATCACTCCATGGTGAGACCGCACCTTGAATACTGTGTACAATTCTGGTCGCCGCATCTCAAAAAAGTTATAATTGTGATGGAGAAGGTATAGAGAAGGGCTACCAAAATGATAAGGGGAATGGAACAACTCCCCTATGAGGAAAGACTAAAGAGGTTAGGACTGTTCAGCTTGGAGAAGAGACGACTGAGGGGGGATATGATAGAGGTGTTTAAAATCATGAGAGGTCTAGAACGGGTAGATGTGAATCAGTTATTTACTCTTTTGGATAGTAGAAAGACTAGGGGGCACTCCATGAAGTTAGCATGGGACACATTTAAAACCAATCAGAGAAAGTTCTTTTTTACTCAACGCACAATTAAACTCTGGAATTTGTTGCCAGAGGATGTGGTTAGTGTAGTTAGTGTAGCTGTGTTTAAAAAAGGATTGGATAAGTTCTTGGAGGAGAAGTCCATTACCTGCTATTAAGTTCACTTAGGGGTAGATCTTTAAAAAATACGTGATCGCGTACTTTTGTTCGCGCACCAGGCGCGAACAAAAGTACGCTGGATTTTATAAGATACGCGCGTAGCCGCGCGTATCTTATAAAATCCGGGGTCGGTGCTTGCAAGGGGGTGCACATTTGTGCAACCTGCGCGCGCCGAGCCCAGCGCGCGCTGCCTGTTCCCTCCGAGGCCGCTCCGATTTTGGAGCGGCCTCGGAGGGAACGTTCCTTCGCCCTCCCCCCCACCTTCCCCTCCCCTCCCTTCCCCTACCTAACGCACCCCCCGGCCCTATCTAAACCCCCCCCTAACTTTGTGAGCGCCGGCCGGCAGCCCCGCTCCGTCCTCCGGTCCCGGGGGCTGGTCCGGAGGCCTTGACCACGCCCCCGGGCCCGCCCCTGAAATGCAGCGGCACGCCTCCGAAACGCCGCGTCGTTTCGGGAATGCCCCGGACACACCCCCTCCCGCCCCTTTTCGAAAGCCCCGGGACTTACGCGCGTCCTGGGGCTTTACGCGCGCCGGCGCGCGCAGGCCTTTTAAAATCTGCCCCTTAGAGAATAGCCACTGCCATTAGCAATGGTAACATGGAATAGACTTAGTTTTTGGGTACTTGCCAGGATTGGCCACTGTTGGAAACAGGATGCTGGGCTTGATGGACCCTTGGTCTGACGCAGTATGGCATTTTCTTATGTAGATTTATGTGGTTAAAAGCTGATTCTGACCACATCAGTCTTTTTAATACTGGCCCCAGTGTTAACTATTCATTAATAAACATTATTCTACAAAGCTATCATTCATAAATAGCATGTTTTTACAAGTTTGTATAAATAATAAAGAAATAGTAAATTTCTTGAGTGTGACAGCATGAAACAATAAGCTAATAATTCCAGAAACCAAGATTAATAGTTACAATTGTAATTAAAAATAAAATGACCTGTTCACAGATTTATTATTGAGAGAGAGCTGTGAAGGAAATGAGATCAGGACAAAGAGATGCCAAAGAAGAAAGGGCAGCAGAGAAAAAAAATAAAAAGCAGTGGGTACAATCCTTGCCTTGGTGTGCTTCCAAAGTCTTCATTGGCTACTGTTTGGTTGTCCTGCTCTTGCTTTTGTCAATCTGTGCAATTAAAAAAAAAAAATCTTCCCGGCCAGAAAACAGCTGAAAACTGCCTAACAGACCTTATACATAGATTCGGGTTCCAATTTCCAGACTTTATTAAATAATAAACATTGCTCTAGTCTAGTATTTACATTTTTCATTTTTTGTGATGCAAAATTAAATCACAGCAACCTTTTCCACGTGTAACCTTAAATACTTCCTTTCAATGATTTCTGATGTACATGATTCAAACATCCTCCAATGCTGACTTCAACCAAAATTATTTCAAAACCGAATGTCCAGTGAAACACTGAGTCAGGAACAATCAAATTTGAGTATCTGAAGACAGAACATCATTTTGAAGCCACTTGCATTTGCTTTTTCAAAAGGATGTTCTGTCTTCAGCTTCTCAGAGTTGATTTAAGGGAAGTATTTGTCTTTACCCTTTTGGAAATGTTTGTGTGATTTAAGTTGTGTTTGTTGAGTCCAAAATATAACTTGTAACTGGGGTGGACCTTTTGTATTTTAAAGTGGGTTTAACTGTTTATTTTATTGGGCTCCTGTAACTTTATTTTATGTTATAATTTTTAACTATAGTTAACTTTTCACTTTTCAGCAGCATAATCTTCATTGGTATGATTCTGTATAAGGGACCCATTTACATTTTAGCATGGGAAGTGGCATTTAGAACATGTCAGTGCTAAAATTCTATTTAATAATCTGTGTTAGTGCTTTTAACTTCTGTTAATGCTTGTTTAATGTGCAAGCACTAACTCAGCTTAGTAAATAGATCATTTAGTCCTCACAATGCTGCTATCCTTTTCTAAAGTTAATTAGATGCTCAGTAACTCAGTGCTCTGCCAGGAATGAACAAACCCTTTCTTGCCAATTCCACAGACAGAATACACCAATCCACGAGGCATGTTAAATTCCCTCACCAACACCATCTCTGTCCAGATCCTCCATCTGGGTTGGAGGTCTGTAAACCACACCAGTGCAGTTGAAAGTGTCATTGTCCTTCCAAGGCAGTCCACAGTGCCTTCTCCTTTCTCCACATCCCTATAGTGTCCAAAAGGATAAAGATCTTGTAGGAGATTAAATGCACAGTAGAATCTTAAAAGTAAATTTTAAAAGCCGGGCGCGTGCCAAAATCAGGAGATTTGCTTGCAAGTAGGACATGCACACATTGTTACGTGTGCCGGCCGCCGCAGACTCATGGCCCGGCCCCCTCACCTCTTTCAGATGAATCCAGTGCTTGATGCCTCATCCCTGGTGGTGGTGGGCCTCCGGCTCTGTCCTCGGGCCGCCCCCGGTGCCCCTGGCTCAGCTGCAGTTCCCTGTGCTCCGCGTTGGGCCTCGCTGCTTGGCCCACGGAGAGACGCCGCCATCCAGCACTGGGTCCCTTCTTAGGTATGTGCACGCGCACATCTATGAATCTTATGAAGGGCCCGCGGTGGGAGCTTGGCCGCGGCCATGGATGATGAAGTAGGTGGAGCTCGGGTACTTAAGGCCGGGCTCCGCTCCTAAGGATTGCCTTTGCAACAGGTCTCCACGCTGGTCGTGTACTCGTTGCCTCCTGGTGATTCTCCTACGTTCCTGGGTCCTGATCCTCACTGACTCCTATTCTGGTTCTCCTTGTTCCTGCATTCCTGATCCCTAACCTACCCTCGGATTGCTTCACGCACACAACCTCTGCATTGCCTGACCATGCCATTGACTCTCCAAGCCTGGACCTCTGCATCGCCTGACTACGCTACCGACTCTCTCCAAGCCCGGACCTCTGTGTTGCATCTGTTGGTCTCAGACGGCTTCGCCCGACATGCCTCATTTCTTTTTCAGCTTTCTCCACCAGCCTCGGGAGAATGGCGCCGTAGCGTCTCCTTGCCGCACCCTCTGGCTTTCCCGGAGCAGCTCTGGCGTGGCGTCCCGTCATGTTGCCTTGAGGCGCCTCACGTCTTGTAGCAGTGTTGGCGCGAACCTCAGGGGCGTCCCCTTCGAGTGATGTCACTGCTTCCGTATTCAAAAGGTTGCCCATTTGCTGACTCTCGTCGAGTTAGCAACAGATTGGATTCGCTCCGGTCTGAAGCTGCTCTACCACTTCTACTCTGCTGGAAGCTACCTTCACCCTCCGGGGTTCTACTAATCTGGGTACCTGCTCCTCGGGGGCCCTTTGCTTATTTCCAGGTGCCTATCCTAAATACAGGTACTCGCTCCTCGAGGGCCTGTGTGTCTATCCTGGTGCCTGCTTCAACCTGCTGGAACACTACCTATCAGTTACAAAGAGTGAGTACAACTTCTCCCAGTCTGTCCATCTACAGCTCCTCGCTGCTCATCTGCATTGGGCCCTACTCCACCATTGTGGAACGGGTCTCCTCTGCCGAGGATTACAGACTGTTAATACCTATCCTCTCTCTACTGCTCATTGGGAACTCAATCTACTCAGCTTCCATGGAGTGTGTTATAACATCAACCAGTCTGTCTCTCCTACAGTGCCTTTCTGGACATCTGCATCGGGGCCTTACACCACCATTGTGGGACGGGTCTCCTACGCCAAGGATCACAGACTGTTGCTATCTAGTCTACTCTCTACTACCACCTCTGGTGGACCACACTAGCTGTATAATAAAAGATATATTCTCTGTGTTTGTGCATCTGAGTCTAGCCCGGTGCATGAGTTCCCTTCGGGGCTCCTCCCTGTAGGAGATACCATCACTGTTGCCCCTGAGAATCCACCAAACACCTCGATATCATAACACTCTGCACTGCCTGACTACGCTACTGACTCTCTCCAAGCCTGAAGAACTGTGGACACTTCTCTCCACGGATTTCATCGTGGACTACCACCATCCAAGGGCCACATGGTCATATGGGTTACCATAGATAGATTTTCTAAAATGGCTCATTTTGTTCCACTACCGGGCCTACCATCTGCTCCCGAATTGGCACGCCTGTTCTTTCTCCGTACATTTAGATTACTTGGCTTACCCAAGGACATTGTCTCTGACAGGGGTCCACAGTTTGTTGCCCGATACTGATGGGCTCTTTGTAATAAATTTGGCATCAACATCAGTTTAACAACAGCGTACCATCCACAAGCCAATGTACAAGCTGAGTGAATGAACCGCTCCATTAAAGCATTCCTCTGCATCTATATAAATGACCGCCAAGACGACTGGTCCGAATTTCTTCCTTGGGCAGAGTTCTCCCACAACTCCCATACTGCTGCTGCTACACCTTTTTCTTTCGTTTATGGGAAGCAACCATGACCACCACTACCCATACCGTTATCAGTGCCCTCTCCTGCTGCTCAAGCTACTGCTGATGTACTCAAGGCACTCTGGAATCAGACGAATCTTCGCTTACGCCAAGCAGCATCCCGGGCCAAGAAGTCTGCGGACATCCATCGACGCTCGGCTCCTGAGTTCCTTCCTGGCCAGAAAGTCTGGTTGAGCACTCAGTATATTCGGCATAAGATACCTTCCCAAAGGTTTGAACCAAGGTACATTGGACCTTTTCCAATCATTCGTCATGTTGGATCAGTTGCATACCAGCTTTGGTTGCCACCAACATTGGGAATTCATAATACGTTTCACGTATCACTTCTGAAGCCAGTAGTTCTATCCTGGCCTTCACATAAAGTTCCTGAACCATCTACATTGATTGCGGAGACCGACACTACCTACAAGGTTCATGACATCCTTGATGCGCGCCATAGTCTGGTGGGAATACCTCCTTTCCTGGGAGGATTACGACCCCGAAGAGAATTCATGGGAACCAGCTCGCAACATCCTGGACAAACACCTCCTCCTTCGGTTCCATCATGCCCATCCAGACAAACCAAGACCTCCAAGGCGGGGGCGTAAAGGGGGGGTTACTGTTACGAGTGCCAGCTGTGGGAGACCCGCGGTCCGGCCCCCTCACCTCTCTCAGATGAATCCAGTCCCTGGTTCCTCATCCCTGGTGGCAGTGGGCTGCCGGCTCCGTCCTCGGGCTGCCACCAGTGCCCCTGGGTCAGCTGCAGTTCCCTGTGCTTTGCATCAGGCCTCTCCACGGAGAGACAACAACGTCCAGCACCGCGCCCCTCCCTAGGAGCGCGTGCGCGCACATCCATGAGTCTTATGAAGGGCCCACGGTGGGAACCTGGCTGTGGGCCCAGATGATGACATCGGCAGAGCTCCGGCACTTAAGGCCGGGCTCTGCTCCTAAGGATTGCCTTTGCAACAGGTCTCCACGCTGGTCGTGTACTCGTTGCCTCCTGGTGATTCTCCTACGTTCCTGGTTCCTGATCCTCGCTGACTCCTGTTCCGGTTCTCCTTGTTCCTGCGTTCCTGATTCCTAACCTACCCTCGGATTGTTTCACGGGCACGACCTCTGCCTTGCCTGACCACGCTACCGACTCTCTCTCCAAGCCCAGAACTCTGCATTGCCTGACTATGCTATTGACTCTCTCCAAGCCCAGCCCTCTGCATTGCCTGACTACACTATTGACTCTCTCCAAGTCCAGACCTCTGCATTGCCTGACTACGCTATTGAGTCTCTCCAAGCCCAGAACTCTGCATTGCCTGACTACGTAATTGAATCTCTTCAAGCCTGGACCTCTGCATCACCTGACTACGCTGTTGGCTCTTTCCTCGTCCAGACCTCAGCCTTGTCTTGCCACTACTTCCTGATTGCCGCCGGCCCTGACTCCAGCTTGTCCCACGACGCTCCTTCAGTACCGGAGACCTGGGTGCCAATAGAACTTTGGTTCTATTGGCACCCAGGTCTCCGGTACTCTGCCTTGTCCAGTACAGACTTCTTCATTCTACTGTTTCTGCCTCTGGGCTGACCTCTCGATCCTTTCATTGATAACGACATACGGAGGCCCACCTAGGTCCAGCCGGCCCCGGTACCCAAAGGCTCAACCCATGGAGAACGAGGGCTAGAATTGGTGAAGCACCAGCCAGCCTCTGTCCTTCAGCCCATTCTGCCTGCCGACGGTGGGGACCAGTAGAATCCCTCCTATGGGTAGCGTCAACCCCACCTCGGCCCAAGGGTCCACCTCTGGCGCGCACACGTGTGCCAGATTTTAAAAGCCGCCTACATGCGCATGTATCTCCCGATATGCGAATATATCAATCTGAATCTAAAAGGGGCATGGTGTGGTTTGGGTGTTCCAGGGTAGGGCCAAGAGATGTGCACGCAAATGCATACGTGTCTGGGCACGTACCCAGATCCAGTGCTGTGTTACTTTACTTCTAATATTTATTTATTTATTTTTTAGATTTTTATATACCGGTGTTCCTATATGAAATAAAGATCACATCGGTTTACATTGAAACAGAACATGAAAATTGCCAAAAGGCATTACATAGAACAAGGTTATGAAACTTGGAACAGTGTACATAAGTTCAAAATTTAATGATAACGTTGTAACATTGATGACCAAAAGATAAAGGAGAAAAAAAAAAAAAAAAAAAAAAGACTTAAACAATTAAGTTGAGGTGTAACTTAAAAAAAAACCCCTGCCATTTCTGAAGGGTTTAAAGGATCTGGGTAACTGGGGGGACTGGGTGCTATTAAACCAGGGAGGTTTGGAGGACCTAGCTGTACACTGGGCGAACTGGTGGACGAACTAGTGAAACTGGTCATGGTGTGAATGCGGATAGTTATAAAATTCCCCTATTACGTGGCTCAGATCAGGATGTTCGTGGCTGTGTGTGCCCAGTTGCAAAATAGGGCGCACACGTATGCATGCCCAGGCTATTTTATAACATACGCATGTATGTGCATGTATGTTATGAAGTAGCCGTGTGCCTGGGTGCGTGCTGACGCACACGTGTCAATTTGACCCCATACACCCCTTTGAAAGTTACTGTCCAGTGTTAGGGGTATCTACTGCCCACCTGGCCAAAATGATCAGATGGATGATGAAATGCTAAGAAAAATTAGGGAAGCTAACAAATTTGGCACATCAGTAATAATAAGAAATTTCAATTAACCCAATATTGACTATGTAAATGTAACATCAGGACATACTAGAGAGGTAAAGTTCCTGGATGGAATAAATGACAGTTTTATGGAGCAACTGGTTCAGAAACCAATGAGAGAGGGTGCCATTTTAGATCTGATACACAGTGGAATGCAGGATTTGGTGAGAGAGGTAACAGTGGTGGGGCCACTTGGCATTAGTGATCATAACATGATCAAACTTGACTTAATGACTGAAAGGGGTCAATAAGTAAATCTACAGCTCTAGCACTAAACTTTTAAAAGGGAGACTTTGATAAAATGAGAAAAATAGTAAAAAAAACAAAACAAAACTGAAAGATGCAACTACAAAGGTTAAGAGTGTACAACAGGCGTGGACATTGTTTAAAAATACCATTTTAGAAGTGCAGTTCTGATGTATTCCTCACATCAAAAAAGGTAGAAGAAAGGCCAATGACTGGCATGTTTAAAAGGTGAGATGAAAGAGGCTATTTTAGCCAAAAGAACCCCCTTCAAAAACTGGAAGAAGGATCCATCTGAAGAAAACAGGAAAAACCATAAGCATTGGCAAGTTTAATGTAAAACAGTGATAAGACAGGCTAAGAGAAAATTTGAAAAGAAGCTGGCTGTATAGGCAAAAAGTCATAATAAAAACTTTTTAAAATATATCTGAAGCAGGAAGCCTGTGAGAGAGTCAGCTGGACCATTAGATGATCAAAGGTTTAAAGGGGCACTTAGGGAAGATAAGACCATCATAGAAAGACTAAAAAAAATTATTTGCTTCTGTTTATTAATGAGGATGTTGGAGAGATACCCATTCCAGAAACAGTTTTCAAGGGTATTGATTCAGATGAATTGAACCAAATCACAGTGAATGTGGAAGATGTAGTAGGCTAGATTGAAAAACTGAAGAGTAGTACATTGTTCAAACCAAATGGTGTACACCCCAGGATTCTGAAAGAACTCAAAAATGAAAATTTAGATCTATTACTAATAATTTGTAACCTGACATTAAAATTGTCCATTTTACCTGAAGACTGGAGGGTGGCCAATATTTAAAAAGAGCTCTAGGAGTGATCCGGGAAACTATAGACTGGTGAGCCTGACTTCAGTGCTGGGAAAAATTGTGAAAACTACTCTATAGAATGAAATCACAGAACATGCAGATAGTAGATATGGTGGAACACAGCCAACATGGATTTACCCAAGGGAAGTCTTGCCTCACAAATCTGCTACATTTTTTTTGAAGGAGTTAATTAACATGTCGATAAAAGTGAGCCAGTAGATTTAGTGTATTTGGATTTTCAGAACGCGTTTGACAAAGTCCCTCATGAGAGACTCCTAAGAAAATTAAAAAGTTATGAGATAAAAGGAAATGTCCTTTCGGGGACTGCAAACTGACTACAGGATCGAAAACAGAGAGTAGGATTAAATGTTCAGTTTTCTCATTGGAGAAAGGTAAGCAGTGGAGTGTCTCAGTGATCAGTACTTGGACTGGTGCTTTTTAATATATTTATAAATGATCTGGAAAGGGGAACGACGAGTGAGGTGATCAAATTATTAGATGATACAGATTATTAGATGAGCTAGATTGAGTAAATTTGAATCAGTTATTTGCTCTTTCAGTAATAAAAGGACTAGGGGGCACTCCATTAAGTAAGCAAGGAGCACATTTAAAACAAATCAGAGAAAATTCTTTTTCCCTCAATGCATAATTAAGTTCTGGTATTAATTACCAGAGGATGTGATTAAGGAAGTTAGTGTAGCTGGGTTTAAAAAAGGTTTGGACAAGTTCCTGGAGGAGAGGTCCATAAACTGTTCTTAATCAAATGACTTTGGGGCAGATTTTAAAAGCCCTGCGCGCGTAAATCCAGCTGGATTTACGCGTGCAGGGGACTTGCGCGCCAGCGCGCCTATGTTGCATAGACTGCCGGTACGCACAAAGCCCCAGGACGCGCGTAAGTCCGGGGGCTTTGCTTGGGGGGGGGGCGTGTCAGGGGTGGCATGGCATTCGGGGGCGTTCCGGGGGTGGGGCGCCGGCCTGGGCGTGTTCCGGGGGTGTGACCGAGGCCTCCGAACCAGCCCCCGGGCTGGGGAATGGCAAGCTGGCAGCCCGCCGGCGCGCGCAAGTTATGCCTGCCTCAGTCAGGCGTAACTTTCTGCACAAAGGTGGGGGGGGGGATTTAGTTAGGGCTGGGGGGTGGGTTAGGTAGGGGAAGGGAGGGGAAGGTGGGGGGGAGGGCCAGGAAAAAAGTTCCCTCGGAGGCCGCTCCGATTTCGGAGAGGCCTCGGAGTGGACGGAGGCAGGCTGTTCGGCTCGGCGCGCCCAGGTTGCACAATTGTGCACTCCCCTGCGCACGACGACCCTGCATTTTATAACATGTGCGTGGCAGCCGAGCAGCCGTAGATTTGTTCGCGCCCGGTTGCGCGAACAAATCTACGCTCGCGCATAACTTTAAAAATCTACCTCTTAGGGAATAGTCACTGCTTATTGCTGGCATTAGTAGTATGAGATTTATTTACTGTTTCGGTATTTGCCAGGTACTTGTATCCTGGATTAGCCACCATTGGAATCAGGATGCTGGGCTTGATGGACTTCAGTTTGACCCACTATGGCAAATTCTTATGTTCTTGCAATTCAGTTGTTCTGATCTAATTATTTACATAAAGAGCTATTCCTCCCCGTTTTCTATCAACCCCATCCTTTCTACCTAGAATACAGCCTGATATGGCTATTTCCTGTTAATGGGACTCACTGAACTATGTCTCTGTAATAGCAACGATACCTATGTATGCTTCCACCATTAGGGTTTGCAGATCTCTAATTTCATTGCTTAGGCAATGAGCATTTGTGCTCATAGCTTTCCAGTTATTTCTCCTTGGCTTGTTTATACTTTCATACCTGCTCTCCATTTCTTCTCTGTTACTGAAAAGTTGACTAGCTAGGTCAACAATTTTGTATTTTTTCCCTTACTTTTATTCGTTGGGAGGGGGTGACAGTCCTAATCCTTTGACTTTCATTCACCATCTCGCCTTCAGTTCTTTTGTGGCTTGTATTGGCACTAGTCATGATGAGCAGGGACTAAAATTAGCAGCTTCCCTTCGCAGATTATAAGAAAGGGATTGTTTGTGTATCTTCTATTTACCTTCCTAAAGGAATCTAAACATGTGTATGGTCTATACAAAGCAAACTATATAGTCACTTCTAAAAGCCAATATGCTGGAAGAGTGAAATTGAAACCAAATGTTTACTATTAAAAATAAATGTGTCCTTTCAGGACTCTTTCTCCCAACAAAGAAGTTCAGTATATGGCAGGTTTCCTATCAGTGTCTCATGTTTTTGTTATTATTCATTCATCTGAAGTTGTTTCATTGCACTGACAAGGAATTATGTGGAACACTCTACCTATAAGTACCCAGATTCTTTGTTTGGATTTTACTCTGGTTGATTCATGAACAGGAATTACAGCTGTATCACCAGGTGCTGATAAAAATGAGAAATGAACTCTCTAGAGAGACGTACCATTTTCTGTTTCTTCTTCTGTATCATCCTCTATGACTGGGGCAGCAGTTTCACCAGCTTCCATCATGCTTTTCAAAGCATCAAGTTGTTCTATATAAACAAAAAAGATTGCGTAGGAGGGGAACATTAGTCAATGCCATATCAGACATTAATTCAGATCCAAGACCACATATTTTATAAGGAAAAACAAGCATCTGAAATCCAAAATTACCACAGAAAAATGTTCTTTGAAAGTACATAAGTACATTTTGAAATGTGCATAAGTGCAATTTATCAAACTGATCTCAATTATTATATAAAGAAACTGGACACTCTTTTATGAATAATGGGGTCAAAACATCCCCGCAGGACTTAGAAAAATGTATGGCAAAAATGTATTTTCTGCCTTGGGCAAATAAAATTCAGTGTGTCTGATATTTGAAAAACGTTGCATCATGGCAATCCTGAATCTTTCCCCTCTAAATGGTTTTAAGGCCTGCCCCTGCTCTCCATCATGTAATACATTAACAGCTTCATCCATTTTTGTATCTGCAATGTTGCTCTGATGATGAAACATCCCGAATAAGATGGAGGAAGCACATGAAGCATGCTCATGAAGTCATGTGACAGCACAGTCTAAGAACCAGAAGAGATGATTGCTGGTCTCCAAATTCCACAGAAAAAAATAAAAAAGCAGCAGCAATGCACATATTGAAAACTTCGTATTCACATTTAAAAGAGGCAGTGGCTTAGGAAGGTATAAAGCATGATGAAAGGCAAATGTATTCAAACTAAAAAAAATCATATTTGGCCATATCCACATCCTACCTTCTCCTTAACTGAAGAACAGTTCTCCTGCCCATGTAACACTGGCAATTTAGATGGCAAAGCACACATTTCCCTTTTTCAGAACTAGGACTTCCCAACCCTGTCCTGGAAATCCCAGAGCCAGTTGGGCTTTCTGGATCTCCACAATGAATGTGCATGAGATAAATATGCATGCATTGGACGTATATGCTAATTTATGTCATGTATATTCATTGTGGAGATCCTGAAAACCCAAATGACTGTGGGGTCTCCAGGACAGGTTTGGGAAGCCCTGCATCTGGACATTAACAGGTCAATTTTCAAAAGGCTTACCACACTAAATTTGGAAGTTATCCAGGTAAATCTCTGGGTCTGAAAATTTCTCCTCACTGACTGATTAAATTTGCCTCCCCAAATTCATAGAGCACTAAAATTTAGCCTGGAGGGCCTCTGGGACAGATTTTAGATATAGCCAGCCAGTGCATATTTTCAGGGCTAACAGTCACACAAATTTTGTCCTTCTAGATTTAGGAGAGTTTTCAGCTGGTGAAGTGTGGATGAAAATTCAGCTAAAGACGATGCTACGCAGCTAAGTAATCCCCCCCCCCCCACGGTACTTTCATGATACGATAGCTCAGAACACATGAATAAAAGAAAGGAAGGACAGGGGGGCAGTGGGATCTGGCAGCAAAAATAACTTGAAAAATATATTAAACCTACTGCATGTGCCCATGAAAAATGATAGGAAAAAACAAAAGACATTTAAACATGGGGTAAATTTTAAAACCTGCGTGTGCGCTTGCTATCAAATATGATTCCCGCGCGCACCTGTGCACCCGAATTTTATATCGACACGTGCCTGTGCAGGCGGGCGGCATCTCGTGTGCGCAAAGGGGAGGTTTTAAAAATATACGCAATTAAGGAGCGGACTGGGAGGGAACTTCCCTATCCCCCTTCCCACCTCTGCCTCCCTTTTCCCCTCTCCCCTCTCCTCCCTGACCCCTAAAACCCCTTTTCCTACCTTTTTTTTTTTTTATTTTGGAACTTACTTCATCTGAATAGATAAAGTAAGTTCTGGGTTAATGGTTACATTAAGAGTTGTTAGTTTATTTTCTAGACATATTCATGAAACCAGAACCAGCAAATGAATGATACTTTAGATGTTTGAACTGATACCGCTTGTGGCCCACTGTGCGGCGAGAGGCGGTGGTGCCCACCAAGTAACACCTTATACTTCTGATGCCGTGTTCTTTTATGAATTTGTTTTTTAATTTATTTTTCTAATACATTTTTTATTTTGGTTTAAATAACATTTTTTGTCCATATCCCGTTTTTTTAATTTTTAAACTCTATTGGAGGGATATCTGCATTGTTGTTTTTCACATATGCATACATATACACGAATGTTTGCAATGCATTGAAACCACGTATATCAATGTATTAAGTATGAGTACTTTACCCCCTATTTTATGTGTGCAAATAAAATAGGACTTAAGTAAGCTGGGTTTTACACGCGCAAATCTATTTTAAAACATACGCGCGTGAGTGAAATCAACAGTTTTACCAATTAGTCTTCCAGTTCTCCCAGTCCTTCTATAGCTCATCGAGGCACTCCTGGTTTTTCAGATTGAACTTCCCCAGTTCAGCCAGACCTCCCACCCTGCCACTAGTACACAATAAACACGTTTATTATTACTTATGCCAGATAATTAGCAGGTATAAAATTGCGTGAGTGTGCACATATATGCATGTGTCCAGGAACAGTCACTCCGAACCATTTTTTTTTCCAGCTTCCTGGCCCAAAGAGAAGCTTTCCTGGGCCACAAACCGAGAGAAGCCTGCAGGGCCATGGCAGAGCCCATCCTGCCGTGGCCTGAAGAGAGATCTGCCCGGCAGCTGCAGAGTTCATTCTGTTGAGGCCTGAAGAGAGGAATAAGCAGCCGTGGCAGAGCTCATCCTGCCGTGGCCTGAATAGAAGAATGCACATCTGTGGCAGAGCCCATCCTGCTGTGGCCTGAAGAGTTTAAGGGGCGAATTGGCAATTATTAATTGTTTAAGTGTGCTTATTTTCTGGATATATAAGTGTGGGGAGCGATGACGTGTTTGAGTCATCATTTGCGGAATGATTTCATCAGTTCCGGTTTTGATGTGAGTATAGGGTCAGTCGAGCGTTTGTTCAGGTAAGCGTGTTTTCTGGTGGATTTAATTAAGTATTATTTTTTTTGGTTGCAGTTTCTACGACCGGGAACAATGATATGAAGCATTATATTTGAAGCAATCTTTACTATATTTACATACTTGAAGTCATGATGTTACGTTTGAGACTGGCGTTTAAGTGATTTAGGAGTGTGAAAGCAGGACTGCGGTGTAAGGTATATTTTGAACTATAATGTGCCATGGAGTGGATGTGTGTTTTTAGGAATTTTTTCATTTGTTGCTTTTTTCCTTTATGTAGAATTGGTGGCGAGTATAGCATTGGCGAGATTTTTCCCTGATGAAGCCCGGTGTTTTCGGGTGAAACAAGGATTCCTTGTCAGATGAGTCCATTGGACGGTGCCGATTCTATATGTGGATACCAGATATTGGAAGAATTCAGTGTGGGAGTATGTTTTGAAGAGAATTGAACGCATCGGAGAGTGCTGCTTCTACATGTGTTTATTTGCTATAGGGGGATTAAGGATTTTGTAGCTTCAGTAGTACTTAAATTGTACTTAGATATGTATGGGTATTGTGCAATACATTGTGTGTTATTTTAGTGTGTGGGATTGAATGGTTTGGTTGTGATGGGATATATGAGCTAGATAGTATTTATTGTCTAGACACGATTCTTTTATTATATGATCTCATTAATAAAAATATATTTGTATTGATTAAGGTGTGAGAAGGTTTGTGTGTTCTCTTATGTGGATGTGATTGTATAGGTAGAGAGCACCTATTGTATGGTTTACCCTCAGTGAGTATTACCTTGGTGGCCTGAAGAGAGGCATGGCAGGAAGTAAGAACTTTAAACCATGATGCAGCAATGCTGGACTGGAGGTACTCACTGTGTGATCATATAAGCAGTAACACAATAGTAGCATGTCTGTGTATGTGTGTCTATGTCAGAGAGAGTGAGTGAGAGAGACACACCCCCACACACTTTGCTGTGAGAGAGAGAGTGTATGTGGTTGTCGTTCTCTCTTACACAGACACACACCCACACTCTGTGTGCCTTTGAGACTGAGAGAGTATGGGGCGGATTTTAAGAGCCCTGCTCGCCTAAATCCGCCCAAATCCGGGCGGATTTAGGCAAGCAGGGCTCTGCGCGCCGGTAAGCCTATTTTACATAGGCCTACCGGCGCGCGCAGAGCCCCGGGACTCGCGTAAGTCCCGGGGTTTTCGGAGGGGGCGTGTCGGGGGGCGGGCCCGAACCGCGCGGCGTTTTCGGGGCGTGTCGGGAGCGTTCCGGGGGCGGGCCCTGGGGCGTGGCTACGGCCCGGGGCAGCCCGGGGGCGTGGCCGCACCCTCCGGACCCGCCCCCAGATCGCGTCCCGGCGCGCTAGCGGCCCGTTGGCGCGCGGGGATTTACTTCTCCCTCCGGGAGGCGTAAATCCCCCAACAAAGGTAAGGGGGGGGTTTAGACAGGGCCGGGCGGGTGGGTTAGGTAGGGGAAGGGAGGGGAAGGTGAGAGGAGGGCAAAAGAAAGTTCCCTCCGAGGCCGCTCCGATTTCGGAGCGGCCTCGGAGGGAACAGGGGTAGGCTGCGCGGCTCAGCGCGCGCCGGCTATACGAAATCGATAGCCTTGCGCATGCCGATCCCGGATTTCAGCGGATACGTGCGGCTACGCGCGTATCTACTGAAATCCAGCGTACTTTTGTTGGCGCCTGGAGCGCCAACAAAAGTACGCCTATTCACGGTTTTTGAAAATCTACCCCTATGTGTCTTTGTGTCTTTGTGCGTTACAATAAATTTTCTGCAATCTAAAAATCTGTTTGTGACTGTGTGTGAGTATGTCTGACACTGGCTGGCAGTATCATTACTTGCAACTGGTTCAAGAGCCACATAGGGAATCCAAGATATATCTCTATAAGAGTTATAAGCAGATATATAGGGGGCCCAACCAATTTGCATGGATAGAATGGGGGCTGCAGCTCTACTCACCCCTGGTCTAGAATGTGCTCAACTTCTTAGTTACTTAGGAAAGATGAAGTTCATTTTGGAGATATTTTGGCTCAATTCTGCTGGGTTCCAGTGTCGACTTGGCATGCTTTTGGAAGCTGTTGACACATGTATTACAGGGAACGTACATGAGGGCGTCAGATACCCCTTGGGTCAGTTTTGAAAAAATCCCTCAAGCTGATATTTTCCTGCAATCTGCCCCTGTGCATGACTTTTAAGATAGCAACTTTTGTGCACAACTGCTGGCCTCACCATGGAACTCCTCTATCTTGCCCCTTTACGTGTGTATATGGGCACCCGAAAGTGAATATATGCACATATGTTCACAATTTATAAAATACGGAATATTTGTGTAGAGGATACTTTCACACATATGCTAATTTTACGTGTAGCATTTGGAAAATTCACCTTGAAATGAACAGGTGGCAGGCCTCTTTCAATGGAAAGGAGGCTCTAGAACAAGTAGTCATAGGATGAGAGTGAAAGGGGTAAAATCAGGAGTAATCTAAGGAAATATGTCTTCACAGAGAGGGTATTGGATGCATGGAACAGTGTCGGAATTCAAGAAAGCTTGGGACAAGCACAGAGGATCTCAGAAGGCGAGGAAGAGATTGTAATGTTAAGCAGGAAGTGTGGATGAGCAGACTGGATATGTCGTATGCTGTTTATCCGTCATCATGTTCTATGTTTCTTGTGAGACAATTTTTAGTCAGATAGGAAAACTAGATCATAATGAATTGCAATCTATCAATAAATGTTCTTAAAAAATCAGCACAAATGTAGCAATATTTAAGGCTGTATAAATTTTCCAATACTGGTTGTTTTCATTGATCAACGAATAGAGGAAACCATTGTTTTAGGATGTTACTATAAGAAAGAATTTCCCTGCATTTCTGTAAGTACTGTAGCTTTAGTCAAGCCATAGTTTCATCTATCTCTTGCTCCCCAGCCCTTAGAGTGTCTCTCTAAAACTATCCCCTAACTGCTTTCTGTACATCACACCTATAATGACTACTTCTCCTAGTGCTTCCCCTGTAACTTTTCCCCATACAATTCTCTTTCTTGTTATTCAGCTACTTTCCCAGACATCCCTCCATATTTCTCTCTTCCCTTCCCTCTGCTTTCCCTCCACTTATCTTCCCCACTGCCCCATCCCCCCTGTGCCTCCTTTAAATTCATATTACTGTTTCAAAGTCTACCAAATATCTGCTGTCAGACAGAGCCCACTAATGTTCAAAGCTGAATTTACTGAAGTGAATGTTGCATTATCAAATTCTTACTTGGATTCTACACCTATCCGGAGATCAGTCCAATCTGCTGTAGTTGAGTGGTTTTTCCACTGTGCTGGGCTGCAGCTTCACCCCGTTAGTTTGAGCACAGGAAGGGGAAAAGTCCAAATCAAAGTCAATGTTTCTGTGCTTTCTATTTTTTTTCTAACATTTTCTGTGCTATTATTTCAGTCACGGCAGGAGAGCATGTGAATGGGTATGCGTGTGTAGGCGGTGGAGTGTATTAATCAGAAAATAGTGACCCTTTAAAAACCCAGGCTGTAATCATCATTAACAAATATTTTCCACAAATATTTTTCAGTTTATATATTTGAAAAAATGCACTGTGCTATATGTCAAGTGGTCTTTATCTCTTTATTAATCTACAGATCAAATGCGCTTGACTTACTTTTCTCTACTTCAGACTTTAGCCTTTTGTTTTTGATGAGTATTTTTCTCTTGAGCTCATTAGGAGAAGGCAGGGGACTGTTCACTTCCAGCTGCAATAAAAGAAATGAGGAATGATGCACTCAAGTAAGCATGATTTTTTTTCTTCCTTAGCCTGATTAAAAATATTATGTTTCTCTGAGGAACTTCAACTCAGAATGAAACCACGAGATCCCCTTCTTTTTCTACCTAGTATTTTCATGCAGTGTCAATAAGGAATATGTATTACCAAGGCTTGCACAATAGTGCTAACAAAATACATATCAAGGGCCTGATATTCATACAGTGCCACTTAGTCGGTTAAGTTTGGTCTTAGCTGCCTTAAGTGGCGGCATAGGAATATCCAGGCGTGGTCAGTGGCTGCCACTTAGCTGGCGAATGTTTTATCTAGCTACAACTTTCAACTGGCTAAGTAAGGGAAAGGATGGGGGCAATCAAAGGCAAAGCCGCTGGTCTGGCTAATTTAGCCGGATAAACGCCAATGTTCAGCATTATTTATTTATTTAAAAGCTCTTCTATTCTGCTTATATCGGACCTGCCATACCAGATAAGTGTAGGATTGCGATTCAGCTTTCCTAAAGTTAGCGAGGTAAACTTATCCATCTAACTATAAGATAATCAAGGAGATTAAGTGGTACGGCCATTCTGCTGAATATCTTGGCCAAGTTAGCCAGATAAGTTTATCTTTCAAACTTAAATATTTTGCCAAGGTCTGAATTAAGACGGCATATGCTTTATGATCACTGTATTGTACTCTTTCTCAAGACAGAAACATATACATGTCTACATTGCTTTTCCCCTCCCCTTACATTAAGCAGCAGTGTAACATACAGATGTTCAACATACAGTTCAACATACAGATATGGCCACGGGAAACATTGCAAGGTATCTCACTTTATCCCAGAGCCCCCCACTGAATGCAATGGGATTTGCAGTGAGATATAGAGAGGTATCCAGTGACAAAACATTCAAAAATGCACGTCTACTGAAAACAAAATAAAGACTGCCCCCCACTGAGAAATAAATGTCTTCAATATAAACCAAATAAAAAATCCTTTGTAATTATATATTTCTTCTCTCCCGGCTTTTGTCTCCTCTCCTCCTATATCTGCATCTTATAAAAGGCAAATGAAAAGACATGAATTTGGTATGCATCAGATTTTTTTTTTTTAAGTAGTTTTTTTCCTTTGCTTATTCACTTTCCTTTCCTCCAGAACTCATTGGGTCCTTTTCTTCCCAGCATATGATCAGCAAAGCTGATTAAAGCTGGGCATACTGCTCAGCCAAAGGCATGCACGGTTTTAACAAAGATAAAAGTGGGCAATGTGAACCCTGTTTACACTGGGAAATCATGTTTTCAGGATCGCCCCTCTACATCCCAAGGTAGTTTGCATGATTTTATATAAATGAAGAGCTTCTCTTAAATTTCAGCAATGTAGAAATTGGGAAACACAAGATTTTCCCACTACTTCACAGAAACCTAAGAGTAACTTTAGAATTAAAACTAAATAGAAAACTATAAAAAGAGAAAAAAAGAAGAGACATTATTTTAATAACATTGTTAATAAAAAGATAAAATACGGAAGAAAAGAAAAAAACAGTGAGGTTTTTCTTTAATTTCCAAAATTCCTAGAGGCAATTTTCAAAGCCACGTTTATGAGTAATAAAGCATTTTAGCTGTGAAAATTGCTCCCCCCCCCCAAAAAAAAAAATATGGCCAAAATTACCTGCACTGTTCAAAGGTGCTCCTGGGGGATGGGGAGAGACCAGGCTATGCAATAATATGTATACAATAAAAACTAAGTCAAGAAAAGAAGGGAACACAAATCAAAACAGCAAATGAATAGTCAGAATGCTTTGAGACTTTGTGTCGTTGGAAGATTATGACAACAGTCTACTCATCTCTAAATAGCACGATGTTTATTATCAAATAGCTCCTGAAGAAGCATTTTGCATAATACCGGCTGCTATTGGACTTTTTCTATCAAGTATAGAATAAGACTGGTTGTTTAATTATTTTTATTTGCTTTCTCAAAAACTCATAAAAAATTGCCTCTCTATCCCCAGGTATAGGAATGAATAGACCGGGTGGCCTGTGCAATGCAGGGCACACTGACTAGTTTGCAGACACCTTGGATAACAGATTTGAAAGGGTTTGTTTGATACTTTTGGGCATTTTGCAGCACTATTCATTTGATGCTTTGATTTGTAATTCCCATCTTGTCTTGATTTCCATTGATTGGGATTCATTGGGTTCTTCTAGATTATCAAAGTCTATAATCAAAACTACACACATTGTTTCTCATGGAAAAATTACCCACAGAGAAAGGCACAAATCTCTACAGGTGATTTTTCCTGGGGCAGTAATCAAAGCAAAACTACTCCTGTAGTTTAGCATTGAATAGTGACATGGATTCAATGAGTAACATGTACCTACAGGGTTTGTACTAATGCAGGCAGTTTGATTATTGCCCATGCCCCTAGTCTGCTGCTTAAGTATTTCACACTATTCAAACCTGTTTATTAGATTTTATAGTGCCAAAATAGTACAGTTGCATGCAAAGGTTTATACACTCCTGGTCAAACTGTATGTTTCAATAAATCTCTAATAGGTGAATTTTAAAAGCACAGCAAAACCTGAGATACACGAGTATGTTTGGCTAGCACACGCCAAATGGATTTTAAAAGCTGCCTGTGTACACATGTATCTCCTGGTACGCACACAAATAAAAAGTTGCAAAAAAGGGGTGTGGTGTGGGCATTGTCTGTGCGGGGCATGGTCATTCTGGGACTTTAACATGAAATGTGTACGTAAGTATTTACACGCACAGGCACACTCAGTAACTTTACTACTGCTATGGATGGCATGCAAGCAATAAAATAAAAAAATCTAGACTAGTCAGCGGTGTTTTAAAGGTCGATGCCAAAAGGGTAAAAGGGAAGCTATTAAAACACGGGGTTTTAGAAATCCTATCCCTTACCTGGCTGAATTGGGAATGAACTGGTAATTAGGTTACTGTGCATGTACTAAAATCCTCCCACTTATGCGGTAGAGGTGGCATTTGCGCGCACATGCAGGTGTCCATATAAAATTGTGTGCATATGTACATGCGTATAGCCTATTTTATAATATGTGTGCATATACGCATGTATGTTCTAAAATGGCCATGTCCTTTGGTGCGAGTTGGCATACATGCAGACATGTGTGCCCACACACCGGAATCAAAGTTATTGTCCCTGTGAACAGAAGCTGACACACAATTTACATGGCACAAAGTTAAAAACAACATCTTTCTACAATTTTTAATGCAAAATCACTATTTATTTGCTGATTTTAACAGACTGAAAATAATAAAACAATTAGGGGCAGACTTTTCAACAATACTCGCGGGCATCCATCTGCGTGCGCTACCCGGCATGTGTACATGGATGCGCACGTTATAAAATCCAGGGAGGCACGTGCAAGGAGGGTTAGAATTAAACAAATTCATGCGGCGATGAGATCGGGGCTCCCCCAGTTCCCTCCCAGTCCGCTCCAATTTAGGAGTGGACTGGGAACTGGGAACTTTCCTACCCCCTACCCTAACCTCCCTTCCCCTTCCCTTCTCCTTCCCACCCTCTAAAACCCTTTTTTTTTTTTTTTACCTTTTATTTCGCAAGTTACTTCAGGGCCCGACCTGAAGTAGCTTGCATGTGCTGGTAGCTGGCCAGCGCGTGAGGTTCAGGGACAACGAACAATGGCGCTGTCCTGGCCTGCCCCTCCCTGCCCCCTTTTCAGGCCCCAGCACTTATTCTTGTCCCGGGATTTACGTGTGTGGCCAGGCCCATTTCAAAATTGGCCCAGCACATGTAAGGCCTGGCCATGCGCATAAACCCTGGGATTTTCGCACGCTGGGGTTTTAAAATCCGGCCGTGAGTATGGAATGTGCAAAGGTTTGGAAACCATTCTAGTTGATTAATCACTACCTTTGTAAAAAAGCTGTTAATAAGGGCTCAAAAGTTGATTGGCTCATTAATGGCCGAATTATAAGAGGCCTGTGTGCGCAAATACCGACGGTTACGCATGTGGCCGGGCCCTGCGTGCGCTGCGCCCATTTTCTAAAGGGCCTGGCCATGCACGTAACCACCGATAAGCACAGAAGGGCCGGACCTAAAGAAAGAGGTGGGCCAAGACAGCGCCATTAGCCGTTGTTCCAGGGAAGCACACGCCGGCAGCCGTGCAGGGATTACTTCTGCTCCCAAGGAGCAGTAAGTATAAAAATAAAAAAGGTGGCAATATGGCGGCATAGGAAGGTCGCTGAATGCAGGTTGCCTGTGAATTTCCTTTTGAAGTATTACCGAGTGGAGTTATGCCATCGAAAAGAATGGGAAAAGTAAGGATTTTTCCACCAGAATCCTTACCTCCCTTAGGGCAACTGGATATCCTGCGGTTTATGTGCCAGCCGGAGCATGAAGGAGGAACTGGTGAATCCGATGCGAGGCCTAGCGGCGGAGAGCTGGGAGCTCCGATGGATGAGGCATCCCTCAGCCCTGACATCAGACCGCCTCCGGCGCAGCGTGACCCCGACAGAGTCATGACCCAGTTGCAGGTCGATGACACAGCTGAAGCGACCGGGGAGGTGGAAGTTGACTCCTGTATTGCGCCGAGAACTGGGGAACTTGCCCGTGGTAGGAGCCGAGAGTGCTGCCGGCATGGGAGCCTCGGGAACCTCTGGATCAGAAGTTTGCCTCGGGAGGAGGATTGAGGAGGCTTCGGTGGACAGAGGTCAAGCTATAATATCCCTCGCACATGGTGAGTCCCTAGAATTACCATCTAGGCCAGATGCAGTGGCTCTCGAGTCACTTTGGGACTTAGTGGCAGGCCAAAGACTTTCTATGAAAAGACTAGAAACTAAAATGGACTCCCTAAACTATAATTTCCAGCAAAGCATACTTGGAATTCAGGAGCAAACCACAGAGACAACTAATAAAGTTTTAGAGACTGAAAGTAAAATTCAGTCTCTTCAAGCTGTAAATGTGACGGTAATTAGAGAACAAATGGCGTGCTCCAAAAGTTTGGAAATCCTAGAAAACAACATTAGGCATTTAAACCTTCGAATTTTGAACTTTCCCAAAATTGCTGGAGAGATTCTCTTTACTACATTGAAACGGCTCCTAAGAGAAGGTCTTGGAATTTCTTATGATGATATGCCGTCTATTAACTTTTGTAGATTCTTGAATAGCAGACCTTCTGCTGTAGGAACAGCTGCTACATCTGCTATTCCAATAAATTTAACCAGCTTCTTAGAGAACTCTGATACGGATGTATTAGAAAGAAATACTTTTACTTTAAAAGGGTTGCGCGCGTACCTTATGCGCGTAACCCTTTTAAAATCCGGCCCTCCATGTTTAAAATCAACTTACAAATCAAAAGAGTAGACTTGCTTAAAAAAGATGGAATAAGTTGTTTTCTAAAAATGTTATAATCTTCATATGTTCTAAAATCAGGAAACAGTTCATTCCAGAGTACTGGACCAATTTGAGAAAAATCTTTCAACCTATTTTGTTGTGCTATACAACTTGCAACTCCAAGTATCTTAAGTAAACTTAGGATAGCAATTTCAGCTATCAGAAACATTATTAAGAAATGGAAGTTATAGTATCTTGTGTGTCTGTGGCCAAATAGTTCAATTTCCATTTCATCAGTCCAAAGCTCTTTGTTGCAAAATGTTTCAGGCATGTTAAGGTTTTTTTCCCCCTGTTTTAGATGATGACTTTTGTGATAAGATTATAGAAAAGGTTTCCTTCTGGCAAAACTCCCATGCAGATCATTGTCAAGTATGAAATGCTGTTCTGTGGATGTGTGGAAAACTACTTCAGTGTCAGCTAAACTTTTAAGCAGGTTTTTTGCAGTAATCTATAAGTTCCGATCTGACCAGTTACTGGGCAGCTATAGTAGATATTTTTCGTGGTCTTCCAGATTTTGCCTTGACTTCAAAAGTTCCATGTAACTTTGATTTCTTAACAATGTTTCTGATAGTTGAAACTACAAGCTGGAAGTGATTAGAGGTTTTTCATTGCTTTTGCCTGCTTTGTATGAGTTAATTATCTTTATTTTCAAATGCTCAGATAGATGCTGCTTAGAGAAGAACACAGTTGTTGAAAGTAGACAGAGCAACAATCACTACTTGAGAGGTCAGAAGGGTCAGAGTATTTATTCAACCGTGGAATTGCCTTCACCTAACTGAAGGCCAAGTGAAGCAATCAACTTTATGGGTCTTATTAACAACTTGTTTTTAAAAAGTAGCAATAAATCAACTAGAAATGTGTCCAAGCTTTTCCACGTCATATTTACTGTTTTATTATTTTCAATCTGTTGAAATTAGCAAATAGTAATTTTCATTACAATTGCAAAAATATGGGATTTAATTTTCTACCATTTAGAGATTGTGTCAGGTTTTGTTTGCTTCATTAGAAAATATAATTTGACCAGAGGTTCCTAAACTTTTACATACAACTATATATTCTAGAGCTGAATTTTTAAAGCCTTTTACATATATACAACATGGTTTCATGCCCATAAATAGCTGTCATAAAAATTCCCAGGTTTCAGTGTACATTAAAGTACGTGGTTAAACTAGTTTCATGCTTATTTTTTACATACACTGGGAGAGGCTTTTCTGGGGGAGGTGGAGCTGCATTTGAAAAGGTATGCACATTAAGTTCTTCCACAAAGTTACGTCCTCAGTAGAACAGCGTAACTTTGTGTGGGTGAGTTTCTGTGTGTACCAACCCACTTTTGTGGGAATTTAAAAGCAAACGTATCTGCATAAGTTTGCTTTGAAAATTCAGGGTGAAGTTTGTGCATAAAAGGTACTTGCACATTTTCTCTACCTGTACTGTTATAAAATTAACCTCTCTGGTATGGTAAAGTCTATTAAGTTCTTGGGTGCACTGTAAACAAAAAATGTGCACATTTGAAAAGTATGCACTCACTAGCCTAGACAAAGTGTATTTGAAATTTGTTATTTTCAGGGTGTGCTTGGTGATAAGAAATGGAGAAAACAATCCCTTGAGAAATGATTCTTCCAGAACTTGGAAATTCCAGGCCTTCTTGACAACACAACTTAACAGACAAAACATAATCAGCTGCACCTTACTAATTCTGATGTCATAAACTTCATAAAAAAGAAATACATTCCTTATAGACAAACCAAAACATGCACCAAGGTGGTCCCTTGCTTTGGGTAGTATTTTGCTCCTTTTTTCTTACAGTATGTACAATGACAGGTGATAGTTTCAACTAACACATCCTTTGACACATAGGTCAGACACAGGTACAACAAATCCTTTTTTTTATACTGTACGAGGAAACCATACAAGATGAGATACTTTGGACAATAATCAGCAACAAATAGGCAGCCTCCATCAGGGTGTAGTACACAGGAACTTGGAGGGTTCATACCATACGGTGGGACAATTGCCTTAATACAGTCTATGTATGTGGACGTTCCTGTTGCTTCTACGTCTGGTGGCCAAAACGCTTCTGCCTTCGCATTCTCTGCGGCTGTTGCCACTTGCACACTCTTGGATGATGGATCAAGGGGGACACAATCTGCATCTTCACATGTCAAGATGAGGAAAATCTATTATGATTTGTGGATGATGAAGCTTTTCCAGTACTGAATTGCCACTCGTTAATTTTAAGTATTATAGATGTTCTGGCACTGAATAACCCACACCCTGAAAAAAGTCATATTCAATCAACATGACAACAGAACAATTGAACGTGACCTCAGAATAACGTCTTGTTCTGCTCGTAGATGTGAACCCAATTGTACAACAGTAGTGGGCATGGAAGGTAGCAAAGACGCTTGAAAAGGTACTCCAAAAAAAGGAGGAACGTAACGCAAAGTAAAAGGGATTCAATATATATATAACTGTTTACAAGAATTAGTAGATCAACATGTATTGCAAAGATGCAATTCTGTCTATGGTTCTAATGTCAGTTTCTAATGAAGTATTGTTCTCACAGCTGAGGACTCTCACAGGCTCCTCCTAACAGGAACTCTTGGCCATCTATTATTCCAAGCAAAATGTTAACATGGTGATACTCCATTGCTTTTTTTAAGAGCAGTGTAACAATGGAATTCTATATTCAAATCAGAATATGCCATATCTCAATAAAAATTAACGAAACATACATTCCTAGGGTTGTTAAATGTATTGCAAGATCAAATTTATAATGCAAATGCAAACACTTCAAAATCACCAATAATTTTGCTCTACATGTCCTCACCTTAATTCAGAATTAATATTTTATAAATGGGATTTTTTTTCCCTCTCATTAATTGATTCTTCTCATGTTTTCCCAGCCTAACTTCATATTATGTTGTCACCATTTTCTTCTCTCTTAAGAGAACAGCAATTTCTTTCTACTGTTTCATGCAAAATGCCTCAGAGGCCTAAACATGCATGGGCTAACGAAAATTAAACTGCACATAACAAAAAAAAAATCATTCGACAAAAGATCTATAATCAGGTGAGAAGAAAAGAGATGCAGAAAGGTGGGAATAAATAAGGGGAGTGACAGAATACTGATTAATATATAAACTGTGCAAGGTGGAAAAAGTTGATCTTGATACAATCATAAAAAAACAGACATTGGCAGGAATAATATAGGCATATATTTTAAGGGTATACGGATGTAGACAGTAATCAATAAGTAGGAGGTAATAGAAAAGTTTTGGGAATGGGCTAATGTGTGTTGGGAATATAAGTCAGGGTGAGTCAGGGAAAGGAGAAAGATTTATACAATTTGAAGAGAGACCATGGAGTGGAGGAGTAGCCTAGTAGTTAAAGCCTTTGAACCAGGGTTCAAATCCCACTGCGGCTCCTTGTGACATTGGGCAAGTCACTTTACCCTAGACTGTGAGCCCTCTGGGGACAGAGAAATACCTACAGTACCTGAATGTAATCCACTTTGAAGTGCCTGACCAGTCGCAAAAGGCAGAATAAACAAAAGAAAAAATGCTTCAACAGTTGGCACATCTGTGCACTTATCTCAGCCATTCAATCACCTGTTTTTGTTATGTATAGAATTTCTGCATTTAAACAGGCACTATTATGATTGCGTACTTAGCAAAAACAAAGTTCACAAATGCCTGAGATAAGTATACAACTCAGATCTCTTTTAAAAATAAAGACAAAAATGTTGTCTTCGTCATCTGCATGGCATTTTCTAAATTTAAGTTCCATGACTTACCAAAACACCCACCTAGTTCTATACAAGTAAGCAGATCACATTTTTTTCTTAAAGTTTCATGTTAGAAATGTTTCTTTGCATTTGAAATGAGTCTACCTTTCTAGCATATTTAACAAAGAATACAAACATAGCAACCATGTTATTGAACTTGTAGAGCTTAAGTCAAATGCTTCTGACTGGTCATATTAATGTAATATTTTTTGCATAATTAGCATTCTGCTTTGAATTGATAACGCTGCCTATTGTTTCTTTTATCTGCTGTAGGTTCTAGAATGCAAATTGTTCTTTACTCCCACCAGATGGCAGTAAAGAACAGATTTCATTCACAACCATTTAAAAAAAATTAATAGCTGACAGCAATAGAACCCCCAATGCAATTCAATGAGATCATTCAGTGCTCAGTACATACTGGATGTGTCTCCAGAGGCTGCTTCAGCAAGAGATCTCCGAAAATTTCTTCACAGTATTTTGACATCTTATACTGCTGATATTTACTAAAAAAAAAAAAGTCACACATAAACAATCAGTATTTCTTTTAACTTATTTAAGATAATCACTGCTGCAAAGTATGTCAGACAATTCATCTTTTTTATATGAATTGTTTCTTGGTGGTAAATTCTCTCAGGCTCTTGATTTTGGACTGTCTGATGCAATTAAAATAAACATTGTGAAGACTTCCCAATTTTTTTTTTACCTATACAAAATGCTAAACTCTCACAGTGTATTGATCAAAGTGTTTTGAGATTCACATGGACAAAAAAAGTGGACTGAATGAAATTTAGCAACTATAAACTTCAGATGTTTTACACTACTTCAAGACAGTATAACTATATGAGACATCATCATTATGAGAGGAGTATTAGAGCATGGTCTCCCAAACCTCTCCTGGAGGAATGCCCCTGTCAAGTTTTCAGGATATCCATATTGAATATGCATGCATACACTGGAGACCCAGGGAAGGCAAATCTATCTCATGCATATTCATTATGGAAAACTCGAAAACCTGACTGAATAGAAGTATGAAACACAGGTAGAGAATCCTGCCCAATTCTGCTTGGCAGTATGAAACACAATTCTGCCCAATTCTGCTTGGCAGAAAGAGATGACAGGCGAGCTTGGTGTTGGATTAAGTATGGGGTTTTTCAGAAGCAAAGAGGAAGATGACAATTCCAAGAATGGCCTATGAGTGGATGGAGGCCAGCAACTAAAACAATTTAAACATGCTTGGGACACACGTAAAGGGCAATGTATGAGAGGACCAGGAGTAAAGTTATGAAGATAACAATTTGACGCACGCCATGATCAGCTTTGTTAAAATGCAGACTTATGCATGTAAGTCTTGGCCCCACCCTAGAACACGCATTGCCCTGCCCCTCTTCCGCCCCCTTCTTGATGCATGCATGGGTATGTACACTTGTACTTCACAGCTTCTTAAAAAGCACATTGCTTGCGCAAGGCCTACATACAAGTGTATGTGGCCATTTCTGCGCAAGCAATGCTTTTAAAATTGACCCGTATTTGAATAAGATGATCTATTTATATTTTTAAAATGATGTTATTCCCGCTGCTTCTAAATTCTAGCTGCTTCCTGACCCATAAGGAGGTGCAATCAAAGTACGTGTTAACTGAGTGTCCTCAAGATATGGGACAGGAGAAATTTACGTCCGAATTTTAAGAGGCCTGCACGCACAAATACCGGTGGTTACACGCGTGGCCGGGTCCTGCACGCACTGTGCACATTTTCTAAAGGGCCTGGCCACATGTGTAACCATCAATATGCGCAGAAGTGTCGGGCCTAAAGAAAGGGGTGGGCTGGGACAGAGCCATTAGCCGTTGTCCAGGGGAAACGCGCGCCGGCAGCTGGCCAGCACATGGGGTTTACTGCTGCTCCCAAGGAGCAGTAAGTAGAAAAATAAAAAACACTGGGGATAGGTAGCATTAGTGTAGGAGTTGGGCAAGAGTGGGGAAGAGGGAGGAAGGATAGGGTTTGGGGTAGGGAACTGGGGAAGGCCCTATTGCGTCGACACGCGTTTCTTTCTAATATTGCCCTCGGTGTGCGCGTTAGAGGAAACCTGCCCGCACATGCGCGCACATATTATAAAATAGCCATGTCCATGTACATGCGCTGGGAACCACGTGTACATGGATGCACGAGCAGACTTTATAAAATCAACCCCTTAGTGATCTGGCATGTGCCATTTCATTTTTCGGTAAATTATAATATTTATTTGATTTTCTTCTCTGTAGTTCTACAATTTAGCCTGCAGGTTCTGAACAAGTGAGAAAAAGGCTTTTCATAATTTATACCGTACCTGCAGTGGTTTTCAAATGATAGAATAACGGGGTATTCAGATGTAACAAATGCAGTCTCTTTGATGGCTTGAATCACATCCTTCAAAATGCAAAGAAATTATTTGTGTAAAAACAGTTTGCACACTCAGTTACAAAATTATCATTTTTGTTAGTCAAGGGGAACTGGAACCTGAAATCACAATAACAGGGCCACGCAGATTCAGTACTTGCGAAACACTCACCTTAAAGAGAATATCAGTGCACATTGCTTTCCCATGTGTTATTATCGGTTCTTGGTCTTCACCTTTTCCATCCCAACAATCCAGTTCAACACATCTAATAATATATCAACATTACAACTGTTACAGTGTGATCCAAAGAGGTGATTCAGCAGAGCCCGTGACCTGTACCACATTCCTCAATCATGAAATGCAAATATTTAACAAATGCGTCGACCTGTTGCCCTCTATGCAACAAAAATAAGTCAAATAACTGATGACGCATAAAACTGTCCAGTGCATTCCTTATTACTGGGAAAGTTCTTTCATTTATTTGATTGTTGTCCTATGGGTTTAGCTGTAATGGATGATGTTTACTTAATTGCAGCTCTTTGACCTCACTTTGAAAAGAAAATCAGCAAGTTATTTTTTCCTGATTCATTATTGGGCATAAAAAAGTGCCATACAGAATTTATAAATGATATCATTAGGTACAATGTTTACAATATATATTCCTAACAAGTATATAAAAGAACTATTGACGTACACAGATCTTGCAGGCAATGTATAGCTTACATATGATGCAAAGGCATAGGGGTAGATTTTCAATGGGATACACGCGTAACCCCCAAAACCCTACCCCTGCGCACGCCGAGCCTATTTTGCATAGGCTTGGCGGCGCGCGCAAGCCTCGGGACGCATGTATGTCCCGGGGCTTTCCAAAATGAGCGGGCCGGGGGTGTGGGGGCAGTCCGGGGGGTGGTCCCGAGTGCTCTGGCGTAACTCCTGAAAAAAGGTAGGGAGGGGAGATTTAGTTAGTGCTGGGGGGTGGGTTAGACAGGGGAAGGGAGGGAAAGGTGGGGGGGATCGAAAAAAAAGTTCCCTCCAAGGCCGCCTCGATTTCGGAGTGGACTTGGATGGAACGGGGAAAGCTATCGGGGGTTCCCCTTGGGCTCGGCACGCGCAAGGGGGGTGCACAAGGGTGCACCCCCCTTGCGCCTGCCGACGCTGGATTTTATAACATGCGCGCGGCAGCGCAAGCATATTATAAAATCGGGTGTACATTTGTGTGCGCCGGGTAGCGCACACAAATGTACCCCGCGCGTGTAACATTTAAAATCTGCCCCATAATACATATGGTGTGTAGTATCAGGGCTGTAACTAAGGGTGGAAAAGAAGGACAGCCACCCAAGGTACAAAACCCCTTGGGATAGAAAAATGATTGAAAAGCAAGTGTGCATCAGCAGTGGATGAAAAAGCAGAAAAAGCATGACACTCCTCAGGGTTGGGAACAGAAGCAAGAACGGTGAAGAGGACCGGGAATCAGAGTGGAGGAAAAGAGATTGAGAAGAAAGGATCAGGAAAGGAGAGGAGAATGAGTGCACAAATGAACTTGTTTCCTAGTTATGACCCTATGTACTGGATATCTGTGTTGCGATCAAATCTATTCTTTTTATTTAAATTGAACACTCTACTTTCATGCAAGAGGTCAAGTGTGCTGTACGTACATGACATTTGCATATCCAAGGACAATATAAACTTTAAAAAAAAATAATGAATCGCTATTCTCAACCTGCATCCAGCCAAGAGGACTTGTCGATACATCTCTACAGAAGACTTTCCACCAAACTGTCTGCCGGTGAGATATGTATTATGGGAGGAGCTGATGAAATAGTGGGCCAGGGAATGATCCATTTCTTGATATAATTCTAAGCGGTCTAAGAAGACAGGAGCATTTTCATCTGACATCAAATATCTACAAAACCCATCACTTGACATGTGACCTGTAAGACAGAAAATAAAAAACAGAAATTGTGATCAGGACTAGTTTTCTGTTTTCTCTGCATTTTATTCTATGGACAATGGGGAGCGAGAGGGGGATATAGATATACTTGCAAAAATGAGCGAATTGCCCTTTCAAAAGTTAATATTTTGTCATTACACCACCTTAAAGAGTGATTTGTATATCTCATCAAGCTATAGGAGTACAGTAGCACTTAAATTCATTTTGAATTATTTTGTTAATTTTTATTGTAGAGTTTTTTTGCTTGTTACAACTTTATTTATTTATAATCCGCTTTGATCAAGGTCATTGTATAATGCAAGCTGTATAGGTTTTAGGTAAATAAATGTAGAACCCTACTGGATCTCTACTAAAAGGATTAGTCCATCAGAATTTGGAAAGGGAGGTAGGTTTGCATTCCAATTGCTTCATCTGTGTTGCTGGATTAGATTGCAGCCTTCTGCTATAAAAAGCAGAGCTCCCTGTGCTAGTTATGGACATTTAGTCGTACATGGATTTTCATTTTCAATTTTGAAGAAGAAGGATTGCTTTTGTTTTAGTGCCTGTTTCTTTTTACTTTAATTTTTGGAAAGAAGATCCCTTAGATCTTATTTAGAAAAGAGTGAAGAAGATGTTCTTTGTACCTTTTGCTAAGGAACATTAGTTCCTAGTTTTGAAGTTCTTTTGAAGAAAGTTTTATTCACCCCTCCTTCTATTTCTTTGGATTTTTGAGACCTGGTCCTAGATTTGTTTGCCATCTGAATTTCCCTTGCCAGAGGAATTCAGTCTTCAGCATTTGCAGAAGTTCTACGGAGACTGAAACATCCAACAATGTCCTAGAACAGTGTTTCCCAATCCTCTCCTGGAGGCACTTCGAGCCAGCAGGGTTTTCAGGATTGCCACTATGAATATGTATGAGAGAGATTTGCATACCCCGGATCTCCAATGTATGCAAATATATTTCATGCACATTCATTATGGATATCCTGGAAACCCAAGTAGTTAGGTATGCCTCCAGGAGAGGGTTGGGAAACACTGTATAAGAACAGTGGTACCCATCCAGTGTCCAATTACTTGAAATATCACAGATATTCTGGAGAGGAATTGAGAGGAGCCAATCATGTGCCAACAAGGGAATGGAAGAGTTTGGAGAAACTGCAAGAAATTTAACAAAGACAGCTTAACTAAGGTATGACAAATTGAGAACTAAGTACATCATTTAGTCACCCTAGTATCACATACTAATTTGGGAGGAAGCTTCAAAACTGCCCTCAAATTGGGAAGGAATCTGGATTGAGATTTCAACTATTTGAAAGATTAACAGTGTCCCAGATTTACCCCGATGAAGTAATTTTGTGTTATGAGCTGTGTGAAGACTGTAGTTTGATTTTACCATTCTTCTAAACTGAAAAAATCAGTAGAGTTATTATAACCTAAGTATGACCTCCAGCGTTATTTTTACTAAAGGGTATTAATGGACATAAAACCACTCACAGCTTTGGAGAGAAATCCACCCTTATAGGAAATACTGGAAGGGGTTATGGGGTTTATAGAAAATGTGGATTTTGGAAGATAGAAGAAACCTCTGGTTTGTGAGAAATGCCCTCGGATCCCAATGGAAGATTCTAGACCAGAGGTTGCATACATAAATACATTCATAACTTCAGTTTTAATGCTGTAAGAGTTTCTTTCATTTTTTATTGTTCGTCTTCTGCTCATCAAAGGTGAAAAAGGTGTAGGGATCGTTATTTTCAATTTTTATTTTATTTTTCTTGGGAATTTCAAAGTAAAAAACAAAAAAAATCAGAGGAAAAATCTTTTTCACTGAATTTTTCTCCTCTTTGTTGTAATAGTCATTTTCCACTGATTTTCTATTATAACACTGAAATTCCCAGAAAAAAATAAAATAAAAACTGAAAGTGTCCCTAAAAATGTGCATGTTGGCATCCTAATACATTTTTTTCAGATAAGGGGATGACTTGTGCACAGAAATGACTGTCCACACACAAGCTGTGTTCTAAAACAGAGGGAATAATTTATTTTAGAATCCAAAAATAAAAGTCCACAGGAGACAGGAAAAATATGCAAATAGTCCAACTAAAAAATGCAGTAGATACAGCTTCTTAGTCAATTCATAGAAACTCACAGGAGATGAGAAAGAACTAAAAAATGAAATTGCAGACTTATAACTAGCAATTTCTAACTTCTCATTCAAATTAGTGGCAGTATCTGAAGACTGGAGGATGGCCAACATAGCACCTGTTTTTAATAAGGCTTCAGAGGTGATCCAGGAAACTACAGACCTATGAGCTTGACATTGGTACTGGGCAAAATGCTAGAAGGTATTCTTAAAAACAAAATTACTGATCACCTCGACAGACATAGACTAATGGGGCACGGCAAATATAGATTTAGGAAAAGGAAGTTTTCTCTTACAAATCTGTTAGATTTTTTTGAAGGGGTTAAAAAATGTGGACAAAGGTGAGCCAGTTGATAGTATATCTGAATTTTCAGAAGGCATTTGACAAAGTCCCTCAGGAAATTAAAGGTCATGAGACAAGAATCAATGTGCTTTTGTAGACTGGTAACTGGCTAAAGAATAGGAGACTGAGTGTAGGACTGACTGGTCATTCAATGAAGAATGGTAAATAGTGAAATGCTCCAGAATCTGTACTAGGACCAGTGCTTTTTAATATATTTATAAATGACCTGGAAAAGTAAGAGATGAGTGAGAAGATCAAATTCGCATGAGACACAAAATTGTTCAAAACTGTCAGATCACAAGCAGAATATGAGGAATTGCAAGAGGACCTTGTGAGGCTGGGAGACAGGGCGTCTAAATATCAGATAATATTTAATGTGGACAAGTACAAAGTGAGGTATATAGGGGAGAATAATTCAAACTATAGGTACACACTTTGCTGAGTTCCCATGAAAAGGATCTGGAAATCATTGTGGATAATATTTTGGCAGTCAACAAAGCAAACAGAATGTTAGTTATCATTAGGAAAGGAATGGAAAATAAAACAGAGGATATCATAATGCCTCTGTACTGATCCATGGTGCAACTGCACTTTGTGTATTTTGTGCAGTACTGCACCTCATCTGAAAAAATAAGGCTTGAAAAGGTACAGAGAAGGGCAACCAAAATGATAAAGGTCATGGAAGGGCTCCCCTCTAATGAAAGGATAAACAGGTTAGGATTCTTCAGCCTAGAGAAGACTCAGCTCACTGGAGATGATATAAAGACCTACAAAATTATGAGTGTGGTGGAATGACCAAACAGGAACAGTTGTTTACCTTTTGAAATAGTATTAGGGGATACTCCATGAAGCTAATAGGTAGTACATTTAAAGCAAATGAGAAAAAGGTTTTTTTTTTTTACTCTGCACACAACTAAACTGTCGAATTTGTTGCCAGAGGATGTGATGAAAGCAGTTAGTGTAGCTGGATTTAAAAAGAGTTTAGACAAGTTCCTGGAGGATGTTCAGTTTGGAGTTAACAGTCTGCTTGGAGTTAGCAATCTGTTATTGATCTGATGCCTGATGGGAGAAGCAATCAGATAGTTGAGGGTGGATCCTTGGACAAGTGGCAGATGACCACGCCCCTGGGGAATGATCCCGAGAGGGACCACCGGTCAGGTTCAGAATTAGGAGACAAACACACACTAGTTCTTTATTAAACAGTATACTGAACCACCAGAGATGGCAGTAGTGAGCTGGCAAGCCTGGCTGGGCTGCAGTCCCTCAGATACTGGAACAGCGATCCCTGGATGCTGAGCTGAAGAGAGACTGAGATATAGTGAGTAGGCAGGTTATGCAGATGTAACACTCACACAATGTCCCAATGAAGCCCAGGAGCTGGAAAGTATAGGGCCTCGAGGAGCGAGTACCTGGTTCGAGGGAAAGTTCAGAGAGAGCGATGGTAACTCACTGATGTAGCTGAGATAGTTGGTAGTGAAGACTTCCGGGCAGAAGAGTATATGAAGCAAGTCTGGCAAGAGGGCCTCGAGGAGCGAGTACTGGTTCCAGACTGTCACCTGAAAAAACAAGGAGAGAGCGAGGCCCCCAAGGAGTGGGTACCTCCTGGAGGTACCCACTCCTTGGGTACCTCCAGGAGGTTTCCTGGAGGCCTAGGGGCGCGCGCGCCGTGCGCGCGCCCCTAGGCCTCCAGGAAACATGGCGGTTGCAGTATTGAGCCGGCCCGGGAACACCTGAGGACAAGTGGCAGGAGAACGCCATGGTAGCCAGTCTTCCCGCAGATGGAGAGGGAGGCGCCAGAGAGGTAAGGAGGGCGGAGAGAGGGCGTCGGGCACCGATGGACACAACAGAGGAAAAGTCCATAAACCATTATTAGTTATGTAGACTTGGGAAAGCTACTGCTTACCATGGATATAAGCAAGAAATATTAGAATCCTGCCAGGTACTTGTGACCTGGATTGGCCATTTTTGGAGTCAGAATGCTGGTCTTGATGGACCTTTGGTCTGACCCAGGATAGCATTTCTTATGTTTATATCCCTTCTGCAGTTTTTCCTTCTTTTAATCTCTCATCCATTGAAGAAAGGCCATTGCAGAAAGACTAAATGAATTTTTTGCTTCTGTGTTTACTAGTGAGGATGTTGGGGAGATACCAGTTCCGGAGATGGTTTTCAGGGGTGATGAGTTAGACGAACTGAATCAAATCACTGTGAACCTGGAAGATGTGGTAGGCCAGATTGACAAACTGGAGAATAGCGGATCACCTGGACCGGATGGTATGCATCCTAGGGTGCTGAGGTAACTCAAAGATGAAATTTCTGATCTATTAGTTAAAATTTGTAATCTATCATTAAAATCATCCATTATACCTGAAGACTGGAGGGTGGCCAATGTAACCCCAATATTTAAAAAGGGTTCCAGCGGCGATCCGGATAACTATAGACCAGTGAGCCTGACTTCAGTGCCAGGAAAAATAGTGCAAACTATTCTCAAGATCAAAATCGTAGAGCATATAGAAAGACATGGTTTAATGGAACACAGTCAATATGGATCTACCCAAGGGAAGTCTTGCCTAACAAATCTGCTTCATTTTTTTGATGGGGTTAATAAACATGAGGATAAAAGTGAACCGGTAGATGTAGTGTATTTGGATTTTCAGAAGGCGTTTGACAAAGTCCCTCATGAGAGGCTTCTAAGAAAACTAAAAAAGTCATGGGATAGGAGGCGATGTCCTTTCGTGGATTACAAACTGGTTAAAAGACAGGAAACAGAGAGTAGGATTAAATGGTCAATTTTCTCAGTGGAAAAGGTTTAACCGTGGAGTGCCTCAGGGATCTGTTCTTGGACCAGTGCATTTCATTCAATCAATCAATCAATCAATAAATAAATAAATAAGTATGTATGTATGTATGTATATATATATATATATATATATATATATATATATATATAAATGATTTGGAACAGAATACGACGAGTGAGGTTATCAGAGTAGTTAAATCACAAGCGGATTGTGATATATTTCAGGAGGACCTTGCAAGTCTGGAAGATTGGGCATCCAAATGGCAGATGAACTCTAATGTGGACAAGTGCAAGGTGTTGCATATAGGGAAAAATAACCCTTGCTGTAGTTACACGATGTTAGGTCCCATATTAGGAGCTTCCACCCAGGAAAAAGATCTAGGCATCATAGTGGATAATACTTTAAAATCGTCGGCTCAGTGTGCTGTGGCAGTCAAAAAAGCAAACAGAATGTAAGGAATTATTAGGAAGGGAATGGTTAATAAAACAGAAAATGTCATAATGCCTCTGAATCGCTCAATGGTGAGACCACACCTTGAATACTGTGTACAATTCTGGTCGCCACATCTCAAAAAAGATATAGTTGCGATGGAGAAGATACAGAGAAGGGCAACCAAAATGATAAAGGGGAAGGAACTGTTACGGCTGTGGCTGCTGTGCAACCGCCTCACCACCAGGGGTCCCTCTAGAGCTGGCTTTCCTGACAGGCCCAGTCCATCTCCTCTGTCCACTCTATGCTCTGGGTGTGCCCTTATAACCCTGCCTGACAGTTGCCTCGGTGCTTCGGCATCGAGCTCACCTGGGCTCCCTGCTCTAGCCTGCCTTGCGTGGCCTTCGGGCCTTCTACCTTGTCTTCGGGCCTTCTGTCTTGCCTTGCCCTGCCTTCGGGCCTTTCCTTGCCTTGCCCTGCCTTCGGGCCTTTCCTTGCCTTGCGTGGCCTTCGGGCCTTTCCTTGCCTTGCCTTGCGCGGCCTTCGGGCCTTCTGTCTTGCCTTGCCTTGTGTGGCCTTTGGGCCTTCTGTCTTGCCTTGCGCGGCCTTCGGGCCTTCTGTCTTGCCTTGCCTTGCGTGGCCTTTGGGCCTTCTGTCTTGTCTTGCCTTGCCCTGCCTTCGGGCCTTCTGTCTTGCCTTGCCTTGCGCGGCCTTCGGGCCTTCTGTCTTGCCTTGCCTTGCGCGGCCTTTGGGCCTTCTGTCTTGCCTTGCCTTGCGCGGCCTTCGGGCCTTCTGTCTTGCCTTGCCTTGCGCGGCCTTCGGGCCTTCTACCTTGTCTTGTCTTGCCCTGCGCGGCCTTCGGGCCTTCTATCTTGTGCTGTGTATGGTCTTCGGACCTTCTGCCCTGCCCTGCCTTGCTTACTGTGCATGCGGTCCTACGGGCCTTCTCTGTGTGTGTGTGGCCTACGGGCCTACTGACCTGCCTTGCCCCGCTTACGGTGTGTGGCCTACGGGCCTTCTGTGTGTGTGTGTGGCCTACGGGCCTACTGACCTGCCTTGACCCGCTTACGGTGTGTGGCCTACGGGCCTTCTCTGTGTGTGTGTGGCCTACGGGCCTACTGACCTGCCTTGCCCCGCTTACGGTGTGTGGCCTACGGGCCTTCTGTGTGTGTGTGTGGCCTACGGGCCTTCTGACCTGCCTTGCCCCGCTTACAGGTGTGTGGCCTACGGGCCTTCTGTGTGTGTGTGGCCTACGGGCCTTCTGACCTGCCTTGCCCCGCTTACGGTGTCTGGCCTACGGGCCGTCTGTGTGTGTGTGGCCTACGGGCCTTCTGACCTGCCTTGCTCTGCCGCCTGCCCTGACCCAGCCTAGACCCAGACACTGCTTCTTGCTGTCTGCCCTGACCCAGCCACGGTTTCCAGCCATCCCTGTCTCTCTCCACCTGGAGCCACCCCTTTGGGTGGTGTTCACTACCCCTGAACTCAGCCCAGGCGTAACAGTATGCCGAAGCCATAAATTTCCAGGGGAAGAGATAGCTCTGTGTGCTAAACCGGTGAGTCAACCTTTTTTTTTTCCCTATTACAAGATGCCTCCTTCAAAGTTTTATACCTGCAATTCCTGTCAGACCTTGAATTACCTAAGCTATCAGAACTGTCTAGCCTGTCAACTTGCTGGTCAGGAACACTGGTTGTGCAGTAACTGCAATAAGAGAAATGTCTCTGTTTATCAAGAGTGTTTAAACTGTTCTACTCCACAGCCAGGATGGTGGAAATGTTCCTGTCTTCCGTGCCTTTTGCCTCCAGGCGAACCCTGCCCCCGCTGCAAAGCTAACGGGCCATCTGTTTCTCCCAAAAGCTCAGCTAGTTCTACTACCGGGCGTTCAGCTTCTGGCCCAGTTAGCAACATTATTTCATGTAGCAGTTTGTGGATTAAGCATTCTAGCACTTCATCTCTGGACACTTTTGAAAAAACTTGCTACCAGGAAACAAGTATTAATTCTGAAAATCTTAGAACTCACCAGGTTAAGAAGCCTTCTATAACTTCCACGCTAGAGCCTCAGAAACGAAAGCTGAGAGAAGTAATTAACTCTAGCAGAGCTCTGCTTCCCACAGCTGCACTTAAGACACTAACGAGCACCTTCCCTAGACGTCCTAGAACTGCCTGTGCCCTCTCTAAGCAGCTCCTCCAGAAACAAAAGCAGGAGCTTCTGGCTCAAAGTATCAAGCCCACGGCAGTACAATCTTTGTCCTCCCTGCGCCTTAATTCTAACCTTGTTGCTCTGCCTTCCAAGCGTGCTGCATTACCCCATGAGAGGCCTGAACCTGTTTCATCACCCCAAGAGGGGTCCAAGTCTGTTTCATCACCCCGAGAGGGGCCTGAACCTGTTTCATCGCCCCAAGAGGGATCCAAGCCTGCTGCATCACCCTGCGAGGGGTCCAAGCCTGTTTCATCACCCCGAGAGGGGCCTGAACCTGTTTCATCGCCCCAAGAGGGATCCAAGCCTGCTGTCTCACCCCAAGAGGGGGCCGAGCCTGCTTCATCGCCCCGAGAAGGCGCCGAGCCTGCTTCATCGCCCCGAGAGGGGTCCGAACCTGCTACAACGCCCGGAGAGGTGTTCGAGCCTGCTTCATCGCCTCGAGTGGAGTCCGAGCCCGCTGCTTCACCCCCGGAGGGGTCTGAACCGGTCCTGCTTCCGCCCCCGGAGGGGCTCGAACCGGCCTTGCTGCCGTCCTCGGAGGGGTCCGAACCGGTTTTGCTGCTGCCCCTGGAGGGGTCTGAACCGGTCCTGCTTCCGCCCTCGGAGGGGCTCGAACCGGCCCTGTTGCAGTCCCCGGAGGGGTCCAAACCGGCCCTGTTGCAGTCCCCGGAGGGGTCCGAACCGGTCCTGCCAACAGACTTTGTTATTCAACCATCTGAGCCTGCTGTACCGATCCAGCTGCCGACTCGGGAGGAGTCTGTGCCGGCCCTGATGCCGACCCTGGAAGGGTCCGGACCGTCCCTGCTGTCGTCACAGGAGGGGTTAGCACCTGCCTTGTCGTCTCAAGAGGGGTTATGGACTATTTCACTGCCCCAGGTGGGGTTTGTGTTCCCCTTGTCACCCCAGAAGGGGTTATGGACTGTTTTGTTGCCTCAGGAAGGAATGGAACCTGCCACCTTGCCCCAGAAGAGGTCTAACTCTGCCGCCTTGTCCCAGGAGGGGTTATGGATGATTTTGCTGCCCCAGGTTGGGGTTGTGTCTGCCTTATCACCCCAGGAGGGGTTATGGACTGCCTTGCTGCCTCAGAAAGGAGTTGAACCTGCCGCATCGCCCCCGGAGGGGTCTGACTTTATTATTGAGTACCCCCTGCAAAAATGGGACCCTGGAGGAGGGGGAGGCCTTGAGGGGGGGGTACTGTTACGGCTGTGGCTGCTGTGCAACCGCCTCACCACCAGGGGTCCCTCTAGAGCTGGCTTTCCTGACAGGCCCAGTCCATCTCCTCTGTCCACTCTATGCTCTGGGTGTGCCCTTATAACCCTGCCTGACAGTTGCCTCGGTGCTTCGGCATCGAGCTCACCTGGGCTCCCTGCTCTAGCCTGCCTTGCGTGGCCTTCGGGCCTTCTACCTTGTCTTCGGGCCTTCTGTCTTGCCTTGCCCTGCCTTCGGGCCTTTCCTTGCCTTGCGTGGCCTTCGGGCCTTTCCTTGCCTTGCCTTGCGCGGCCTCCGGGCCTTCTGTCTTGCCTTGCCTTGCGCGGCCTCCGGGCCTTCTGTCTTGCCTTGCCTTGTGTGGCCTTTGGGCCTTCTGTCTTGCCTTGCGCGGCCTTCGGGCCTTCTGTCTTGCCTTGCCTTGCGTGGCCTTTGGGCCTTCTGTCTTGTCTTGCCTTGCCCTGCCTTCGGGCCTTCTGTCTTGCCTTGCCTTGCGCGGCCTTTGGGCCTTCTGTCTTGCCTTGCCTTGCGCGGCCTTTGGGCCTTCTGTCTTGCCTTGCCTTGCGCGGCCTTTGGGCCTTCTGTCTTGCCTTGCCTTGCGCGGCCTTTGGGCCTTCTGTCTTGCCTTGCGCGGCCTTTGGGCCTTCTGTCTTGCCTTGCGCGGCCTTCGGGCCTTCTGTCTTGCCTTGCCTTGCGCGGCCTTCGGGCCTTCTGTCTTGCCTTGCCTTGCGCGGCCTTCGGGCCTTCTGTCTTGCCTTGTCTAGCCTAGTCTTGGTGGCCTTCGGGCCTTCGGTCTTGCCTTGCGCGGCCTTCGGGCCTTCTACCTTGTCTTGTCTTGCCCTGCGCGGCCTTCGGGCCTTCTATCTTGTGCTGTGTATGGTCTTCGGACCTTCTGCCCTGCCCTGCCTTGCTTACTGTGCATGCGGTCCTACGGGCCTTCTCTGTGTGTGTGTGGCCTACGGGCCTACTGACCTGCCTTGCCCCGCTTACGGTGTGTGGCCTACGGGCCTTCTGTGTGTGTGTGTGGCCTACGGGCCTACTGACCTGCCTTGACCCGCTTACGGTGTGTGGCCTACGGGCCTTCTCTGTGTGTGTGTGGCCTACGGGCCTACTGACCTGCCTTGCCCCGCTTACGGTGTGTGGCCTACGGGCCTTCTGTGTGTGTGTGTGGCCTACGGGCCTTCTGACCTGCCTTGCCCCGCTTACAGGTGTGTGGCCTACGGGCCTTCTGTGTGTGTGTGGCCTACGGGCCTTCTGACCTGCCTTGCCCCGCTTACGGTGTCTGGCCTACGGGCCGTCTGTGTGTGTGTGGCCTACGGGCCTTCTGACCTGCCTTGCTCTGCCGCCTGCCCTGACCCAGCCTAGACCCAGACACTGCTTCTTGCTGTCTGCCCTGACCCAGCCACGGTTTCCAGCCATCCCTGTCTCTCTCCACCTGGAGCCACCCCTTTGGGTGGTGTTCACTACCCCTGAACTCAGCCCAGGCGTAACAGGAACAGCTCCCCTATGAGGAAAGACTGGAGGGTAGAGCTGTTCAGCTTGGAGAAGAGATGGCTGAGGGGGGATATGATAGAGGTCTTTAAGATCATGAGAGGTCTTGAACGAGTAGATGTGAATCAGTTATTTACACTTTCAAATAATAGAAGTTCTAGGGGGCATTAAATGAAGTTAGCAAGTAGCACATTTAAGACAAATCGGAGAAAATTCTTTTTCACTCAATGCACAATTAAGCTCTGGAATTTGTTGCCAGAGGATGTGGTTAGTGCAGTTAGTGTAGCTGGGTTCAAAAAAGTTTGGATAAGTTCTTAGAAGAGAAGTCCATTAACTGCTATTAATCAAGTCTACTTAAGGAATAGCCACTGCTATTAATTGCATCAGTAGCATGGGATCTTCTTAGTGTTTGGGTAATTGCCAGGTTTGGCCTCTGTTGGAAACAGGATGTTGGGCTTGATGGACCCTTGGTCTGATCCAGCATGGCAATTTCTTATGTTCTTATCCCTGTATTCTAGCTGCATCCTCTGCTTTTCTACTCATGTAGTCGCACCATACAACTTTTCATCCCTCTCATATTTCCCCTTTCTCTGCACCATCAATAGTCCTATCTTTTCCCCCATCCTCCACCCCATCTCTCTCCTATTTTCTCTATCTTTCTCTCTTCCTCTTCGCATTTTCTCCCTCCCTCCTCCATGTGCCTCCCCATCTTACCTGCTCCCCTCTCTTTCCCTCTATCCTCTCTCTCTCCCCCTTTTTTCCTCCCCATCCTCTCTATCTCCCCTGGGTAATCCTCTCCTCTCCCTTTCTTCCTTTCCACCTTGAAAATTCTCTTCTCTTCCTTCATCTCACCCCCAACCTCTGCCAATCATCTTCCATGGTTGGCAGGAGGATTCAGATTTGGATTATTTGCCTTTTCGAAACCTGAGCTCAAGGCAAGTTACATATCAGGTACTGTAGTTATTTCCCTGCCTAAGCTACCTGAAGCTATGTAGGTTGACGTGACTTGCTCAGTGTCATAAGGAATATCTACAGGAGAAGAAGGATTGAATAGGAGTAAAGCAGCACTTCATTCCACATCTGCCTCCTCTGCAGCTTGAGTCACACCGTGCACAACACTGTAGTGCCACATTGTTCAAAGTGCCTGTCAGGTCTGTGCTGTGGAAGCAAGCAGACACTGAATGAAGCACCACCGCTGTCCTCCACTTCCTGCTATCATATCTTCACACAGGGTGGATAGTGCATCGTGTGACCAACTAGTCACCACCCCTCCTGGTGTCCCATGATTCCACAGGGATTCCTTTCAGAATGGGTAATTCTGTGGCAAGAGCCAGATTTTTGCGGCTCTTTCTGTGTCCACAGAATCATGGAAGACCATGGGCTCTGGTATAAGTATGCACTTTAGCCAGCCTACTGGTGCACACTTTTTAAACATACCTGTATGTGCATAGTTTCCAAAATACCCATTTTCTGTGAAGTTACAGACATGCATATTGTGAAAGTATAGCTGTACTCCTAGCTGGCAATTTAGGGTTGATTTAGGAGGGTTAAACCCTGTATAAAAGGCACTTGAATCTTAGAAAAGTTATCCCCTAGTGTAGACTGCTAAATCCTGCAAAGATCTATGTGCAGTGCCATGTTAGTGGATTACCTGCCGCTTTTCAACAGTCTGTGCTGTGAGGAAATCTGTCAAGTAATCTTTGTTCATTGAGAACCTGATTCAGACAAAACAATTTCTGTTACGCTGTCAGACTACTGTAGTAACAACCTTTTAGGCCCACTAAACAAACCACTGGCAGAAGATATCAGTAAGGAATAGTGGCCAGGATCACTACCGCCGCCGCCTGATCGAACCGGCTCCTGCCAGTAAGTTTACTTTTTTTTATACTTTATTCCCTTTTGTTTTAATTTTCGCCCTGCGCCTTGCTTCGGGAGGGGGGGGGGGGGGGGGGGGAACCATCCACTTCCTGGTACCTGTCATTTCAAATGTCACTTGAAATGACATTTGAAATGACAGGTACCAGCGCACCCCGGGATACTGTATAGGCGCTGAATATACCGCCTATACAGTAAAAGGGGTTTCGCTTCATGGACGCGCGTTGAGCACGGGTTAGACGCGGCTTGCATTTGCAAGCAATTTGAATAGAGTATCGAGCGGTATGTGAAGAGAACTGTGCGTGCGGGGAACGAGGGTGCGCCCGGCACTGCCGCACTCTTTCTACCGCGGCCTTAGAGTATCGACCTGAAAGTAAGACATAGCAATCAATGCCAATATCACTTTTCCTGTTCCCTTATTCTCATCTCTGGTAATTGTCAGGAAAGTCATGGATCAGCTGCTGCAGGTAAAGAAATGTTATTTTGCCAGATAGCCTGAACACTGGCGTCCAGACATGTCTCTTTCAGCGCATGAGATAAAAATATGGCACAGCACAGAATAAAAGTCAACAGGGTTGGACTGCAAACCTGTATAGATGTCACAAACAATCTGCAACTTATCTCAGGCTAATGGAACTTGTTACTCTTGAAGAGGCAGGAACGCAAATCTGCCTACAGTTCAGATTGATAACAACTATGGATGCGTCTTGGTAATTACACAAAGTTTCTTTACTAGAAACTAGCTCATGTCGCTGTGGCTTGGAAATACTTATGTTAGCTCATAGATCACCTGTCCAATTTTCTTTCAGACCCTGAGCAGGCTGAGAGGGCTGATTTATGAACCTGGGATACAGTCAAGCAAGGGCCAACCGTGCTATGCTTGGGTCTGCTCCAGCCACCTGTGTCCTTCTGGTAGGATTTGTCATCCTGTCGTAGCGCTGTTCCACACCGCTGCAGTCAGCCTCATAAATATCCCTATGATATCTGCTTCACCTCAGCAAAGGAGAGTTCCAAAGATGGAGGTCTTATAAGGGTGACAGGCCCGTGTATTGGGGACATGCTGTCTGATGAAGCACAATTACAAGTTTCTACTGTTTAAGTGGCATCAAATCATGTCTTGAACCCCAGGTTATTATTCATGTCTTTATCATTTAAAAAGAGACATTTTACGGGTGACCTGAGATACTATCGACATAATTCCTTCATTTGGAGGGCAAATTTCAAAGCCATTTACATGAATAAATTGGCTTACCTGAAACCCTTTGCCCAGTTAAAAGTATGGAAAGATAAGGGAGGGGGCCTTGCACATTGCACAAACCTTTAGCCAAGTAAAAACAAAAATAGAGGAATGACTGGGGAAAGTGTTTAGGTCGTGGGAGTAAACCAGCACCCACACACATAGGAGTTTTAAAAGCACACGCACTGTTTGAAGCCCCGTCCGCACAAGCAGCAGGTGTAAAGCAGGCAGGGTGGGCACTATTAGCGCAAGTAATTTATGCTACCAAGTAGTTTCCCTTCTATTTATTAATTTGTAAATGTATTTTAGAATTTTATATTCCGCTTTTGAAAATAAGCTATCAAAGTACATGTGCTGAACGTATCCCCGCTTTTTACATTTATGTGGGCTATTCAAAATTACTCCCTTGATGTCAAGTCTACTATCAATGAGGTTCAACTGGACTTCATGTCAAGTGTACTGGTCTTTGCTGCCAGTTTCACTTATAAGACTGTCGTCAGCAATGGTCTCGTATGCCTTTCATGCATGCAGGCGTCTCTATATTTGGTCCGCACTGCCATTTAGTGTTGGCTCTTGTACGAACCCCAGGACAAAGGCAGAGCGGTAAGTCAACATAGCAGGGAGCAAACTGTGCAGTCCGTGTCCTGAGCTACTAGCTGCCTCGATCCTTTGGCCTGTTAGCTTTCCTATTATTTAACAGGATGTCTTTTTCCTCAAAAATAACAAAACAAAAACCCGAAACCCATAAAACTGGCATTCCTACTTTCCAAAAAATGTTGCCCTTGGCATGAAAGGATTAAAAGCCTTGTGAAATCCAGGACTCCTGTGTTTCCTACCATCACACTAAAATAAAATGCTTTCAAAAAATGTATACCTCAACTATGAGGTTTGCCATAGGAAGTGTGGTTTTTTTTTTTTAATAGAAAAAAAGACGGTGGTGCTCAGATGCAGAGCTGTCCTTGAAAGGAAGGGGGGAAGGAAGCAATCAGGGCAATTGCCCAGGGCCTTGCTCCCCTCGTAACCCCACACCCTTCAATCAGTTGCAAAGCCTATGAAAAGGCAGCACTGCAATTCTTACACTGGTTCCTAGAATACCGAAACATCTACTGGAAAAATAAAATAAGCTTGACAGTTACAAATCCCTACACAGCGACAAGATGCTAGCACTACCCCTCACTTTGGTCAGACATACTGAGCACAGACAGAATAAGGGACCACAAACTAGAAAAAGAAACAATCAGACAAAATCTAAAATGGAAACTCCAAAACGCCAGGCTCTGCGAGCAGTGCAATCCTGGAGAAGGAGAAACAAAATACAAAAATAGAAAGGATGCACATTCTCAAAGCTGATATATTCCAACCTCTAAAAACTGAATACCTTATTTGTTTAATTGGACTGGTCCCAAACTCTTTTGCAACTTCCTCTTGTCAGTCTTCACCTGTTATTTTCCAGGGTCTCCTTTCAATTTTCATTTCTTCTCTCTCCTCCTGTCTTGGTCCTTTCCTGCCCTACAACTGTTCCTGAAACTGATCTTTCCCTTTCATCTTTTCTGCCCCTCTACTCACTCATATCTAGACTTTACCCCTTCTCTCGCCCTCCAGCAGGACTGGATTTAAGATTTTGACTCCCATTGGCAGTGTGCCATGGCAAATCCTCTTTGAAGCTGTGATGGTGCATAGGCCTAAAGTAAGCAGAGGCAAGAGAAGTTCCCTTGAAAGATCAGAGGATAGGGATGACAGAATCTTTAAGGAAGGAAGAATAAGAGCAGGAGAACCCATCCCGATCTCTACAACTACAGGACCAGGACAGACTGGGTGCCTGAGCAGAAGATGTGCAAAGGTAGGATTTTTCTGTAAAGTTGGCGACTCCTCCACTAGGATTCTCGCACAGCCGCTGGGAGAGTTTGTACATTTAAGATCACCATGGGGCTAACCAGAGGTCTCTTACCTACCCAGAATAATACCTGCACCATCAGTCAGATGTAAATTCCCACTTCTGGATAACGGAATTTAATGTATGAGTATTAATCAGTTAAAATTTTATTTTAACAACCAGACCTGGTCCTTTCTGAGTTATTACAGCCTCTCATCTCATGGGAAGCACTAAATGACTACACTCACTGAGGGTTTTTTTTTCTCATCATCTGGGCCATATGCGAGAGCTTCCCCCCTATAAAAAGAGTCACCCCCAGGGATTAAGAGTCAGCGTGGGATGGAATGGTTAGCCAGAGCAGCCCCCGAAGATATAAATTAGTCGTGAGCCCTATGGTGCAACAAATCCTGCCAAAAAGGGGTCACATTGTATCGCACTCCTCAAACAAAATTTGACCTATAGTGGTTTGCAAAAAATACAATTATCAAAAACAATATTACAATAAAACAGAATGTAAATTCTAAATGTGAGACCTAGCATTTTTTCCACAAAAGTAAAATAGGAAAAATAAAACACTTTAGTACATCTGAGCCCTATGAGGAAGATTTACCAAACAGATAGAAATTAGGCCCTTTTTATTCTGAAGTCTTTACAATCCTTAATGTTTTTATATCAACAAAATACACGGCAGGTATCTTTATAAATTCTACAGTTATTCTCACACGAGAAGTTAACAGATGCAGTCTGCCTTAGGAGATATAACTCAAATCTGAAACTGTCCATTAAGGAACTCTCTGGCATGGAGGTGAGATGAAGGAGGATGCGGGATTGCACTTACCAGATTTAGGCCCACTTTGTCCAATTTCCAACTTGGGGCTTTGCAAACTTTCACCAAGTCAGCCCTGAAGCCACTGGTTAAAAGCCAAGGATATCCTACAGCCAGTCCCTCTCTGCATCATATACCCTGCCAGTGAGGGAAAGGCACACAGGCTGCTATAGGATAACAGTGGGGAGAGGAAGGCTACTTGGCATTAACTAGGGTCAGAAGGGACATACAGCTGCTTTCAGGCGTGATTCTGGCAGCTCAAGTCCCCACTGTGGCGCTGCCTAGCGCTATACCCCAGTTTGCTAGGACTCTGTGTCCTCTGACAGAAAACAAAAATACTACTTCGACTGCTGCGGCTATGGCCAGCAGAAAAAAATGCCCTGGCTATAGGATTTCTACTAATTAAAACAGTACAGCAGCAGTAGCAACTATAAATATTGAGAAATAATTTGAAGTTATATATTGTTTGTGAATTGATACTCATCTTTTTTTTTGTTTTATTTTCCATTTTCCTCCTGCTTATTTGGACTTCAAGTTCAATTAGAACCAGCCTCCACTGGGCAATGGTGTCATGAACCTTTATTCGCAAATTTCTAGAGATTCTTCCCCCTCCCATCTACGTTCGTCAAAGTGACCTGGATAGGCCATTGTTGGAGCTAAAATACTGGCTTGAAGGTCCCGCAGATTGATACTTCTTATGCTCTTAACTTTGGTCAGCCATCACAGTGACAATTCTCAGTCATGAGTTGCAAACTGTGGCTTCATTCAGTATCTGACTAATGAAGACCTTAATTCAGGCTACTTGGAGACCAACATTCAACTGCGGCATGTCCAGGTAAATCAGCCAAATAAATTTATTCGGCTACCTTATACCGAATATTAAGTGATGCAGACACATTACTGCATATACCTGGCTATCGGGAATTTAGCCAAATAGTTTATCTGGCTAATTTGGGTGTGCTTCTTTGCTGGATATCACCAGATACTGATGTTTATCCATCTAGGGCCTGGATTTTCTTTCTTCGCACCGGTTTATGAATCCCGGCACTAACGGGGGGGGGGGGGGGGCCTGCGAAAGCCGGCAGCGATCACACAACCGCGGTGTAATCGCTGCCGGCTTTCGCACCCAATAGCACCATCGTAAAAGGTGGTGCTAATGGGCGCGCTACTGGTGGTGATAAGGGGCCTTACCTTTTCGCCATCAGCGAAGTTCCCACGGTGTCCACCCCGACACTGCCCCAACTCCTCCTCTTCCGGTGCTGATGCTGCCCCAACTCCGCCCCAATCTAGGTATTGAGATGAAGGCAGCAGTCCAGCAGCAAGAGGGGGGCTTCCCAGTCTTTTGCATAGAGTGTCACATGTATGATTTTTTACCCACCGGTGAGAAGTTGTACATGTGCATGAGATGCAAAGAGCTCCTGGCTCTCAGAAAGCGAGTCCGATCTCTGGAGGCTAGAGTGGCAGACCTGGAGGAGCTGAGGCAGACAGAGAGGTATATAGTTGAGACCTTCAGGGACATAGTAGTCAAGTCCCAACTTCAGACTGGCAGCCCTGGTGTTGCCTTGGAGGAAGAAGGTCTCATGATGGGAGAGCACCAACCAGGTGCAGCAGGAAAGGATCCTGTAACAAGGACCTGCTCTCCAGGTGATGCATTGTCCTTTCGCACTGAGGATATCTCCCCAAGGCCTACTGCCCAGGAGGGAAGGGTTAGGTTGGCCGTCATAGTTGGTGATTCAATTATTAGGAATGTAGACAGCTGGGTGGCTGGTGGGCGTGAGGATCGCCTGGTAACATGCCTACCTGGTGCGAAGGTGGCGGACCTCACGCGTCACCTAGATAGGATTTTAGATAGTGCTGGGGAGGAGCCAGCTGTCATGGTACATGTGGGCACCAACGACATAGGAAAATGTGGGAGGGAGGTTCTGGAAGCCAAATTTAGGCTCTTAGGTAGAAAGCTTAAATCCAGAACCTCCAGGGTAGCATTCTTTGAAATGCTCCCTGTTCCACGCACAGGTCAGCAGAGGCAGGCAGAGCTCCGGAGTCTCAATGCGTGGATGAGACGATGGTGAAAGGAAGAGGGATCAGTTTTGTTAGGAACTGGGGAACCTTTTGGGGAAGGGGGAGTCTCTTCCAAAGGGATGGGCTCCACCTTAACCAGGGTGGAACCAGACTGCTGGCACTAACCTTTAAAAAGGAGATAGAGCAGCTTTTAAACTAGAACAAAGGGGAAAGCTGACAGTCGCTCAGCAGCGCATGGTTCGGAGAGAGGTATCTTCAAAGGATACTAATGATGCATTAGAATTAGGGCATCCCGACAGTGAGGTTCCAATAATTAAAAAAATAGTCCAAGTGCCTGTAACTAAAAACTTACCTGAGCTAAAAAATTCTAACTTATCCCTATCAATTAAAAAGCAGAATGAAAATACAAACAAAAAACAAACATTGAAATGTTTGTATGGTAATGCCAGAAGTCTAAGAAGTCCAACAGGATAAACATCCTGCATGAGACTAAATACAAAATTGAATCTTTATGGGTAGAAATCCCTTGTGTGTCGGGGAAGACTATAGTGATAGGGGTATACTACCGTGAACCTGGTCAGGATGGTGAAACGGACAGTGAAATGCTAAGAGAAATTAGGGAAGCTAACCAGATTGGTAGTGCGGTAATAATGGGAGACTTCAAATTACAAGGACACTCTGATTGTACATCACAGGGTGTCATTTACGTGATCAAGTGTCCTTGTCCCTTGCTCTATGTCGGAAAAACTTCACGAAAAATAAAAACTCGAATTTTTGAACACTGTTCAAATATTCGTACGTCCCGTGATCAAGAACCCTTGGTCGCACATTGGATAAGTTCGTCTCACACTATTGCTGACCTTTGGTTTGCTGTAATTGAGGTAGTCCCAAAGCCAATCCGGGGTGGGAATTATACAGAACATTTGGGCAGACAAGAACAAAAATGGATTTTTACTTTGGACACTGTTTCTCCTAAAGGTCTAAATCGGGAGATTGAATGGCATTTGTTCTCTTAATTTTGTTCATTCATTATACTGTCACTGGCTGCCCGTCTGTGTACCTGCTTGGGCGCAGTGACTCTTGGGAACCGGTGATTGGTTCCCGCGAGAAAGGTGATCCGCTCACCTGCAGTTTGGCGCCCAAATTCTGCCTTTAAAATACCTGGTTGTACTAAGGGTAAATGCACTCCCTGCCATCTTGTGAACACTTTGCACCAAGGTATGTTATTTTCTACTGCTTTAAGTTGTACATCGGCTTCAGCCCATTGTTTGATGTCCTGATCTTTAATCATTTTAAATTTGCAGATTGATTGAATCCTTGTTGGTCCCCCCGATGCAGCCACCGGCGAAACACGGGACCGTGTTGGGGCACCTTGAAAATTGCTTTCTGTGATAACATTATGCAGTGGAGTTGCCGCAATAAAATTTATAAATTGTTTTCACATAAAATGTTTGGAATCTCCTTTGATCAGGACTAAAAGTTCTATGTTCTGCACTTCTCTGATTTGGATTATTCTGTAGTGCAGTACCTTGCTTCTGTTCCTTTAGACTTCAATTACCCCAATATTGACTGGGTAAATTTATCATTGGGACATGCTAGAGAGATAACGTTCCTGTATGGAATAAATGACAGCTTTATGGAGAAATTGTTGTGACCGCTGGTCGCGGCGAACCACGACCGGGGGGTCGGTCACTCACCTCCGCTACACCGGGGCCATCGTAGGCAGGCTGCCTCTGAGGCAGCGTTGCTGCCTTCCAAGATGGCCGCGGCGTCTTCGACGTGGCTAAGCCACGCCCCCTAGAGATCTCTTAGGCCCGCGCGGGCGGCAAGTGCCCGGCCTTAAAGGAACCCCTACAGGAAGTGTAGGGGGTTCCTGCCTGCTGTCTCCAGCTTCCCTGCACTATATAAGGCAAGGTCTGGGGCCTCAGACCTTGCCTCGGCTTCGTGGCTCCAGAGTTGTCTGTTTGGTTCCTGGTTGCTTCTGCGTTTGATCCTTGGACTGGCTGTCGTTCCTGTTTGGCTCCTGACTTCTGGACTGGCTGCGGATTCTTCTGGCTTTGGACTGGCTGCGGATTCTTCTGGCTTTTGACCCTTGGACTGGCTGCGGATTCTTCTGGTTCTCGACCCCTGGACTGGTTGCGGATTCTTCTGGCTCTCGACCCCTGGACTGGTTGCGGGGTATTCTGGCTCCTTGATCCTTGGACTGGCTGCGGAGTGTGTTGGTTCTTGTTCTCTGGACTGTCTTCTGAGATTACTTCGATTCCCACGACCTGCTGGAGGCGCCAGCTTCAGTTCACGATCCCACCGGAGGTGCTCATCTCTGTCCTCTCGACCTGCTGGAGGCGCCAGCTATCTGGACTAAACGACCTGCAGGAGGCGCCTGCATCCAGATCTTCTTCTAGTACCTCCAGTGACCTTCATGATTGGCCTCGCCCACCGACGAGGGGTCTTCATTCCTCGCCAGACCAAGGATCCACCTCTCAAGTCATAACAGAAATTGGTCCAGGAACCGATGAAAGAGGGAGCAATTTTAGATCTAATTATCAGTAGAGCACATGACTTGGTGAGAGAGGTAATGGTGGTGGGGCCGCTTGGCAATAGTGATCATAATATGATCAAATTTGATGTAATGACTGGAAGAGGAACAGTGTGCAAATCCAAGGCTCTCGTGCTAAACTTTCAAAAGGGAAACTTTGATAAAATGAGAAAAATTGTTAGAAAAAAACTGAAAGGAGCAGCTACAAAAGTAAAAAAATGTCCAAGAGGCGTGGTCATTGTTAAAAAATACCATTCTAGAAGCACAGTCTAGATGTATTCCACACATAAAGAAAGGTGGAAAGAAGGCAAAACGATTACTGGCAATGTTAAAAGGGGAGGTGAAAGAAGCTATTTTAGCCAAAAGATCTTCATTCAAAAATTGGAAGAAGGATCCAACAGAAGAAAACAGGATAAAGAATAAGCGTTGGCAAGTTAAATGTAAGACATTAATAAGACAGGTGAAGAGAGAATTTGAAAAGAAGTTTGCTGCAGAGGCAAAAACTCACAGTAAAAACTTTTTAAAATATATCCGAAGCAGAAAGCCTGTGAGGGAGTCAGTTGGACCGTTAGATAATCGAGGGGTTAAAGGGGCACTTAGAGAAGATAAGGCCATCGTGGAAAGATTAAATGATTTCTTTGCTTCGGTGTTTACTGAAGAGGATGTTGGGGAGGTACCCATAATGGAGAAGGTTTTCATGGGTAATGATTCAGATGGACTGAATCAAATCACGGTGAACCTAGATGTGGTAGGCCTGATTGTCAAACTGAAGAGTAGTAAATCACCTGGACCGGATGGTATACACCACAGAGTTCTGAAGGAACTAAAAAATGAAATTTCAGACCTATTAGTAAAAATTTGTAACCTATCATTAAAATCATCCATTGTACCTGAAGACTGGAGGATATCAAATGTAATCCCAGTATTTAAAAAGGGCTCCAGGGGCGATCCGGGAAACTACAGACCAGTTAGCCTGACTTCAGTGCCAGGAAAAATAGTGTAAAGTGTTCTAAACATCAAAATCACAGAACATATAGAAAGACATGGTTTAATGGATCAAAGTCAGCATGGCTTTACCCAGGGCAAGTCTTGCCTCACAAATCTGCTTCACTTTTTTGAAGCAGTTAATAAACATGTGGATAAGGGTGAACCGGTAGATGTAGTATACTTGGATTTTCAGAAGGTGTTTGACAAAGTTCCTCATGAGAGGCTTCTAGGAAAAGTAAAAAGTCATGGGATAGGTGGCGATGTCCTTTCGTGGATTGCAAACTGGCTAAAAGACAGGAAACAGAGAGTAGGATTAAATGGACAATTTTCTCAGTGGAAGGGAGTGGACAGTGGAGTGCCTCAGGGATCTGTATTGGGACCCTTACTTTTCAATATATTTATAAATGATCTGGAAAGAAATACGACGAGTGAGATAATCAAATTTGCAGATGATACAAAATTGTTCAGAGTAGTTATATCACAAGCAAATTGTGATAAATTGCAGGAAGACCTTGTGAGACTGGAAAATTGGGCATTCAAATGGCAGATGAAATTTAATTTGGATAAGTGCAAGGTGATGCATATAGGGAAAAATAACCCATGCTATAATTACACAATGTTGGGTTCCATATTAGGTGCTACAACCCAAGAAAGAGATCTAGGCGTCATAGTGGATAACACATTGAAATCATTGGTTCAGTGTGCTGCAGCAGTCAAAAAAGCAAACAGAATGTTGGGAATTATTAGAAAGGGAATGGTGAATAAAACGGAAAATGTCATAATGCCTCTGTATCGCTCCATGGTGAGACCGCACCTTGAATACTGTGTGCAATTCTGGTCGCCGCATCTCAAAAAAGATATAATTGCAATGGAGAAGGTACAGAGAAGGGCTACCAAAATGATAAAGGGAATGGAACAGCTCCCCTATGAGGAAAGACTAAAGAGGTTAGGGCTGTTCAGCTTAGAGAAGAGACGGCTGAGGGGGGATATGATAGAGGTGTTTAAAATCATGAGAGGTCTAGAACGGGTAGATGTGAATCGGTTATTTACTCTTTCGGATAGTAGAAAGACTAGGGGGCACGCCATGAAGTTAGCATGGGGCACATTTAAAACTAATCGGAGAAAGTTCTTTTTTACTCAACGCACAATTAAACTCTGGAATTTGTTGCCAGAGGATGTGGTTAGTGCAGTTAGTATAGCTGTGTTTAAAAAAGGATTGGATAATTTCTTGGAGGAGAAATCCATTACCTGCTATTAAGTTCACTTAGGGGTAGATTTTAAAAGAAGCGCGATCAGCCTACTTTTGCTTGCGCATCAGACTCAAGCAAAAGTACGCTGGATTTTAGTAGATACGCGCGGAGCCGCGCGTATCCACTAAAATCCCTGGATCGGCGCGCGCAAGGCTATTGATTTTGTATAGCCGGCGCGCGCCGAGCCGCGCTGCCTAACCCGTTCCCTCCAAGGCCGCTCCGAAATCAGAGCGGCCTCGGAGGGAACTTTCCTTTGCCCTCCCCTCACCTTCCCCTCCCTTCCCCTACCTAACCCACCCGCCCGGCCCTGTCTAAACCATCCCCTTACCTTTGTCGGGGGATTTACGCCTCCCGGAGGGAGACGTAAATCCCCGCGCGCCAGCGGGCCTCCTGCGCGCCGGGCCGCGACCTGGGGGCGGGTACGGAGGGCGCGGCCACGCCCCCGGACCGCCCCGGGCCGTAGCCACGCCCCCGTACCCGCCCCCAAACGCTCCCGACACGCCCCCGAAACGCCGCGACGACCGGGCCCGCCCCCCCGACACGCCCCCGACACGCCCCCCTCCGAAACCCCCGGGACGTACGCGAGTCCCGGGGTCTGCGCGCGCCGGTAGGCCTATGTAAAATAGGCTTACCGGCTCGCAGGGCCCTGCTCGCGTAAATCCGGGCGGATTTACGCGAGCAGGGCTCTTAAAATCCGCCCCTTAGAGAATAGCCACTGTCATTAGCAATGGTAACATAGAATAGACTTAGTTTTTGGGTACTTGCCAGGTTCTTATGGCCTGGCTTGGCCACTGTTGGAAACAGGATGCTGGGCTTGATGGCCCCTTGGTCTGACCCAGTATGGCATTTTCTTATGTTCTTATCGCATGTGATAGGTTTAGAAAATAACCCCCTAAGTGTTAGTCGGCTAACTACTTAGCTGGATAACTTGGAGAAATTTAGTTTGTGGGAAATTTGAAACCTCGGCGTTTGTCCAGCTAAGTGCTAAGCTGGACAAGCACGTTGAACATTGGCCCCGAGTATCACTGTTCAGCGATGGCTGGTATTCCCTCCCTTAAATGCTGCCTCTATAGCATCCCCAATTATGGCCTTAATGGGAAGCAGAAGCAAGATATGCGAACTGAAACCAGATCTTCCAAATGGCAGTGCAGAACACTTGTCATTGAGTCACCAGGCTAGCCTGATACTCTCCTTATTCTTAAAAAAAAAAAAAAAAAGAACAGATGCAATTTTTATCATTATATATAACTGGTGAAATGCCATCATTAATCTTTGGTTCATGTTTACAAGTCATTATCTTCAGGAACATGAGGTATTCTATTTTACTGACTATATAATCTATCAAACATTTAGTCCAGGACACACTGTATTATTGATAATAATGTGCAAACCATAAACATAAAATGTTATTAAAAAGAAACATATATACAATGCATGACATTTTTTGAAGGTCATATTAACTATCCTTTTACAATCCATAGATTTTTGGGTTCAGAAAATGCACATTTTATTTTTAGATCTGCTAGCTTAGGAACGTCATGGCAGATAAACATGAAAATGACCAATCCAGTCTGTCCAGCAAGGTGTTTAAGTTTGGAGCTGCAGCTCTGTGTTCTAGGGTTGTAACTGCCACTCTGCTTCATTGTTCAGTTGTAAACAAAATTGCAAAGAAGAGAGGTGTGTGGCATATAATTTAGTGTCCGCTCAAAGCAATTCATCAAAGATTTTTATTTTCATGATGCAGATGAACCCTGTAAACAGATTTTAAATACCGTGGTTGCCTTAGTAAGGAGTCAAGTTCAATTCTTTCTAATCAGCACATATAGCCTACATTCTTGAAAAGGCTAAATCAGCATCTTCATGTAGGCAATGTGCACAGTGGAGAAGGATTAGGTAAACCCCTAAAGTTTTGATTGAGGTGAAAAATGGGAACCTTATAGCAAACCTTGCCCTCAGTCAGAAAAGATGGTATGTACATAACTTTTGAACATTAATGTGTCATTGACTCCAATAACTACCAACCAAAATTGCGTATTTTACTACCAAACCTATCAAAATTTTAAATTAGTATTAAAATAAAACTAATCTCATGTCAATGGTAATGATTACACATTAAAAGAGAAATCCTTCAGCAACGTAATAATTCTATAGGGCTCGATTTACCCAAATTATTGATTGTGAAACAGTTCCAGAAATAAAGCTATTCAGTGACGTCAGCAAATAGAAACAATCAAATCCTATGTTTACAAAACATAGCTCAGAGGTTCTGCATTTCTTGGCAAAGCTGAATACATTTCCTTTTTTTGCAGGCTTTCAGAAGAGTTTCATTTATAATATGCAGGTGTTTCATTATCCCTTTCATGATATGCTGAGTTGCGTTTCTAACAATAGCAATACCTAGAATTGGGCAGAGGATGTGCCTGCACATAATCCAACTGTGATGCCATTTAAAAAAAAAGACAAGAAGCTAATAATGCTTGCCCATATTTCAATAACCACAGTGTCCATTTAAAAATCATTCAGAACACTTACACAGCCCAACTCTATGGTAATCTATAGGGAAACAAAATTAAATAAACCATAAGTATAAATCTATCATTTAATTTGCAAAATATTACCTAGTTATATTTATAAGTAAATAACAAAGAGAGTTAAACAGGAGCTAAATATTTCATGTGTGTTAAAGTCAGAAAAATAAATACAAAAATGTGTTTCATTCACATTGCCTATTTTGGCAGGAGTAAACAGCAAAAAGCCCAGCATGTGACTCACACAGCAAAATTGGGTTTTTCAGTGAGCTGAACATGCAGAAAAAGTCTTAAAGAAATGATAGGCACTATCTTTCTGCTTTTGTAATAGGTACAGGAATGAAGTAAACAAAAAGGGAACGAGGGTATACCTAGTACCACCAATAAACAGCCAACAAAAAAAAAAACAAAAATCACAGAGTATTCACTTCCCACAGAACAGTACACACAAAGATTCATTAACACTCTCCATGCAGAACTCTATACTGAGGATACCAACCACATATATACTGTTAGGGATCCTGCCCGCGGGTTCCCCTGCGAGCAGGCACTGTTCACCTCATCCCAAGTTGCCTGCCTGACGCGGCACAGACGCCGGAGTCAGGCCCTCCCGCGCGGCTGGAGCCACGGACTTGCCTTTCCCTGCGGCCTGGAGGCCGCCTATTGGGTGCCCTCTTCACCGCGGCTGGAGCCGCGGACTTCTCCGCCATCCATCGCGGCACAGAGCCGCCACCGACGTCGCCATCGTCTTCGCGGCAGGAGGCCGCAATCCCTGGGCTCGATTAGTGGCTAGAGCCTCCCCCGGGGCCTCGTGGAGCAGCTGGAGCCACTGCCGTCATCGGGGCCTGTGTTCAGGCCCAGCCCTGCTGCTATGCTACAGATGTTGGTGCAGGACCGCTGTCCACGGTCCTGCACAGCCCTGCTTCCTTCCTCTAGGCGTGCGGCTGTGCCTCTCTCTAGGATTTAAAAGGCCAGACACAGGAAGTGTGCTGGCCGCACCTAAGGACTGATTTCCTGTACAGCCCTATAAAAGGGCTGGTCTTCTCATTGTTCCTGGCCTTGCATCGGAGTTACTTTGTCTCTGGAAGCTCCTGCTGTCCAGCACTCTGACAGGTCCTTCTGTCTTCTCCGTCGAGCTCCTCGTCTTGTCACGTCTGTGTCTTGCCAAGTCTTTGTGGCTGAGGTCTCCGTCCAGGTGCCCTGGTGTCTCGTCTTCGGATGTCCTGCTTCCTCATGTTCCTGGTTCCTTGGTGTCCTGCTCCTGTGTCTTCAGCGCTCCTGAGCCTTCTGGTCCTGTCAGGCCTTGGCCCCTTGGATGACGTCTTTCCTGAGTGGGGAGTGGCCTGAAGGTGGAATTCATTTCTGTGCTCCTGAGCCGTCTTGTCCTGCCAGCCTTTGTGGAGCTCCGGACGACTCATGGCTCCGTCGTCGAAGTTCTGCCTTGGCTGGATTTTTCCCTGCGCTCGTCCCGTTCTCAGCGTGGTCCGTGACCATTCTCCTCGGGCTGTGTAGGGCACACAGTGGGACAGGGTGGTCTGCGACCAGCCCATTGGATCCGCCCGTGAAGGTGGGCTGAGTAGGGTGCCCTGAGAGACAGTGCCAATGTCCTCCTGCCCAGCTTCTCGTCTCGTCTGGACTTCCTTCCAAGTTATTTGTTTCATCTCTGATGCCGTCGCATCAGCCTTGGTGTCACGCCTTCTCTTCAGCCTTGGTGTCATGTCTTCACCTTCGTCATAGTGTCACGTCTTCATGTCAAGGCCCATCTGCCCGCATCCTCAGGCCAGGCCTGCTGCTCCATGCCGTTCCAAGCGGCAGATCCAAAAGGGCTCGGAATGGTCGGAGAACCATTCACATTCCAACATCATGTTGTTGGCCTTGGGAGCTTGCAGGCCTGGCAGAGGGTAAGACCGTCAGCCATGCTGGAACACGCCGTCAACCCTCAGTTTGGTCCTGGATCCATCTGGGGTCGGGCTGAGGCCCAAGGGCACACGTAAACACCCGCTGTACGTAACATATACAGTATATTCATACAGGGTGCTCTGCCTTAGCATATAGACATCATGGCAGAACACAGGAAATATGGCCACCATATCCATCAACTGCTGTTTTGTATGTGGTATGGTGAAGGGGCCCCTAGTTCTATCTAAAGACTAAATTAATAGCAATGCTATAAATATAAGAGAAATAGCGCCTACGCTAAGAAATGGGTGTGATTAGGATAATTTCCTGTATACTGCATCGCATAGACAATTTTCACGAAGCGCAATAAGTTATCGCGCCTTGTGTTGCAGCAGCGCATCGTGCGTTATTTTACACAGCGCTCATTGATTTATGTGTGGTGTGTTATTTTTCAGGTTTATATATATCAGCTTCCTGCAGCTGCCTCTTTGAGGTTGTGTCAGGCCAGACTGACAAACTAAAGAGTAACAAATCACCAGGAAAGGGCCCGTCAGCTCCGGTCTTTCCTGCGGCAGGAAGCCACCTCTGCTCCATCTTTCACGGCAGGGAAGCCGCCTGCCACCTCAGGGCCTACCCTGATGCCTGGTTCCTGCTCCTGCATTCCTCGGCGTCTTCATCACAGCAGGGCCGCTGTACAAGGTCCTGTCCCTTCTCCTAAGGGAAGAAGCCGCGCCTCTTCTCCCTTCTTAAAGGGACAGCATGGGAGTGGTGCACCTCTGATGTCATCCTGGGAGCCGCCTCTCCAGCAGTATAAAAAGCTTTAGTCTTCACTTCTACCTTGCCTTTGCAAGAAGCCAGTCCTCCTTTGGACTTCTCTGCAATCCAGCTTCTTGTTGGCACTCTGTTCCATGTTTGGAATTCCATGCCTACGTCTTCATATTCTCCTGTCTTGCACCTGCATCTTTGTCTTGTCAGTTCCATTTGTCCTGTTGTCTGCTTTGTTCATCTTCATCGATCTGCTGATGTCTTGCTCTTCAGATCTCCAGGACTTCTCTTCATTTTCTCATGTCTTCGTCTCCGTATATCTTCACATCCTGATCTTCATTCAATCCAGATGTTCTCCTCTGCATCAGCGTAAGTCTCCAGACATCCCGGCTTTTATTGCCCTCGCTCCAAGTTGACCTTGTTCCTCATTGAGCTTTTATCCTCAGGTACCATACTCCGAGTCCCCTTGAACTTCGTGCCGACGGGATCCTCCAAGTCCTTGGATCCTGAACTCCTACTCCTCACCGGTGCTTCATCATCACTTACGTCTGCTTCCCTTCAATTGAACTCTTTCTGAACCTATCTGTGGCATTGCCCTTGCCTAGACTTCATTGACCGTGCAAGGTTGGCCTCAGTCCAGGCTTCACCTGAGTCTTCGTTGGATTCTTCAATCAGCCTGTTTGGGGAACCACTAGCGTGGACCACGACCAGCCATGACGGGTTGTGTAGGGTATGCTGGCTGGCGTGGTCCACGACCAGCCCTCATCGGTTGTGTAAGGCACATGATGTGGCAGTACCTATCCAGTGTGGTGGTTTGTGATACTGTTGGAGTCTTTCCTCTCCTAGCAACTCAGATTCTCATCTCATATCATCTTCAAGCAAGTCTGAGTATTCACTCAGTTCTCTTCAATCAACTTGAATGTTCATCTCTTCATGAATTCTTCATGTTCCCCGTCCTCAAGTCTTCGTCTTCATTGGATGTCTTCATCCTGCAACCACTGTCCATCCTGTCGCAGTCGCTGCTCCCGTGCAAAGGGGCCAAAAGGGCTATCAAGTGGTCGGAGGACTACTTTTGAGACCAACATTGCGTTGTTTGGGTCTCTGCTGTGTACAGGTTCGGCTGTGGCCAAGGTTCCAGCAACACCAGCCTACACTTGAACACTCTTCACCTGCCTCTGCGCTTGCCAGAGCTCCTCTGCGGCTGCGTCATGGCCCAAGGGTACACAAAATCACCAGAGATGGGTCCGCTACCCGCGTTCCCAAAACACTAGGTTTAAAAAAGGTTTGGATAAGTTCTTGGAGGAGAAGTCCATTAACTGTTATTAATCAAGTTGACTTAGGGAATGGCCTCTGCTATTACTGGCATCAGTAGCATGGGATCTTCTTAGTGTTTGGGTACTTGCTAGGTTCTTGTGGCCTGGTTTGGCCTCTGATGGAAACAGAGTGCTGGGCTTGATGAACCCTTGGTCTGACCCAGCATGGCAATTTCTTATGTTCTTATAGGAATCCCTGTTAAGCCGCTGGGAGAGCTTTTAGTGCACACTTTTCACTACCATGGGAAGCTTGACTAGTTTGCTGAAGAATGGGACACCTATCCAAGATGAGACATCCTACGTGTATTAAAGTCAATTGTAACTGCATACTTAGAACATAAGAACATAAGAACATGCCATACTGGGTCAGACCAAGGGTTCATCAAGCCCAGCATCCTGTTTCCAACAGTTATTTAAATATGAACTTTAATTTGACTTTACCAATCATTATTATTAATTTTATTATTTAACACCCAGTGCCTGGACTTCCTTTTTTGTTATAGCAACTCCCTCCAGGGGTTGTCACAGCTACCAACACACATAAGGGATAAATCACACCACTGTCTGGGCCACAGACGAGAGACTCCCCCCCCCCCCCCCCCCCTCAGGGATCAAGAGTCAAGCATGGGATGGAATGCAAATCCTGAAAAATCTTAGATCCTAACCCCAGTACAAAATCCCTGTTTTCTCAACTGGGTAAAAAGTAGGAAAGCTAGCTATTTAACTATAGCTTAGTACATAACTATTTCAAAATTTTTATAATAGGAAGGTTTAACATGCTGTTCTGCAAATGCATTGGTAAAGTGATAGGGCTCGCTCCAAATTTTATTTTATTTATTTATTTAAAGGCTTTTCTTTGCCGACATTCGTAAGGCACATCATACCGGTTTACAGGGGTATATAAAAACTAGTATCATTGATCCAATCTCCTACATGTCTCAACTTACAAGCTAGACTGTATAATTTAATATTAGCTATTCCTATACCCCCTCGTTCCCATGCCTGCATCAGAGAAGGTAACTGGATCCCTCCTATATAAAATGAATTTGTCGCTCAATCCGAGCGATCTTCTTTATGGAAAAAATAAATCCATTGAGGTAGGATTATCATCTGGTAAAGATTAACTCAACCCACTAGGGACAGCGTATAGCCCATCCAATTCTGTAACATCCTTGTTGTGTGAGTAAGCATATTGCTACAGTTTAGAATCAGCATTTGCATTGGATCCCTATGTAACTGTATTTCCACATACTTAAAGGAGTTTTCTGTCCATTGCATGAGGAAATCCTGCCCACAATGATTTTTAACTGAATTCAGCATAGGTAGTGCTTCAGTTTTATCCAGATTAAGTTTCAAACCTGCCAATTTCCATATGAGTAAATCTCCCCCAAAAAAGCTGGTATAGATCTACCCTGATCCATGATATGCACGAATATGTCATTGGCAAAAGCTGCCAACTTACAGACATGAGTGTCCCTCTGCCCTGTTACGCGTGCCATCTGCGGCAGACCCACGACGCGGCCCCCTCACCTTCTTACACAGACTCCAGCTCCTGGTTCTTCCTCGCTAGCAGCAGTGGGCCGCCGGCTCCGACCTCAGGCTGCCCCCAGTGCCTCCGACTCTGCCATGGTCCCCAGTGTTGCAGGTCAATATGCCATTGCTAGTCGGGCCTCTCTGCGTGGTCCGCGGAGAGATGCCACTACCCACGCCGTGTCCCTCCCTAGGTGCGCGTGTGCGTATCGCTGATCCTTATGAAGGGCCCGTGGCGGGAACCTGGCCGCAGCCCCGGATTATGACATCAAACTCTTCAATGTATTTAAGCTCAGGCCTCGCTCCATATCATTGCCTTTGCAACAGGTCTCCTCGCTACTCGAGTACTCGTTGCTGCTGGAGAATCCTCTCTACTCTTCGTTCCTGACCTACGTTGTTCCCAGTTCCTGTCTTCATCGTTCCTGCCCTGTCTATGTTTTGGACTGACTCTACGGATATCGACTTTGCTTTGCTTGAATACGCTTCAGCCTATCTCCAGACCCAGACCTCTGCTATGCCTGACTATGCTACTGCCTGTCTCCAGACCCAGACCTCTGCTACGCCTGACTTTGCTATTGACTTCTCCGTGATCAGACTATTGCCTTGATTGATTAACGCTATTTACTTCTCCGTGATCAGAATTCAGCATTACTTGCCATGACCTCCGCTTTGCCGCTGATCCAAGCCTGTCATTGACGCCTCTCCTAGCCTACTCCCTGGATGTGGGCTTATTAGGTTTTGGCCTACCTTAGCTCAAGCACCCCCAGCTAATCTTTGTTCCATTGGTGCCTGAGTTCCAGTACCGTACCCAATCCAGGGTAGGACTATGCCACCTATCGTCTGCTGTCTCTGGGCTGAACCAACCTCTCTTGCTAACCAAGCTTGAGGCCCACCTAAGTCCTGCTGGCCCCGGCACCCAAAGGCTAAACCCACGGGGAACAAGGGCTGGTATAGGTGAAGCTCCAGCGGCCTCTACCTTCAGCCCACTCCACCTGCCGACGGTGGGGACCCATAGGTCCTCACCTACGGGTTGCATCAACCCCACCTCAGCCCAAGGGTCCACCTCGATGCAAATGCCCTAGAGGTATCCCCCGTATAGCTAATTTTCTCTGATTCTTTCTAAAAGTGTTTCCAAAGATAAAAGAAATAACGGGATAAGGGACAACCCTGCTGTGTTCCCCACTGTAGATCAAACAGCTTGGATTGTGTACCATTCACAAATATAGCTTTGAGTGGTTTACTATACAGTACAATATATTCAATATAGGCAGAATAAATATATTTTAAATAAACTGTACAACCTTTTGAAAATAGCCCTCTATGCCCACTTCTGTAAGAACTGCAGATATAAAAGACCAATCTACTCGGTCAAACATGTTTTTGGCATCAAATCTAAGTAGAAGTGATGAAAGCTTTCTCCATTTACTGACATCCATGGAAGCTTGTATTTTCTAAATATTGAGTGTGGAACATCTCCCCTTAACAAACTGTTACGCCCGTCGGTCACAGGCGGCTGTGACCGCTGCTGCTCACCTCATCCCTTCCTGTATCGACTCCTCTGGGGAGACTGACAGCCACCGCATGGATGCTGCCGACCACCATCTTGGCTTGGGAGTTCCTTAGGTGCGCGCGCGCCCTTCGGCCAGTCTTATTCACATCATGGCGGGAACCTCGGGGGCATCCTCCCCGGATGACGTAATTTCTCTTGGACATATAATCCGGCTGGCCCTGCCTGCCTACAACTTGGCAACGAGTTCCCTCATTGCTGAATCCGCTCACTTCGGACCTGCGTTCCAGTTACTGCTTTCTTGATGAGAGACGCTCCGGGTACCCTCTCCTCAGGGGCCCTATCCTATCTCTGGCTATGCTCTCCTCGGAGGGCCTTGCATCTTGGAACAGCTACTTGCCCCGCTCCCCGAGGCTTCCTCTGGAACCTTCACTCTACTTCAGTGAGTACCCGCTCTGCGGAACTCCGTTGTACCAACGTTATTGAGAACCCTCATCGGTGTACCCCACTCTGCAGACTATTGCCATGCCTATGCTACTGAGGACTTCTCATCGGTGTACGCCACTCCGCGGACCACTGTTGAACCAACACGACTGAGGTATCCTCACCGATGTGCCCGCTCTACAGACCATCACCATTTATCTCTACAGAGGACTCTTCCGTGGGTATACCCCACTGCACAGACCCGTGGCACCTCTGTGTCTGTGTGACTTTCTGTTTCACTCCCCGCTCCGTGGGCAGTATCATTCTGCTTCTTTATTAAAGACTGAAGGACATTCTAGCTAGTACTGATGTCAGCTCCCTGTGCTGATGCTCCGTGGCTTCATCCCCTGGGGTCACCATCTCTAGCTTTTCTGCCTTCTCCTCGTCACTCTCTCTCTCTCTCTCCAGCATCTGTTGCTCTGCGCAAACTCTAGCTGAGACCTCGCCTCCCAACGGTGAGGCTCACGGGGCTCCTCCCCGTGGGTGGTACCATCTCTCACCTCAGCCCAAGGCCCACATACTCATAGACCCTAACACGAACCCACCTTTTCTTCTCCTATTAATAATGGTAAATAATGAGCCAATCTATCTGCTATTATCTTGGCTAACAGTTTCACCTTGAAATCCAAGAGGGATATGGGTCTATAGGACCAAGCCATCATTGGGTGATGCCCTGGCTTAGGCAATCACTGTAATAAATGTCAAATTAGAAGTGTAGGGAAACCGGCCCTTTTCAATAAGCTCTTCAAATATCACCCACAGTGGTACTAAAGGTTTCTGAGATAACAGCTTAAAGAATTCAACTGAGAACCCATTAGCTCTAGGGGATGAGAAGTTTTGCTTGTTGGATTCCCTTTTCAATTTCTTGCAGTTGAATGGGTGCATTGAGCACTTTCTTCTGTGCTTCTGAAAGTTTTCACAATTTTATCGGAAGAAGATATTCTTTTACCTTAACTCTATCTGGGAGAGAGGCCATGTGGTAGAATGATCTAAAGATGTTGTGAATTTCTTTAGTTGAGTTATATACCTCTACCAATCTATTAAACATTGCAGGGATATATTTCATACCTCCCCAGTTCTTAGTTAAATTAGCATGTGCCTTGCCCAATTTATTGTCAAAAATGATAACATTTACTTTTATAATAAAGAAGAGATTTCTTGACCTTCTGGTGCAACAGAGAATTCAAAGCAGTCAGTATGGCTATGAACTGGGTTCTATTACTCACTTTGGGATGTACCTCATAAGTTTTTTTTTCGCTAGAATCAATTATCTTTCTAATTGCAATATTTCCTTTGTCATAGCTTTTTTCCTTGCAGCTACAAAAGAAATAATGCCTCCCCCCCCCCCTTATAACAGCCTTCGCTGTTTCCCAAAAAAGGGTGGGTGAGTTCATATGTGCCACATGGAACAGAAAAAATTCCTCCCATTTTTACAGCAAATATTCTATAAATCCCTTATCTTTAAAAAGATATTTAGTGAATCTCCAAGAAATATGGAACCCTGGAGGTCTGAACCCATCCATGTCCACCCACACTGGTGCATGGTCTGAGACTGCCAGTGGACAAGAACTTGTTACACTGCACCAATAATCAATAGGAGACTGCGTTCCGTGAGCCCTAGAGATATGGGTATACTCATAATCAAGTGAATGTAGAGCTCTATATGCATTCATCATTATCTAGGCTATATATAAGACACCACAAGCCACACGGTTCCCTGGCAGTGGGATGCCAGAAGACCTGTACATGGAAGGGTCTTGGACAAAATTGAAATCACCCCAAACTATAATGGTATCCTGCTTACTGTCTACCAACATTTTTACAAATTAGTAAAAAAGGAGAGCTGATAGGAAATAGGGGCATATATATATTACAAACAGACACCTCTTGGCCATATAGTGTCCTTTCTACCAATAAGAATCAATCTACCAGATCATCTTCTACCCTGATAACTTTGAAGGGAATTTGTTTTCCAATTAGAATGGCTACTCCAGAAATCCCATTGATGGTTTGCACTGAATAGATTTTCCCTACCAATATTTTACGGAACTTCAAAACTTCTTTATCTAAACATGTCTCCTGAAGGAGAGCAATATGGATTTTAAGATGTTATAATGCCTGTAATATCTTATACCTCTTATATACAGAGCTTATTCCTGCTACATTCCATGTTGCATATCTAATCTGGGAGTGGGCCATTACAATCAGTCATAGGTAAACACATAGGGGTAGATTTTCAGACCGCGCGAATAGGCGTACTTTTGCTGGCGCATCAGGCGCAAGCAAAAGTACGCGGGATTTTAGTAGATACGCGCGGAGCCGCTAAAATCCGGGATCGGCGCGCGCAAGGCTATGGATTCTGTATAGCCGGCGCGCACCGAGCCGCGCAGCCTACCTCCGTTCCCTCCAAGGCCACTCCGAAATCGGAGCGGCCTCGGAGGGAACTTTCTTTTGCCCTCCCCTCACCTTCCCCTCCCTTCCCCTACCTAACCCACCTGCCCGGCCATGTCTAAACCCCATCCTTACCTTTGTCGGGGGATTTACGCCTCCCTCTGGGAGGCGTAAATCCCCGCACGCCAGCGGGCCGCTAGCGCGCCGGGACGCGACCTGGGGGCGGGTCTGGAGGGCGAGGCCACGCCCCCGGACCGCCCCGGGCCGTAACCACGCCCCCGGACCCGCCCCCAAAACGCTCCCGACATGCCCCCAAAACGGAGCTGCGCTCGGTCCCGCCCCCGACACGCCCCCGACACGCCCCCTCCGAAAACCCCGGGACTTACACGAGTCCCGGGGCTCTGCGCGCGCCGGTAGGCCTATGTAAAATAGGCTCACAGGCGAGCAGGGCTCTTAAAATCCGCCCCATAAGCATTAAGAATCGTTCCTTCTTCCATTCCCAAACTCCCCAGCCTAAGCCCAAGCCCAAGTAACCTAACAAATGTACCAAACACTTCTCTTCTTACCCTCACCCCATTTATCCCATCTTGCTTTATTCTCCTGAACCCTTCTCCCCCTATAGTTCTCTCCCTCCTCCCAAACAGCCCTCCGCATTCAAGTAACAACCACCTGCCTCTGGGTGTAGAGGTCCGTGCTCAATGTGAGGGCTCCCCATCCCCTACCTCCTCATCATAATCTTTACCTAAAAATATAACAAAATGTACATGAACCCTGTTGCAATTTAACATTATCACCACCTGACTATTCATTTCTTTAGGAACAGTCAGGCGTTGTTCTATAGATTTAAAGTTTGGTGCTATCCAGATTTAATAAAATCTACGCAAGCTAGGAGAAAGTTATTTCTTGCAATGAGAACAGAAGAATTGTAAAAGGGAGTGCGGTTTCAGCTTCATTTCCCAAGTAATTGCTGCGTAAGATATCAGAATCGAAATTATGTGTATTTTGAACCGGCCCAATTGAAGGTATTTCCTGACTCTCACACCTAGATTATGTCAATGTTTGTTTGGTATATTAGTAAGGAAACTGTGTTGGAACCTAACAGGCAGCCTTTATTTCCTTTCTTGTTTTCAAATAGAAATTGACACGCTCCTTTTCAATGGGTTCTCCTCTATTTCCTTTATTTAAATATAAGTATAGTATATTTAGAAATTTTCAATTTGATGATAAGTATTTGTAAAAAAAAAAATTGTCTCATCTGTACTGTATATTTCAAGCAGGTGAATACTTGCATGTATAATTTATAAATCTGATAAATATAAAATTTAAAAAAAAATAAATTATCACCACAATTTTATTATGCTGACCAATAAAATAAAAAAGTATTTCCTTGGCTTTTGTTATGATGTATGTCAACAGAAAAAAAGAAAAGAAAGAAAGAAATTGCCCACCAACTACACCGCTGTTCCTGATAAGGTAAACCTTTCTGAGCCTCAGTTAAAGTGTTGATTCGACTCTGTACATCCAGATGAACCACCAGAAAACTATTATTTCTCCATCAAAAAGTTGGTGTCCAAACTGAACAACATACACACAAAAAAAAAACATTCCACTATTCAGCAGGCTGGCTGTGAGTCTAAGGATTGCAGAAGAGATGCCGCTGCTTCAGCAGACTCATATACTGAGACCTTGTTAGCATGGACAACTCTTAGTTTTGCTGGAATCTGCAGCATAACTTGAACGTGCCTCTCGGCGAGCTTGGCACAAATGCTTTTCTCTGAGCTGAGATAACACTAAGTAGTCCTGGAAGATCAAATTCAAGAACTTGGCGATAATGGGTCTCGATTTACTGTGATGCTCTTACTTCATACCCAAGCGATGAGCCCTCTTGATACGAAGTTCATCCTACTTAGATCCCAGCGTTAGTACACGTGGCAGCCAACTTTCCAATATATCCACTAACTCGCTATTGCAAACATGCTCTGAAATGCTGATAAACAGCAGATTCCCACTATGAGATCTATTCTCCACATCATCCAGTTTAGCGGCTTATTGATCACAACCTTCTATTAGAGCTGCAAACTCCATCTCTAGAGCATGCATTTGGTCATCGAGGTCCAATACTTTCAACTCCACTTTCTGTATTTGTTTTTTTTTTAATCTATCACTAAAGCATATACTTCATCAAATGTAGTATAGATGTTTTCAAATTTGGTTTCTAGGACTGCACCTACGGCAGCGGCGACATCTGTTACCTTTGAGTCCTACTTCTCAGGCGATGGTGGAGTGTTTAGTGCGGCAGCCGTTTTACCATCCACTGTCTTGGCTTTCTCTTTTTCTTTATGTTGTAAATTTGCAGCCATAAGGATGGCCAAGTGCTTTGCTCTAAAGAACTAGATCTACCGGCATACAGACTTTATCCTGAGCCAAAGAGTGAAGTATAAAACTTAAATAAAATCAAGTGCTTAAATGAAAATAGCAAGTGGGGACCTGGCACTTTGCAGGAACATGTCCTACTCCTCTATCATGTCACATGTCCTCTCCAATCGGGCTAACTTTAAGATAGCTGGCTATATTCGATAGTGTGGCTGCACTATTGAATGTACCTCCAAAGTAAGCCAGACAAGTTTATCTGGCTAACTTTGCTATCTGGACAATGACCGAATATGTGTCCCAATATATGTATCCTTGAGCAGGATTAAGTGTATTTTAGTCAAAGGACTGCCATGACTAATAGAGGTCAATTACATATTAGAGTGATTTTGTCTTTGTAGGCAGTTCTGTAGGTGGAATGGAGGGTGTTACTTAGGCATCTATGGTGATTTCTCCTACTGTTTATGCCAAGTATCTGCTTTACATCAGCTGCTATTCAGCTTTTTTTCTAATATTTATCCTCTAGAGGCCAGAGATTTTGAGTGAATCAAGCCCATAATGAATTGCCAAAAACATAGCCCCTCAGAAAAAGCAAAGAATAACATTTTTTAACAGATATTTCATGATTGTTAATGCCCATTACATTAACGAATTAGACCACAGCACCACATTTCAGAATATTCTTATGTTATTTATATCAGTTGAATTATTGTATTATTACTACTACAATTACAACACTAGAAATCTTTCTGGCAGACTAGATGGACCATTTTCGTCTTTATCTGCCAATACTTACTATGTTATATGCCATCTTCAAATCCATTCCTACAGCATGTACTGCTCTATGCCTACCTCTATTCCTCAGTTCTTCATCAGGCTCATATGTTTCAATTATTTGAACTGCCCGTTTTGCATCATAGAATGGGAATAAAATTTCATTCAGCCGAGGATCTCGTTGATGCTGTGATAAAAAAAAAAAAAAGAAAGAAGACAGTTCAGCAACACCATTCTTTTTTTTTTCAAGATTAGGTTTATAGAAAATTATACTGCCATTCACAAGAACTCTAGATGAACCCTACAATATTAGCCCAGACATTATCACATGCATTTTCCAAAACATCCTAAAGCATATGCTTTCATACAATTATTATTCATTAAAATTGATCACACTGGTAAAATAAACAATATGAATGTAACAAACATTCAGTGCATTTGTCTGAGCATCTTGTAGTGTTGTAACATAATATTAGCTCCTGGACCCAGAATGCCAGATAACACACAGTGGATATTTAGTTACATTACATATTTGGCATTCTACAATATGCACTGTATCTTTGCTTTGGCTAATAATTTACTAGACAGAGACAGAAAAGCACATAAAAAACTGTACTAGCATGCTATTACACAAAATTCAATGTCACAATAACTTGTGATTTTTCATCATCTCCTCTAGGAAAAATAAGAAAACTCCCTCATGGACAGTATTTACCTCCTTCTTGGTCTTAACTGGGCCCTACTCTTCTTTAATATAAAGACAAAAGAGTACCTGGGCACATTAAGTCTGGGATTGGGCTTTGCCTTGAAAAGTAATTTTTATATTTAAAGGTTCTATTCACTGGCCTTGACCGTAAAAATATTATGCCCAGGACTATGATACACAGGTCAGAATCAGCCTTGTGACCTTCTAAGCTTGGTTCAGCAAGAGTTCTTTTGGAAAGTGCTACACGGCAACAACAAAGGAGACATTATCTTGCAATCCACAGTCCTGATAGGCTGATGGTTAGGGACTTTAGTTTTAAGCTTGTATTTTATTTTCTCTGGGGATTTATTAATGTAACAATAGAATGAGTGGAAAAATGACTTTTTCCCTGATTGCTCCTGTTTGTTCTAACAAAATCAGGAGAAAAATCAGTGTAAAATTCATTTTTCCATGGATTCTTATTTCTAACACTGATATAAACCCTGAGCAGGATGGGTCATTTTACATGCACCCAGGGGAACACAGAAAAAAGAAAAGAAATTGATTCTTTCTGCACAAGACTCCTTCACTGTCTCTTAGGCCTGGATTCTTTAAGGTCATAGACCTTAGAGAATCCGGCGGTAACGGGGGGGAGCGAAGCGGGAGGCGGGCCTGTGAAAGCCGGCAGCGATCGCACTCAGTGCGATCGCTGCCGGCTTTCACACCCAATAGCGCCATCGTAAAAGGTGGTGCTATTGGGCACGCTACTGGCAGCGAAAAGGATTCTTACCTTTTCACAGCCAGCGATCTTTCCGCTGCGTCCGCCCCAACTCCTCCTCCTCTTCCGGGTCCAACTCCGCCCCGAGCTAGCTATCGCGTGCGATACGCTACGAAAATGACCCCCTTAGTCTCTCCTTCACCACACCAGACAGCTTTAATTTCTGAGTCCCAAGATTCCAATGTGGGGACGAACAATGGTTCTTATACCCTGCTCTTTGCAAGACCAGCCCTTTCTCTGCCCTCTGTACACAGCACTGATAATTAACACTCTCTCTGTATCCTATAAACGCACATGAGAAGAATGGTGGTTTCTAACTTCTTTACTGATTCTTGATTAGATGGCTTGACAATATTTACAGTTCCAATTCGATTTTCAATTAAAGTTAATAAATAATAAGACAGGAGATAAGATTAATAAATTTGTGACTCCACTTCTTTAGCAAAGTCTCTACTTTTTTCTGTAAGCACTTTATTCATACTGAATTCCTTCTTCTTCGCAATTGCTCCAATTGCTTCAGAATTATCAAATTGAAATTAGTTCAGTCCTCCTTCAGTCCCAAATAGAATCTTTAATTCTTCCCACTGAAAGTGGTCAGAATAACAGTCCCAATAATTTATCAGAACATATTCCCAGATTTTTCTCTTCGTAAATCCTCTTGAATAGTTTAACTTCTTATGTAGCGCCTGGTGGACACCTTACTCTCTCTTTAGTTAATAGCAGCAACAAAGTTCTTGTTAACTTTAATGTGCATCCTTCAGTTTCCTTCCTTTAGTGTCATTAGCTGGGATCCTTTTTTCCTCTGCATTCCTCTACACTTCTGGTTCTTTCAAGATGAAAAACTCCACTCGCACTATGGTTTGGTTACTGAGTCCCGAGTACCAAGGGCCATCAGTTCCCAGTGGAACAAAAAATAGCCTTTAAACCCAAAACGAGACAAAATCAAGGAAGAAGTAGGAATGGTAGAATAAAACTTCCTTGCCTCCAAACATGGCAAAAATGGCAGTACTTCAAAAATATAACTCCTCTGCACCAGGCCACTGACAGGCTTATCCTCTGAAGGAGAGGTAGCATACTGCACGTCTTCCTTACCCCAAATCCAGCCTTGAATACAGGGGTGCCCCAATGCACTGCAACAAGGGGACTGGCTTTCAAAGAGAATTATAAAAAACTGGCTTAAAAGGTGAAAAGCAAGCTCAAAGGCTGCATAGACAAGTCAACAGCAGGCTGACCCCTAAAATGGGAACACTTCTTTTCCATATATTAAGGGGAAATTACATAGTAAGAGGCAGCAGGCTCATCTCTGCTTGAAAAATCTAACTAAAAATCCACAGCCAATTTGAACAAAAGCTGAACTAAAAATCCATGAAGATAAATGATGATTTGGGAATATAAACAGCTAGGACACACCATTTGCTGTTCCCACATGGGGCAGCAAAACCGAAACCTCTCTCATTAATTTCTATATAGAACCTCCCCAATCAATCGATACACTGCTTTTAGTTAGGGAAACCAAAGGTGTGTGTCCCCCCCCCTCCCCGGCTGGAATTCACAGGAAAGAAAAAACTGAAAATAAAGGTCCCTATAGATCAGGAGTGGGCAATTCCAGTCCTCGAGGGCCACAAACCTGTCGAGGTTTTAGGATATCCTAATGAATATGCATGACATAGATTTGCATACAACTGAGGCAGAGTGCATGCAAATCTCTCTCATGCATATTCATTAGGGATTGCCATGTTTGTGGCCCTCGAGGACCGGAACTGCCCACCCCTGCTATAGATGGTGGACAAATCTGCTGGCAGGAGTATGGTCAGTGTCTATGATGGAATTTTTTTTAACAATAAAAATGATGTAGTTAAAAATGAAATAATTGCCTTTTATTGTAAATCACCTATACAATATGATAGACAGGATAGAAATGTGGCACCTTTTGAGAAAGCATTCTCGTGTCGAGGCTAGAACATGCTGCCTTATTTTGACAACTGCCACTACTTTAAGGATATACCTCTTAGAATATTTGCATGCTTGAAATAAAGCATTCTGTTTTTCAAATATAACTCAATGGACAACTGGTATTATTTGCTCACACCTTCCCTTCAGACTAAGATTTAGCTAGTACACATTACTGCTCTGACAGGATATTTGTGGTTAGCTAAAATAAGCATTCTAGTGAGGAGTACTAGCAGGAGTGCCATGTACCCTCGCCTCCAGCAAGTGAAGTGGAAAGTCCAGAATTGTTCCTGGTACCAAGGAAAGCCAGAGATGTAGAAGCATCTATGATGTCATAGGTGAGTGACCTTTTTAGCACTTGCAGGAGGAAAAGGTCCCCTTGCCTCTGACGTCCCTTTGTGGGTTTTTTCCCCTCGGGAAATAGGGCTAATCTCTAGTCCTGTGGTTGGGTAGGTGCCTCACATCTTTGACTCTTTGCTTTACATGTGGTTTGTGCACCTGCAAGTTACCGAGAAGTACATGACTTGTTTGCTTGGCGATGTACCTCTACTGTCCTGAACCCTATATAATCTGTGAAAGTCATCATTATTCAGAACTTGTCAGAGCTCAGAATTTGTGAGAGTCTGGCAATTCTCCTTTGTATACAAAGCTCACTATTGCTGCTGCTAATAAACTAAGTCTCGTTGGTACTCCAGACACTGGTCCTTTGTCCATGAAGACAGGAAGGGGAGGGCAGCTCCCAGGGTCATAAATTATGACAGGATGAAGGCCTAGATAAGGAGGCAAGTAATCAATCTCTAACTTCTTCCTCACTTTAAATTTTTAATTCTCTTACCCAAAAAGGAACCCAAAATTTGGTGGCATCTGCAAAGCCTTTTAGCTCTACTTTAGACATACTAGCTCATATGATGAAAAGAGCAGATGAAAACCTCAATCCTCATTTGTTATCTCTTCTTAATGGCTCTTCAGAAGAGGATATTTTCCCCTCCCAGTTTAAAAAAAACTATGGTTCACCTTATTTTAAAAAAAAAAAAAAAAAAAAAAGATTTTCAGACTTATCTTGATTTTTGGGCCTGTAGCCAATTTGTCCATTACCCTTTCTAGGAAAATTAGACAAATGTGGAGTGTAAAGCACTATATATCAAGACCTCCTTAAAATACTAGGACCAGACATTTAGCCTGGTCCACCTTGAGGCACAGCCCAGAAGGAAATTCTGGACCTAGGGTGTTTCTCCAAGTAGAGGAATATGAGAGCAGGCCAAGGAAAGAACAAGAAGGCCCTTGGAGCAAGGAGAAAGAATCTCATACGACAAGACTATCTAATTTAGAAATGCTGAGGTAAGCAGACCTTTCTATCTGTTGTCTGTTATGCTGTAAATAATAAGTCTGATTCTATGGAGAAAAGACAGGAATCCAGACTACTCTGTGCTTCGGCACCCCTATAAAGCCACTCATATGTTATCACATGGAATGACAGCTGTCCAAGCAGCAAGAAACAATAACATTTTGAAAATCAGACAGCCTGGTTTCTGTCTAGCGCACAACTCAGAGGCTGTGCTTTCAGCTGTAACAAATGACCTTTGGAGGAGTTTAAAAAGAGGGTAGGACTATGCATTGATCTCTTCATAATCTATCTGCTGCCTTCAACACCGTGGATCACAAATTATTACTAACACGCTTGAGAGCTACTGGTGTACTTGAGAGCTACGCGCTTGATTCTCCTCCTTTCTGCTAACAGGTCTATTGGAAAACAGCATTTCCCAGTCTTGGGAATTAACATCAGGGATTCTACAAGGGTCCATTCTTTACCCTATATTGTTTAATATCTATATGTTCCCCTTGCTCGTTTGGCTGATACCTGGGGCTTATTTATGTTATGTCTGCTGATGATATTCAAATCTACAGCTCTCTAGGTGCAAATTGTGCAGAGTTTACAGCCAATATAAATGATTGTTTGCAAGAGGTTGAGCATTGCTAGTTAGACCACATTAAGTTGAAGCTTCATAATGATAAGACCGAAATGCTATGGTTGAAATGTCCCCATTTGCTTAAGTCTCTTCATTTTTACATGTTATATTGTAGAAAAGATTTTAAATAATCCGTTTAACACAGCGAGATTTATATGAAAATGCTCCACTATCTCTTGGATAATATCTGTCCTTATCGGTTCTTATCAACAAGCTCTGGTTAACATGCCCAATGTCAAACTAACATAGATCCTTCCATGTTGAATTCACTACGACTTGCCTTAAGATAAATGAATGATTCAGCTTTTCATAAATCATGTAAAACATAGCTGTTTTCTAAAGCTTTCAGCTGATATAATTCTGCAAAATTGATGTTTATTGTATGTATATTTTATAGATATCTTATGTGTGTATTTTGTTTTATCTAACTGATGCTTAACATATATAACTTTTGTTAATGTTTCACTGTGTACTGTATTGTAGCTTTATTGGGAGAGGCAGCCTATAAATATAAAACTAAACAAAATAAATACAAATTGTTCTTCTCCACCCCTTTTAGGCAAGCTTACATTATTCAAGACTTCCAAGGGCTCTTTTCAGTGAAGTTTCCTCTATTATGTGTGTATAGGAAATATCTTCACTGAAGAGGATCTAAGATTAGCAGTCATGCCTACTACAAGAAAATGAAAAGCAGGATTTGATTTAAAAAATGAAAGAAACGTTAAGCATCACTCTCTCCAGGTAAATGGAAATGGCCAAATTACAATTCTATTATTTAAGGAGGGACACTAATCAGATACATTTACACAGATAAATCCATTTTAACCTGTGTAAAAATTCAGTCTGATTATTGCTCCCTCCTTACTATGGGCAGAATCAGGTCACAGGAGGCAACGTACTTGCAAAGATTGCATTATAAATAGTGTGTGAACTTTACACCTGCATCTCTGCAGACACCATGTACACATCAGTGGGATTTTCAAAGGGAAACTGCAGGGAAGCTCATTATTGCCTTCTAAATTTGCTGCAGTAAGAAAAATAACATACTATATATGATTAAATGAGTTCTACTTAAAAAAACTCTAGTTATTATAGTATCTTTCTAGTAAAAACTTCTCTGATATTTCACTATATTCCTGCTTAATAAGGCAATCAATTTTAATATACAGCCTTTGAATTCTAGTAAAAGAAATGTATTAGGCATACAGATATGACAAGACACTATCAGAATGACCAGTCAATATTTTGATAAATTGGGAAGTTCTCAAAACTCATCTAAAGGTGCTCAAGTTCTGAGTTACATTTGAACATGATGATTTAAAACCTCTGAGCATGCCATGTAACCAGACTTAGGGCCAGATTTTCAAAAGGTTACGCACGCCGGGCCTATTTTAAAAAAGCCCGGCAGCGCGCGTAAAGCCCGGGACACGTGTAAGTCCCAGGGCTTTACAAAAGGGATGGGGCATGGTGTGGGCGGGACCAGAGGCCTGCAACACAGCGGCCATTGCCGCTGTGTCGCGGGATCGTGTGCCGGCGCACGCAACTTGCGCCTGCCCGGAGGTAGGCGCAAAAGGTAGGCTAAAACTTTTGAGGGGGGTTAGAGTAGGGCTAGGGGGGGAAAGGTTAGGGGAAGGGGTGGGAAGGTCAGGCTAGGGGGGAGGGAACGGAGGAAGGCAGCGTGTCTCGGCGTGCGCAAGGTGCACAATTGTGCACCCCCTTGCGCGCGCCAACCCCGGATTTTATAACATAAAATCAGGCATACAGGTGCGCGCGCACATGTAGGCCACGCGCACATGTTATACAATCTACCCCTTAAAGTTGTAAATGAGTGTTTCCCAGACAGTGTGCTACGGCATATTGTTGTGCCTTCAGACTTGACCATGTGTGCGATGAAAAAGTCATCAATGCCTGATGCTCAGATTCAGGCCAGCAGCTGGCACCAAAATGAGACACCAGGAGTGGCTCTTAAACATGCCGGAGCTCCTTTCTGATATGTAATGATACATGCCTCTCCTTCCTAGCTACAGCATGAGCCTTGGAGTGTGGTAATTAATGGGCAGCATGCAGGGTATGAGTAGCTGGGCCCCTCTTTGTGTGGCACACACATTTCACATAGCACCTCCAACTTTCCCCTCCTGAGCTTAGTCCCTCGAATCCTTCAAGTCAATGTCCTAAGCTCAGGCTGAGTGAGATAAGGAGAGCATGCACCATGTACTAGATATGACTCATTCATAGTGTTGGGAGCTCTGGCCGATATGACTCATTCAGTAGTGGAGGAGCTCTGGCAGGCAAATTCAGCAACCAATGCAACTAACCAAGCCCAAGTTCTCCCTTTTCCAGCACTTGTATATAGAAGGACCTGGCCCACTGTGATGAATTCACAGTGTCCCCTTTCTCCCTTTTGTCTTAACATTTAGAAGAGAGACTGGTGGGGCTTTCAGTGCTTCTGTGGCTCTTCTTTTGGCCATATGAGTTTTCTCCATATCTGCATTATTTGTCTTGTGGTAAATTACTTTGAAAATTGAACTTGATATGTGCAAACTTTAATTTTACATTTATTTATACAGGATTTGGGCTGTAGATTCTATGGCTGATTTTCCACTGAAACAAGGAAGTAAAAACAAATCAAGCTTCTGCACGAATTTTCTAGAACTTTTCAACTTTGACTCAATAGGAAATGATCCCTTCCTTATTGGATTGTAGAAATATTCAAATGTTTTTCTGCCAGCCCACATTTCATCTCCCCTCCTCCATATCCTACCCTCAGTTTTAATCCAGAAGGTGAATTTTCACAGAAGTTATCATGCCTCTGGATAGACAGATAGATGGATTGAATCAGTCCCTAAGCACTTTTCTATATGAATTGAAAAGTGTTAAAAGGTAGAACATAATTCAACTTTAGTGGTGACATGTAAGCAGCTGTAAGCAAAAGACAAATTAGTATTCAGCACAATGACAGAGCACATTAAGGAAATGTTTCATTATCCAGGTGCAGTCTAAGCAGAGATGTACATCTGGAATTTAAAGCAGGCCTTGGAAGCTAATAACTCACTTTGTAAAAACAAGACATCCATGTTACCTACATGAGGCCACTCTAGGGCCTGTTTACTAAATTGACTATTCACATCTGATTTTAATGTGAACATTTTTGTGGGATTTAACACATTTTTATAAATTGTGTGGTAACAATGAGTTTTAGTAAGGCTGGTAATGCTAGCTAAGATTGTGGGCTTTCATCTCCCCGAGATGAAGGTTAAAGTGCCAGTGGCCCTCATCCCCTAGCAGATTTTGCTAATATTCTGGCAGCCCTCCTTCCTTCTCCCCTGCCCCACAGATTAAAAGTCAAGGGACCATCACATCACTCCCCACCCTTCCTTACCCCTTGCAAGGTGCATTCCCGCCTAACCTTTCTGATGAAGCAAATAGGAATATGAGTGCAGCAGGGACCATTTATCCCTCTTGCCCGCTGTTGATGAGATATAATATGGTGTTGTATGATCTCTGCTGCTTCTTTGCTCCTTCAGCATTTCTTATTTGACAAAGAGTTGCCCACAGCACCATATCCCCAACTGCTGCCACCATTTAAAATAGGTGACATATTCTGTAATTGCCTTTCCAACATATACATCCACCGGCATTAATGATGAGTAGGTATTATGCCCAGTGAGATTAGACTTGTATTTCATCTATATTTTCAAAGTCAGTGCTGTGAAGGGGATTTCCTCCCTGTTGCCAGGACCCTCGTTGTGCTGCTCCCAGAATCTGGCATACAACTCTTTCTGTAATCCCCCACTGCTCGATATACACCAATTGTTTAATCTTGTTGTTTGGAAACTAGTGATACACAGCTCTCAGTTGTGCAGGTGTGTAGTACCGCTTAAAATTCAGGACTGCCACTCCTGCCCTCTCTGTTGCCCAGAATAGTACATTTCGAGATACCATAGGGGGCCTTTGGTTCCAGATATAATGAAACTTCCATTTGTGTAGCAGCTTCAGAAACTTGGCTGGCACCTTGATAGGAAGCGTTTGAAAAAAATAAAACAATCTAGGTAAAACTGCCATCTTTATCATGGCTGTGTGCCCTAGCAATGAAAATCGATGAAGGAATAACAATTTCAATTCTGCTGTTTTGTCCATTAGAGGAATATAATTTAACTGAAATAACTGTCGCTAATCTGGCCCTAACTGGACCCCTAAATAACGAATGCTTCTCTTTGCCCATTTAAAGGGAAATGCATTATTTATCCTATTTGCAGTTCATCTAGGGTTGAATTTAACAACTCCAATTTCCCTATATTAACTTTGAATCCAAACTCTTCTAACTCTTTAACCACTACTGGCAGAGATAATAAGGGATTAGTTATCGCAAACAATGAAATCCTGAATTGGTTCTGTGGTGCCCCAATACGATGTATATCACCATTTTGTCTGAATTTCCCCTGCAAAAGGCTTTATAACCAGAGCAGCCTGCCTCCCTTCCCTCCGAGGCTGCTCCAAAATCGGAACGGCCTCGGAGGGAACTTTCCTTCCACTTCCCCCCACCTTCCCCTCCCTTCCCCTATCTACCCCACCCCCCAGCCCTACCTAAATCCCCCCCCCCTACCTTAGCTGGGCAAATTACGCCTGCTTGAAGTTACGCCCCGGCATCCCCCGGCACAGGCCGCAGTGCCGGGGGACTCGGGACCGCCCTCCCGGCCTGTCCCCGAACCATCGCCATGCCCTGGACCCGCCCCTTGGGCACGCCCCCTCCTACCCCTTTTACGAAGCACCGGGACTTACGCGCGTCCTGGGGCTTTGTGCGCGCACGGCGGCCTATGCAAAATAGGTGCGCTGGCGCGCGCGCAGGGGTTTTAAAATCTACCCCTATGTGTGAGAACATTCTCTCCACTCCTCCATGTTTTCTTCAGTAGTGTTTGATGTGTTTGATGTGCAAAATATGTGGAAAAAATTTACTTTTAAGTAGGTGCTGGTCACTTTACTTAAAATGGATGTCTTGGATGAAAAAGATCGAAGACCTCATAGCTTTTGCTTCCTCTATTAATAATTGCCTTTTTCTAGACAAGTTGACACCTTTCACATTAAGGAAACAATTTTAATATCAGTCATTACACCATTCATTGAACACTTTCCTATCCAATGCCTACAGAGCTCCCTAACCCCAACACAGGCCACACAGTCATTCCCAGCCTCCTCCCCTCTTCTCCACCATCCTCATCCCTCCTCTTCCCACCTATCTCCCCCACAGTCCCTCACAATTCATGTGTGCACTCCCTAAGTGCACCACCCTAGAGGAATGATGTCATCCGGTGATGCCCCCCCCCCACCCTCCTATTAACATTATTATGTTCAATAACCATCCAACCGGCACCCCTTTACACCTTTAACCTACAAAATGGTTTCATCACAGGAAGGAACAGAAAACCCTGCCTCCTATATTTAATCTTGGTAGTCACATGAATCAGTAACCGTTCATCAACTTGTAAAAACGACTGCTTCTGTAAAGCGTTTATCAAATGAAATAATTGAGCTCCATGCTGCTTCCCACTTTTCCTGCTCAAGGAGCAGGATCTCTGGTTGGCACATCATTGTCAGAGTTCCTCCTTAATCTTTTTCTTCTTTTACCAATTCATTGCCATCTGGATGTTTCACGCCTTTGCATCAGTTTAGCATCCGCCATTTGTTCCTTCACCTGCCTTTAGCAAAATGGCTGCTGCCTCCTTTAGAAAATGTGTTTGCAAAGGATGGCCACTAATTGTAAAGGAGATTCCAAATAGCCATAGCTAAAGTATGTTCTCACCTTGTAATATGCTTGTAATCGGCTGCATCTTTTTACAGCACTACAATGTGATGATCAAAATATCATTGTATAGTTGTAATGACATTTTTCCACTGAATAGCAACTGTGCTTCTGGCTTTCTGCATAATTTTATCTTTGACCGAGAAATGATGTAGTCAAGCGATGATGTCTTTGGGTTGATTGTAAATTGGTTTCCCAAGGGCCCCCTGCACCCTGTCCACCACCACTTCCTGGGGTACCTTATCAGGAGTGTTGCTTACCAAAATAGATCTGCAGATATCTTTCACAATCTGGATACAATCTGCATAATCTTCACCATCTGGTATCCCCTGATGTGAATATTTCCTCTTTGAGATCAACTTTGAGATCTTCCAGCTTATTTTGCATGTCTAGCTGCCCCTGGTTTAACTGTTGCAGCTCCTTTCTTTGCTATGCACATCCTCAGCATATTCCTTCACTCTTTGATTGACATCAAGCATCCGCTGTCCCAGGTCACCAACTTCAAGACATATCTTTCTCATGGCAGACTGAATCTCCCGCTTCACCGTAGCAATATCTTTTTTTATAATGCTAAACCAGGCCAGGAAGTCTGCTCATGTCAGACAACTCTTCCCATTCCTGGCTGCACAGTTTTGCTCACTGGGGCCTTGGTGACCGCGTGCTCATCCCCTCTGTCCAGGCCTCCCTCTTTCAGTAGTGCTGCTTCTTCTATGAAGAGAATTCCTGCAAGTCAATGGTCTTTTTGTGATACATCATCACTCAGGAGACCTAGCCACTGCAATTCAGAGTGTCAAAGGTGCAGTTAAGATCGGAAATGCTATTTAACGGGAGTTTCCTCATAGAGCTATTGTGTTATGTGTCCATCTTAGATGGGTAATGTCACTTCCTCCAATAATTTGAAATTTTAACTTTGTATAAGGACACTTTTCCTAAAATACTAGCAATTCTAAAGCAATAGATTACATGTGGAGAAACAGCAGCCTTTAAAGGCCCACTTATAAAGATGGTTCAGCACATTTTTGGTTAAAAAGTACTACACATTCCATTCTATGTAGTTCTAAGTATACATAGTAACATATATATAGTAGCATAGTAATGACGGCAGAAAAAGACCAAAATGGTCCATCTAGTCTGCCCAGCATGCTTCCCAAGGCAGTCACTGCTGCTCCGTGTAGGTTACCCCCATGTTTCTCTTAAGGGTAGTAACTGCCGCTCCGTGCCGGTTAAGCTTTTTTATTTATTCCCATCCTCTAGCCTTTTAGGGATCCAAAGTGTTTATCCCATGCCCCTTTGAAATCCTTCACAGTTTTATTCTTCACCACTTCATCCAGAAGGGCATTCCAGGCATCCACCACCCTCTCAGTGAAGAAATATTTCCTGACATTGGTTCTAAGTCTTCCTCCCTGGAGTTTCAAATCGTGACCCCAAGTTCTACTAAATTGTTTCCAATGGAAAAGGTTTGTTGACGACCATGGATCATTGAAACCTTTCAAGTATCTGAAGGTCTGTATTATATCATCCCTGCTCCTTCTCTCCTCCAGGGTATACATATTCAGGTTCTTCAACCTCTCCTCATAAATCATTCGATGGAGACCATCCACCATTTTGATCGCCCTTCTCTGGACCGCCTCCATCCTGACTCTGTCTCCTTTGAGATACGGTCTCCAGAACTGAACACAGTACTCCAGGTGAAAATTTATATTAAGGCAAATGAACTACTATTCAGTATATTAAATAACTGGAAGAGTTTCTTTTATTCTATAGAGTATAAATAACATCCAACTCATGCATAATCAAGCATAATATAAGGGATAGAAATAATTTTCATCAGTCAATCAGTTGATTCATTCATCATGACCATTTTATAATCTGTCAACCACAGGAAGCTTTCCTTGTATCAAACCCAACAGCAAACTGTTATGAACCTGCCCGCGAGGAGCACGGGCAGGTCCCCTACCTCCTGCGGCCAGTCAGGCCGCCGACGCTGTCCTTCATGGCATGCAGTGCCGCTGCCTCCGGGCTCCCACGCCAACATCATCTGCCCTGCACGGCAGGGCTGTGCTCTGCCGGGAGCTTCGCTCCGTGGGTGGGATCGCCGCTGCCACTCTCAGGGTCCTCTGACGGCAGGGAGCCGTCCTTGCTATGCCAGGGTCTTCAGCTGGCAGGGAAGCAGTCCCTGCCGGTGCCTGCAGCCCTGCATTCTCGCTTCAGTCTTCATGGCATGGTGCCACTCCTTCAGCCTGCTCTTCTTCTCCTCGGCCTTCTCCGTGGCTGAGGATGCCACCAGCGGATCCTGCTCTCTTTTTCTGGATTTCCATAGGCGCAGGCGCGCATCTCTCTCCTGCTCTTCAAGGGCCAGCCAGGTGTGGCCCCCTGCTGGCTCCTCCCTGCACGTTGTCCTCCTCAGCCCTACAAAAGGGCCCAGTGTTCATTCCAGCGTGGCCTTCACAAGGAGATAGACACTCTTGGGATCCTTTACTCCAGGAGTTGTCCCTGTTCCAGCTCTTCTTCAAGGTCCTAGGTTTCCTGTTCTTTGTTGGAGCTCCATGTCTCATCCTGAAGTCCGTGATCCAGTCCTGATATCCGTCATCTGTTCCTGATGTCTGTGATCCAGTTCTGTTATCCGTCGCCTGTTCCTGATGTCTGTGATCCAGCCCTGATGTCCGTGATCCGGTCCAGATGTCCTGAGCCCCAGGTTCCTTGTCGCTGCCTTTCCTGGCGTGCCATGTCGTGGTCCGCGACTGGACCCACGGGCGGGCTGTTTGGGGCGCTTCGTGGTGTGATGCCTTCTTCACTTCTGCGGCACAGGCCTCCGGAGGGTTTTCCCTTTCCTGAAGCCAAGTCCCGTCTTGGTCCTGTGTCTTGAACTTTTGCCTGCCCTCGGATTCCTTGTGCTTCCTCCGTCCATGCCAAAGACTCTGCCAGAACCTGTGCTGTTCCAGCGTGGTCCGCAACCAGCCACTGGCGGCTGTGTAGGGTGCGCCCCCGTGCAGGCCTCTACAGCTTCTGAGACATGTTCCCTTCATTATTCCACTTCTCGTCTAGAGGCTACTTCGAGTCCAGCGTGGTCCGTGACCAGTCCCGCGGGTGGACTGTGTAAGGCGCTCTGCGTCGCAGTCTCAACCCAGTAATTTGCTTGACTCTCCTGAATATTTTGAACCTTGCCTGAGTCTTCTGAAATATCTTGAACCTTGTTCCTGAGTCTTCATCTGTGCACCCAAGTACCTTGTTCCTGAGTCTTCGTCTGAGTCTCCATGTTCCGGTCTTCACTGCCCTGGTCTCCATCCGGCCTGCCGCTTCTTGCCGTTACCCAGCGGCAGGTCCGAAAGGGCTTGGAACGGTCGGAGGACTGTTCATTAACATCACCATTGCGTTGCTGGTCTTCTGAAGCATGCAGGTCCGGAGGAGGGTCAGTATCATCAGTCATCTGTCTTCAGTCCAGCCTCGCTCAGGCATGCCTCGCCTGCCGTGGCACCTCTTCAGAGTTCCTCTGGGGTTGAGCCGTGATCCAAGAACACACATCCCCTGGTAAGCGGAACTGCTCTCCTAGCGCTTCCTAATAGATTGTGAAGGCCTCTGAGCTTCCCCGAGCTCAAGGCCTCCATCTCCATAACACAAACAGTTACAGTGAAAAAGTTTTTGCCAAGGGCTATATAACCATGCAATCAATGAAGCACCTATTGAAACAATATAACATCAGAAATACAGCAAATAAATATAAACTGCTTTATAAATATTTATAGCTTTATAAATGTATGTTTGTAGAATAAGACTATGCAGATATATAGAATGGAGTCAGATAAATGAAAAATGTAATGAGCCTTTTTGGCCATATCTCTGAAATAGGCTTAAGACTTCATGGCAAAAAACCCGGCCCCCTCTCACACCCTGAATATGCCTGGGCCTTTGTAGCCTTTGCTGCATCCATCCCCCCACTTACTTGCTCCATAGGGCCTCCTCCACATCTTCACCAGCAGGAAGGAGTCAATTTCCCTAGTCAACTGCAGTACATGGCATCTACATCAGAGCATATGTGGCACTGTTTTGTATTTGGCATCATGGCTGGCAGGAGAAAGCAAAGTTGCTTACCTGTAACAGCTGTTCTCCATTGATAGCAAGGGAGTTCAGCCACATAAGTGGGTGATGTCATCCGATGATGTAGGGACAGAAAAGCTCTCTCAGAGTGCAGTAAGAAAAAGAAGGTTTTTTTGAGCATGTGTAGGTGTTCCTGCACATTTGCTGCCACGTGGGTCTCCTCATTCTTTATAATGAGCTAACCTTCTACTTTACATTGGAGGAGATTGGGATTGGGTGGCTGTTTTGTCCTGTTGCTACAAAAACACCTGTTACAGATAAGCAACTTTTCTTTCTCCGTGGACTAACAGGACAGTAATCAGCCACTCAAGTGTGGACTTCCAAGCTGAGAGTTGCATGTATTTGCTAGGTTTTTATATCAGGAGTAGAACATGCAAGCTATACTTTGATAGAGGCTGGAGGGAGAGTTGAACTTTTGAGAACTATTTGGCCAAAACTGCAGTAAAACATAGTGAAGGTGTGAATAGAAGACCAGGTGATAGTTTTGCAGATGTCTTCTATGGAAGCAAAGTGAAGATGGGCTAAAGAAATTGCTGAGCCCTATATCTTGTTGGGCTTTTGTCTTATTTTGAAGATCGTCCTGACTGATTATAACAATAAGAAATGTAATCAGAAATCCATGTTGTTGGAATCTTTTTTTTTTGTTATTTTTGCTGAGAATGTATGTAGAGGTTAGGTTTAATGGATTCAGAGTTTTCACCCAGGCACAGACTAGTTTGAAGACCACAGGCCAACCTCTGAGTGCACTCATATTTACTGTTTTGCACTGTGAAATGTTTATGAACAGGCAAGAGTCTGTTTATTTAGTTATTCCAGTAGGTCTATCATAAGAAAGCAAGCAATTAACTTATTCTAATGCCTGAGAGAGAATGAAGGCCACACACCTGCACCTGAAAGTGATAAGAGCTCAGAAGGAGGGAACATTGCATCCTTTCATAATGTTATACATCCAAAAATGAACCACATCCAGATGTATTACATCCAGAATTTTCTTGCGCCAGAATATTTGATTTATATTAAGAGTGCACCACAGTTTTAAGTATTTTAATTTTGTATGATTTTATTGATTTTAATTTTGTATGATTTAATTATATGTTTTATTGTATATCGCTTAGACCTTCCTAGTGTTAAGCAAGTAACAAATTTTAATAAATGTAAAATATGCTCATGCAATGCACATTCCCAGTTTTGAAATTAGTCCACCAGTTTGTCCAGTTAATAACAAGGCTTTCAGACCTCTCTAGTTCTTCATCCAACACGCCCCCCAGTTGAGCCAGACCATTCCAGGCTGTTCTAAAAGCCCTAAAACTCGATAACTACAGACTTGCTCCTCATCAGGAGCAGCAGTAAAGTTTCTTGGATATCTAGCGTACGTGTGCTGCGGTATTTGGTTTTAAAATTCTGAATTACGCACGTATTGGTCCCGCCTTGGAACACCCATGCCCTGCTCCTTTTCTGCCCCCTTATTTCTATCACGCATATGAATTTTGCGGCTTTTTAAAATCTGCATTGCCCGTGCGCAGCCCACATAAGCACCAATTTGTGCATTTATGCCCGAGCAATGCTTTTAAAATCATATGTGAACACCCCCGGGAGCCGCCAAAAGGAAGGAATTGGAGCTGTTCTTTGGAGGCAAGAATTTGAAATTTAAATGATATCCTTGATGGATAATTTTTAATACTCAGTCTGCTGTTACTGTCACTTTTTCCTCTCCCCCCCTCCCCTCCCCTCCCCCCCACCACACATACACTGTTCCAACTTAATCTGAGATCTTTGTTGAAACTGTAGTCAAAAGATTGGATTAGATTTTGGATGCATTTGATGAAGTGGTTTGATTTGTGCTCTTTCCCTAGCACAAGGCCTGCTTTGCTGCTATTCTTACTGCGATTGCAGGCAATGTTGCTGAAAAAAATGGGCTTGGTATCTTCTTCATGAATAAAAGTACTGCCTCCTATAATGCAGAGATTGAACTTTTCTACTTCTAGTTGGTTGCTATGTGGTAGATGCTAGGATACAGAGAGTAGAACAGTGAACTTTAATAAGATCTACACTTTCTTTTAACTCCAAAGAGATTATCTCCTGTGCATGTTGCAACAATCATTTTTTATGAACATTTTCACAAAGACCCGAAGCTCATAGTGATGCTAGCCTTCTGGCTCCAATGGCTACTTTAGAAGTCCTGGAGGAGGTATTGAATGCATCATAAGCTTCTTGTACCACTTGCGTAAAGCGATCCATGGAATATGAAGGACGCTGCTGGGTCATGTCTTGCAGCTTTTCCATAGGTGATGGGCAATTATTCCAGATGTTAACATAGCTGGTTGGAAAATCTTTTTTTTTTTCCCCCTGAGAGATCAGAAAGGACGAGTTGTGAAGGCTTAAACCAGGGCCTGCGCACCCGAGGCTTCCACCCTGTTAAATAGGATATGCTCCATGGACAGAAAACTGGATCGCCACATCAAAGAGACCACAGAATGGCTTCACTTCAGCAGTCCCTAGGAATAAAACTAGTCCCATAACCTGCACTTACATAAATCCAGGACAAAAAAAAGAGACAGCTATTGAGGGCATAGGAGGGAGCATACGCCAAAGACAAAGCACGTGCCTGAGCTCCCCAGGCTTATACGTGCTTCCAGAAGGAATAAACAAAATCTGGAAGGGACTTAGGAACTGAACTCAGACCCTTGAGACATGCCTAGGCCTTTACTAAGGCCTCTGAAAATCAAAGTCTAGAACCTAGAAGCAGGGCAGGATTCTGAGCTGACTCTGAATCACCTCAGTACCAACAAAAAAAATCAGCCATAATGGGAGTGAAAAAAGAAGACCCTCTCACAGCCCTGCAGTTTAAAGACAGACTCTGCAGCACCCATGGTTTCAAGATGGCTAACATGGCTAATTCTTCATCGGTGGAAGAATATTAACAGTTTGCTGACCCCAGGCCTCCCACAATGCCTGAACTGCTGTCAGACATCGACACCCCCCCCCCCTCCCGCCACGTAGTCCAGAAACAAATGCAGGCAGTGTCTGTGCAGTACTACCCTGCGCAGTGCTGTTACTCTGCAATCACTGCTAAGCGTGGGCTTTAGTTGCATCCTGCTGAATGAAGCAGCCATCGGCCCCTGGAGCCTTCCCGCAGCAGAGAACAGTGTCCCTGACACTCACCCCCTGCAAAGCCTCCCAGTGGTCTGCTCAAAGAACGGCTGCTGCTTGCTCTGGTCCCCAGCAAACTTCTTCTACCTAAACCAGGGAGGAAGGGGGCAGAAAAGAAGAGTAGGGGAGGAGGAGGAGGGCAAGTAAGAGGGGCAATAGAGGATTAAGGTAAGCATTCCCAAAGTCCTACCAGCCATGCTGGAAAGCCTCCATGGTCCTGACACTGCTCAACCAGAGGAGGGAGAAATAATTTCTGTCACTGCAAGAGCCGCTGAAATCTATGAAAATCAGATCCAAGACCATGCTCAACTGAGGGACAGAGTTCTTAACTGCCACCTTGGGAGCAGCCCCCTGCCAGAGGCCTATAGACTTAACCAGCCTTAGTCCACAGCATGGGATGTTCATCTACCATCTGCTGGAGACAGAGAATACTGGCAGGCTGGTGCCTGCACGAACATATATAAGCAGACTCTGTCACAATCTGCTGGTGTGGACTGGTCTGACTTGATGAAGAGAAATAATTATTTAATATAACTTTTATATATTATGAATGATTCTGGAATGCATATCATTATTTCTTTTACTTTTGTCATGCAAAAGTTTTGAAGCTGAAAAGGGGTCCACATTCTCTGAAAGGTTGGGAATCCCTGCTTTAAATCTAACTGGCCAGCTTTTGAATACAGCCAGTTTAGATTTAAAGCTATCCGGCTACTAATGCCAGTAATAAGCAATGGCTATTCCCTAAGTCAGCTTGATTAATAGCAGTTTATGGACTTCTCCTCCAGGAACGTAGCCAACCCTTTTCTAAATCAGCTATGCTAACTGTCTTAACCACAATCTCTGGCAATGTATTCCAGCTTAATTGTGCATTGAGTGAAAAAGAAGTTTGCCCAATTTGTTTTAAAAGTACTACTTGCTAACTTCATGGCGTGCCCCCTAGTCTTTGTATTATCTGAAAGAGTAAATAATGGATTCATGTTTACCTATTCAAGTCCTTTCATGATTTTATAGACCTCTATCACAATCCCCTCAGCCATCTTTTCTCCAAGCTGAACAACCCTAACCTCTTTAGCCTTTAGAAATATTAGGGCTTTTTATTATTATTCCTTCCTTCTACCTGCTCCTCCCACCCCAGCCTTGATTATTTCCAGGTTTACATATTTTACCTGACATATCATGTAACAGTTTTGTATATCCATTTTCTATATGGAAAAAATAATATAGTTTTGCCATGTTAATCCACCTAAAAGAAGGTCAGCAAACTCATTTCAGATTATATCTTTTTACAACTATCTATTGAGTGTTATACTTCCTTTATCAGACTTTGGCCATTTTATAGTGTCCTGAAGAAGACAGAATTACTCTCAATAGCTAATCTCAATAGCTAAGTTAACCCAACGAGAAAGTATCACCTGCAGATCTCTGTTTATTTAAAATGGAGAAGAAAATAGCCATCTCTAAAATAATTTGCCTTAAAAGTGAACTCATGCCTACAGTGTACACAATTCTCATTCCTGATCAATACCACTGTATCTGAAGCCCTAGTACAAGTAATCAAATGTATTGAAGCCATCAAGCAAGGGTTGTTCACAAATGCTAAATGTTAGAGCTAATGGTGCTGGCCAGATTTGTCCGTAATAACATTCCCCTGTTTTGTCATGTGAAGAAATTGTCTATTCTAATCGCTGCTCAAGTAAGACACCTACTGATTATTTTTCATACATCTTTATTTTTCTAACTTCAGGTGCAGCGTGCTATAAAGAGCGCTTTCAATAAGCTGTGGTTATTGCTGAAATTGAAACCTTTCTTGCAGTCAGATGATTTTAGAATGGTTTTACAGGCATTAGTAATTGCTGGGCTGGATTATTTCAATTCCCCCATGTTGGCCTAACAGCCTCAACAGTAAATGCCTTACAAATAGTTCAGAATGCAGCAGCTCGTGTTCTTACTGGTGCTGGTTCGTAACTAGAAATCTATGTATTGTCACACTCACTAGGATCTCAGAGAGTACCATCAGTTCATCTGGTGCACTTGTAGGACATCAGAGAACGGGTTTTTGCTGCAGCGGGAACATCTATGTGTAACGCGCTGTCCGATGTGTACAGGGCAGAAAGTTGTGTAAAAAAACCTTCAGGAAACAGATGATAACACTTATATTTGTTCAGGAGTTCAGCAGTTAAATATAAAATCTAATGTTTCAAATACACATCATTAGTTGATTAATGAAGAAGCTGGGTCTTTAGTTTTTCAATTGAGGCATTGTTTTCTTTTACTATCTTGTTTATGTTCTGTGTTTGTTTCAATTTTATGAATGTTTCTGTACCCTATCTAGAATGTAAGATAATGCGAGTAATACATGATTTTAAATAAAGAAATAACTAAAATTCATGTTTCAGATATGGCAAAGGTAAACAATGTCACTGACAAAATTCAGCACTCTCTATGATACTGCCTTGAGACATTTAAGTCTCTGAGCATATTTATATAAATGTGGTAGGTTTATATGGGTCTTGCCTTGTTTTGAAAGCTATATTTTCTGGTGTACAAAAGGTATGCTAGTTACAAACCCAATACAACCTGAGGTCAATATTCAGAAAGCAGGTGAGAAGCAAATCTAGCTGGGTAACTTTTTACACATATTCAGCAGGACTTATCAGATACGTTTGCCACTGAATATGTGCAGATAAAGTACGTACATAACTTAACCAGGATAAAGTTTTGCCCCGCACCTAGAATGCCTCCATTGAATCCCCTTTTTGTCTGGGGTGCAAAAAATGTATACATTTGGCAGAGGGGAAATATTCAAACCTTGGGTTTTGTACATGGGTAACTCAAAAAGTTATTTGCATAAAGCTTTTCAATATCAGCCTCTCTATTTTGATTGTTTTCTGACATAATTACTATGGGAGCAATAATCAAACACTTTACACAGGTAAACACATGTTTACCCATGTAAAAATGGGGTTTAATCATTGCCCCACTCACCCATGAAGGCAGCTAAAAGATGACAGCACACAATTTTAGACAATCCCGAAGTGGGTGGTACTGGAATCAGAGCTGTGCTAGGGTTAGGAAGGTGCGCACTGGAATTTTATTTTGAAATCCCCGTGCTTAGTTTCAGCATATGGTTTTGTATTTGCTTCAAAGCAAGTACATAAGTATGTGTGCACAAAGTACCTGCGGCTGAGTGCCTCGGCCGAATTTTCAAAGGGAAACTCAAAGGCAGATCATTCTCAGCTTCGGTTAACATGTTTTCCCCAGGTAAATTCTCTTCTCCTAACAGATTCCATTACACACAGAGCTGCTGCAAATGTGTTCATAAAATGCAACTCTGATCAACACATGCAGTAAGGCATGGACAAATACTAAGAAAGCTTCCTATCAGTGTGTGACAAACTCCATTTTCCTCTTCTTATGAAGAGGAAAATGGGCAAGGTAGGGTAGCCTCTAGGCAACATGGTATATGCAAGAGGGAGGGAGGGGAACCCCTGAATTTCTAGCTGCAGTGGTAGAGTTCCAAGGAATATTATGAGCATGCTCTAAAGGGAAAGTGTTCCCTTCCAGTCACAGTGGAAGAAGAGTCTTGGGGACAGTTGCAATACAATGCGCTCAGCCGAGTGCACTGTTAACCTGCAGTCAGGCGCGGGCAGAATAAGCGCTAATCAATCCCCTAATGAAAGGAGTTAATAGCTGAGTGCATCAAAAACAAGTACAGAAAAGCAGAAAAAAAACTGCTTTTCTGTACTGCCTCCTACTTAATATCGTTGTGATATCAAGTAGGATGAAAAATAAAAGAAACAATAAAAGTTTAAAAAAAAAATAGACAGTCAGGTACAGGAAATGGATGCTCGACTGACAGGTGTTCGCTTTCTGAACCCTCGGCATCGGTTTGCCTTACCGGCGGACAGCCGAGTCACGGAATCCGATTGGGTTCTCGTTAGCAAGGATGTGCTAGGGTCGCGCAAGCGACCCTAGCTCCTCCTTGCTAACGCGACCCCCTAATTTAAATATTGCATGGCGCCCCCTCCCCCCCTTGGGGTGCATCAAGAGAGCGGGTGCTGACTGTTCGGCGCCCGCTTTCTACGCAAATTTATTGCATCGGCACCTTGGTGTGTGAGAGTGCTGAAAACCAGATTGCTACAGGATCTGAGGCGATAGTGTTTCTAGGAGGTCTGGTAGAGAAGAAAATACCTGGCTGCTGGTGAAGTGACAACTCACAGGACTATAAAGATGAAAAGTAGAGGTTTTCCACCTAAGTGAGGCAAAATCAAAGATTGGAACTGTGAGGATGAATGGAAACCCTTTCATAGTATATTCTGGGAACACAAGGGATCCAGTGAGAAACATCCCTTCCAATTTTTGAAAGATTGCATGCACAAACATTTTCTTTTTGTGCAACATTTTATAAGCCAGGTTCAAATTTGTGCAATATGTGCCAGCACAATGCAAATAACAGCGGGATTTCTCGTGCTTGCTGTTTTGATGTGTGCATGGGATTCATGACCTCTGTGCACAAGGATACACGCAGAGCTTAGGCAGAACAGTGCCAATGAGGATAAGCCTGGGAAAGGAGATGGATTTGTGATGTGTCAACCTCATTATAAGCCAGAGAAGAAGCACAATGTTTTCAAGTCCTTAAGCATTTTTATGAGAATGTGATCTGGACTTGGGATTTTAGTAAAATTTGATTTTTGCATGTTGGAACTATCAGTTTGAACCTCCAAAAGTCTGTGAATTGTGCCTAGTGCTGGGGTGGATATCAAGAAAAGTGAGACCTAGTTAGGATAAGGAAAAAGTCAGTTGGTTCCTATGCTCTGGGCTTGTACACATGAAGGCAAACAATTCAATTGGAAGAGACTATATCATGCAAAAGAACTATTACTTTAAGGACATTTGGCAAGAACTTTACAAAGCATGTAAATTTAATAGCAATCTGAAAAAAACTCCTCATCAGCACAGAAATAACAAGCTACTAACTCAAGGCTAGAGTTACGTTCCAAGCACCGATGGGGTCATTTCTCATTTGTCTGCAGAGACAGCTCAGCCACGTGATGGATCAAAAGCTTCTACTGCTAACTGGAAAAATAAGGAAAATTCTGGCCAGGCACAAACTGAGCAGCTCACCTGTGCAACAAAGGGCTATAATAATAATGCATGTGTGTATATGAAAAAGCGATAGACTACAGCAGCATCCATAGCAGCAGCAGCAGCAGCAGCAGATTACTGACCACACTGAACAACTTAATTTGTGGCCAGAGCAAAGGGTCAGCTGAATGCTGTGAGAAACATTCTATACTTTGGGAACCAGGCTTGGGAAGATATTTCTGGATGCGCTGGCTACCATAGGCCATTTTTCTGTGTTAAAGCATCACAGTTAGAATAAATCTTGAGTTGTGCTGCTGAGGGTGTGTTGGGGTGGTGGTGGTGATGATGATGTATTTACATATCTGGTGGGAGTGTGGGATAGTGCAGGGGTTCTAGAAGAGGGTAGGGACAACGACTGCTGATATTCTGGGACATCAAGTGACTCTCACGACCTATAACTTGCCTTCTTGGGCTTTGGGTTAATTTATCTTCTGCAAGCCAGCAACGTAAACTGAGTGATTATTTCATCCTTGTGGCTAGATTTACCATTGCAACTCACTGGAAATCACAACCGCTGATTTTTTACTGACATAGCAGTCATAGAAAAGATGACGTTTTCTCTTTGTAAGAAGTTGTTTTTGTAGGACAGAATCAGGGAATCTTATTGGAAATATTTGGCTGCTGGGGGTAGGGGAACTTTGGGATAAGATCCAGGAGGGTCTAGTAAATGTTTAATGCCAGGATGCAAGGGATGCAATGTTCTACTCCGGGTAGCCCCTCTGTACTTTTTGTACTTAATGCAGGATGTGATCATGTTATCTATGCTTGTTCTCAAGTTATATTTGGATGATTCAGTGTCTGTTGCTATCGTGAATCTCTGCCTTATGTTTTAAGCAAATAAAAAGTTAAAAAAAGAATTAATCTTGAGACATTTGCTACTGGCTGATCTCTGTCTCTACGTTTCATGCACACATCTGAACATGCCCCCTCACTTGTTGGTATGGAGCATCTTGTAAATGCCTGTAAATAAAAGTCAGACCAGCTGGGCCCACACTTGTGGGAATGTCTGCAGAGTCTTGATTGCTACTGTTCAGAGTTGTCCCAGACATGACCTTGGTCACTTTTACTATTAAATGCTTCTTCCCTTGCTCTACCACACTACTTCATCAGCCACCTTAAAAGTACCCTTAAACTGTCAGGACATAATACCCCTGAGTACTGGTACCATGGCATTATTAATATGAAGAATTAGGAAATGTGCAAAGAAAGAAAAAAAAACGGACTTAAAAAAAGTTACACATGTTTTATATTGTTTGAAGAGGGGAAGGAGGATTTTCTGACCTCAAGTACCATCATGACCAGCTTGAGGGCTCCAAAATTCAGTATCAGTTTGTTTTGTGGCTAGTGAAAAGTCAAAGAATATCTACTTGTAAGGTACATTTTCACTGCCCCTCAATAATACTATAGCTAAAGAAACCTACGGTAGTACATCCTAAATGACATCTTGCTTATAACATGCATGGGTATCAGAATAATGTTCTTTATTTCATGCTCCTTTAAAAGTTCTTTTTTCCTATTCTGTGGATCCTTAAATGTTTTCAGAAATCATTGCCCAGTTAAGTAGCAAACACCGTAAATCACTGACTTGTGAATTTCTACCAAAGTAATGGAAGGGTAATAAGTTATTACTCATTTAACGCAACATGGTTTACTACTCCTTAAAAGGGCACACAACCTAAAAAAAATAATGAAATCATTAAAATCCAAAACAATATATATTTATATATTGACATGAAACGAAATATTTCAGAAACATGCACAGTAGCTTGCATTCCATAGCCAAAAAAAAAAAAAAGAATCACCAAAGCAACTGGCGAAGCCAACACAGAGAAAGCAGGAGCACCTGGATGTTGCCATGACGGAAAGTTTAGCAGACCAGAAGCACAGCACATGATTGTACGATGCATGCAATGGGAAGATGCAAGCTACTACAGACAGACTTGAATGGTAGTTAATGTATGAAAAAGCTTACTTCATTTAGAAAGCTCACTAATTGGTCTACCGTTAAATAATCAGTTTTGTCTCCATTGCTGAAAAGAAATTTATTAGACACAAAGTAAGTTTTCATGTTAAGATGCAAGGTATGATTTACATGTTGACAAGGTGGATGTTACTTTCAAGCTTTTTTCTTCTTAACATTGAAGGTAATTTTCAAAGGTCTAAAGTCCGTGGGTAGAAAAGTAGCCCGCAGACTTTAGCCCAAATTTTCAAAGCAGATTTATGTGCATAAGCCTGCTATGAAAATTTGCGGGTTGTCCTGCTGTGCACAGGAACACACACATACAAAGTTCTACCTGCTCCCAGGCAAGGGTAACTGTGCATGTAGATTAACATGTACACTTTCAAAAATCATAAGTTTGCACATAAATCCTTCCCCCACCCCATCTCCGTCCCCCTTCCCACCCCTCTCCCCCCCCCCCAGTGATTTTTCCTACATTGGAAAAATTGGGTTCCACGCATACTTTTGTGTGTGTAAGCCCCTGGTTGATTTTCAAAGGCCCATTTATGTGCATAAAACCAGGCTTTATTTAGAAAACTCCTTTTGTAAATCAACACCTTAAAAACTACAGATTCTGTTACTGCATTTACAATATCAACAGCAACTCTTTCAAGAAAACCATTAACTTTTATAGTTGCTTCATTTTCCCTTATTAATGTTATCAAAGAGATGTTAATTCAGAAAACATGTAAGTCTTACATTTTAGAAGATTCAAAACAAACTTTAAAGTAAGACTGCACAGTTATTAGATTAACTTAATCTAGTTAGCTCACATACTGTTAATATCTGAACAGGCAAGTTAAACCATAGGTAGTTAGTAAAGCCAATGCAAAAAAAATTGCGTTCCAGGTGCTGTATTTATTTGATGCAAAAGTTACTCTAAAATAAAGAGTGACTTTTACAATGATAATTTTTCAGGAAAAATGCAGGTTTGTCACTGTTAATAATTTTTCTATGTTTCTAGTAGTCAAGGCAGCATGTATGTATACATGCGTGGATTATATTTTAATGATGGGGTCATTACATTAGAAATAACTAAACACCTCTAATATTGCATTTTACTTACATCTTCTTAAAGATGTAACCAAATATTGCATTTTACTTACATCTTCTTAAAGAGCTCTTCTATGTCAGTTCGAGGACAAATCTTCTGAGTAAGTTCATAAAATTTTTCAAAACTGAAAGCTGGAGGCTCAATTTCATCATTCTGTAAAGAAACAGAGATTCCGTTTTCACTTAGAGGGCAGACCTACACAGGCTTAACCTGGATCTGGACTATGATGAAAGTCAGGCAAAAGTGTCAATAATTGCCCAGATGAACTATTTACATGACAGTCTTTAAGTAATTACATTTTAAATTATTACAGAAAAAAGTTATTACTTAACGATACAGAATTTTAAATATTTTGAGCAGAATGTCCCTAGAAATTCACTGTTAAGAGTGTCCCTTCCACATACACATACTCTCATACAGGCTCCCTTACTCTCTCGCACACACACATCCCCTCATCCCCTCCCTTACTCTCTCTTGCATACACACCCCCACAAGCTCCCTTTCTCTTTCACACATACATCCTCACACAGGCTACCTATGTCTCTCTCTCATGCAGCCCTTCACATAGACTCTGTCTCACATATACACAATCCCTTTACACAGGCTAGCACTCTTACATACACACAATCCCTTTTCCATACACACGTACTCCCAATCCCTCACACACATACACACGCCTTCACAATCTCCTCATATAGGCTCCCTCTCTCTCTGAAACCCACACTCAAGCATTTCCCCCAGCCCCCTTCTCTTACCTCCCACACCCTCCTGCTCTCTGTCACCCTCCCCTCATATAGGCTCCCTCTCTGAAACCCACACTCAAGCATCTCCCACTCTCCCTCTTACCAACCAAGCTGTCTCACCCTCCCCCACACCCCCTCTCCTCTTTCACACACACATTCTCTCTCACCGACATCCCCCTCCCCTCATATAGGCTCCCTCTCTCTGAAACCCACACTCAAGTGTCCCCCCATCCACCCTCTCTTACCTCCCATGCTCTCTCTCACCCTCCCCACCCACCCTCTCTTACCTCCCATGCTCTCTCTCACCCTCCCCACCCACCCTCTTACCAACCATGCTCTCTGTCACCCTCCCCTCTCTCTCACACACACATTCTCTCTCACTGGCATCCCCCCCCATGCTCTCTCTCACCCTCTCCTCCCCTCTCTGACACACATTCTCTCTCACCGGTATGCCGCAGGACTCGCTCCATTCGCGGCGAAGATGAAGGCCCGACGTGCTATTCACGGCGAAAAGGGAAGGCCCCCGTGTTCCGCGAACGGCGCACTGGGCCTTCATCTTCGCTGTGAATGGAGCGCGTCCCACAGCACACGGAGGCCTTCCCTTTTTGCCGCAAACGGCGCGCTGGGCTGTCATCTTCGCCGCGAACGGAGCATGTGCCATGGGACGCGCTCAGTTCACGGTATGCCAGGGTCTCTTCTGCTATTTTCTGCGCAGAATTTAGCAATTCTGCGGGGGGGGGGGGGGGGAATTCTGCGCAAATTCTGCATTCCGCAGTAGCGCAGAATTCCCCCAGGAGTAATGTGATTTTAGACTATCTCCTCATTTGGCAGACAAGGACATTTTTTCCACTCTTCCTGTCTCTATTTTTGTTTTCCCCTTTGATTGGAGTTAAAGACTACTTTTGTTCTTTGGAACTGAGTGCCCTTGGTACCAGGGAATCAGTTAGGAATTCACAGGGAAAAGGTGTCTTACATGGGAAGAGCCTGCAAGGGAAATGGATTCTGTCCATTGCCCAAAGGAAGGTGCTGAAGGAATTGTGTAAGAAAAGAACTGTGTTGCTGCTCTCTCAAGGGTGTTGCACTTGAGAGGAGAAGTGCCTACTGGTACTGTCATAAGAAGCTCTATAATATTTAAGAAGACTTCAGAAAAGGGGAGAAATATATAATACATGATATAGTTGGGAGCTGCAAAAGGGATTTTACTTTCTGCTATCAGAGTAACCGAAAGGAGGAGGAGTGCCAAATTTACAGAATTAGCTTGTAGAAGGGATTCAGAGACTTTACTGGAGGAATGAGGTCACAGATTTATTAATCTTCTTCATTAATGTTCATCACTTTTAGTTAAAAATCCAAGAGCTGTAAAGAATCTTCACTCAGGTAATCAACTATCAGTAAAAGAGTTGGAAACCACATTGCTGTGCAATGTAATTTTTGCTAGTAAAGACTGGGGGATTGTCAGTGCTCTTTGCAGAGACAGGATCAATGCAAAAAGGCCTTGAAGCTATGCTTCCCCCCACTGGAAGCCCTGGAACTCAGATTTTGTGTAGCTATCCGTGGACACAGAGAACAGCTTGGGTCTTATTCTCGTTCCTATGTGCCCCTGGGTGCCACCTGAGGGATCGGTCCTCTCCAGGGCTTTCATTTATTCACGTGCTAAAAAAAAAGAGTTTACTCCTGATGTAGTAAACTAATTGCATGCTAATGCATTACGAGTTTTAAAAAGTGCACTAACCTTTAAATGTGCACACAAAGGGGTAGATTTTAAGACATGCGCGCACGCATCCATTCGCGCCCGCTACCCGGAGGGTGCAAGGGGGTGCACAATTGTGCACCTTGTGTGCGCAGAGCCGCGCTGCCTTCCCCTCTTCCCTCCCAGGCTGCTCATTTCAGAGCAGCCTGGGAGGGAATTTCCCTTCCCCCTAGCCTGACCTTCCCACCCCTTCCCCTAACCTTTCCCCCTCCTAGCCCTACTCTAACCCCCCCCCCCCCTGACTTTTATCTTACTTTTTGCACCTGCCTCTGGGCAGGTGCAAGTTGTGTGTGCTGACACACGATCCTTCGACACAATGGCCTCTGTGTCGGAGGCCTCTGGCTCCGCCCCCTCCCCGCCCCTTTTTGCAAGCCCTGGGAGTCACACGCATCCTGGGGCTTTACGCACGTCGCTGGGCCTTTTTAAAATAGGTCTGGCGTGCATAGGGCTTTTAAAATCCGGCCCAAAGATATGGCTAGCATGCATAAAACATGATTTAGGGCCATAAAACATAATTTCTGAACAAAGCATGCTCTGCAAGTATAAAACGAATTATGTGCACAAATCGTGTTTTATGCAGATAAATCCTGAGTACAGTATCACTGTTTATGAACTCCAGGTTCAGTCCCCTAGACTAACACTAGTCCCAGAAACTTTACTCCTCCTTGGACTAGGAACTACATTTCCAGTGTTAAGAAAACATGAATTAAGCTTACACAGCTCTCTCCAATGGGAAATAATAACTAATGTCTTGAGTAACATGGGGTTTGCAAAGGAGAGTGCTAATTTCTGAGTACAATTTTTCTCACATTTGTGCACACATACTCAGGCTGATGCAATAAAATGCATTTAGCCGAACACAGTTTTACCTGCACATGAATGCACATTTTGTGCATGTAAACCTTCCTGCCCAACAGGAATGAATTTACTTAAAACTGAGCATCCTGCTTAGCACCCTCGAATGGAAATCCCATGCAAATGAGAGTATTAGGCAATACCCCATCCAATGAAGAGAGCTGTATAGGCTTAGCTCAGGCTTTACTAGTGCTGGAAATCTTACTCCAGGTCAGAAGTGGGGTAAAGTTTCCAGCACGTGTGTCCGAAGTGGCAAGAGGGAGCGGGAGAGGCCTCCAGAGCACAAAAATGTTGCTGCGTTTAAGGACTTTTTAGTTTTTTGCTTTTATTCCCCCTAATGGCCATGCAGCAGCCTTCCCAGCACCAGTCCCCAGAGTGCCACACCTCTTGTCTCTGGCACCACTGTGATTTAAAAAATAAAAAATGTTACTTCCTTTCTTTTTGTTAATTCTGTGGTTCTCTCTTCTTTCCCTCCTGGGCCAAACATCAGGCAAGCCAGAGCTTTCTCCTGCCCATCCCCCTCTGCTCTTAAAGTAACAGTGTCTAGGATTAAAATGTGAATTCCGCCTGTGCCGAGCACACATTTTCCAGTCTGCACCCTTTTCTTTAATTCCTGCTTCATTAGTATAGCATTATCTTGCTGCATCAGGAGGTAAAAAAAAATCTGTGCATTAAGAAGCTGTGTGAGCTGAGCACACAGTTTTAACACGCAGGTTACTGCATCAACCTGTTTGTGTGCGAAACCCCTCGTTAAAACAAAAGTAAAGTTGAACACACAAAAATGTGCACACAACCGTGCCTTAACAAGTGCACACAGCCAAGCACACTTATTAAATCAGCTTAAAAGCTGAGTACTTATGGTTGCTTTCCCTTAGGGTGAGAAGTGACGTTAATTATAAGGGCCTCGTTTACTAAGCTTTTTTCCCATAGACACAGAATAGGAGAAAAGCCTTAGTAATCTTAGGCTTTTACCTAACCAGTATAATCTGTAGAAGCAATCCTGCTGTTTTCTTTATCCGTTAATTTAGACAAAGATATAAGGGGCATTAGAAAGGTCCTCTTTCTCTTTCTCAGTAGAGATATATTGCAGTAATTTTTAAAAGCCCATGTACACAAGTAAAGTGCATTTACATGTGTAAAACCCAATTTTAAGAGTGTAAATGTTTTTTAAAATTAGGCCCACAGTGTGGTGTGCATGAGGAACCAGGCAGATGCTTATAATATTTTATTTCATTTCAAAAAGCTTGCTTATTTAACTGTTACTGATGCCTGGATCTAGCCCATGACAGTACTGTTTGTTCATAATCATAATCAAGTTTTTATTTATTTATTAAATTTCTAAACTACATTCCTGGCCTCAAAGAGGTCAACCAAAGCGTCCAGGTTAACTAAAAATGCTTTGCATGAACAAAAAACCACAGATACAAGAAAATAAAAGTAAGCATCCATAAAAGCCACCGACAAGAGTGATAATAGCCAATGCCTTACGTTTGCCCCAACCATAACCAGCATGGTGTTCCAATTAAAATACCACATAAAAACAAATTCAGAGCAAGGACAAAAATGCCCATTAATGCCATAGACAAAGGAGATAATAAGATAACATTACACTTCTTTACACCACAGATAGGTAACTCTGGTCCTGGAGTACCACAAGCAGGTCTGTTTATCAGGATACCCACAATGAATATGCATGAAGTATATTTGCATGCACTGCCTTCGTTGTATGCAAATATATCTCAGGCATATTCATTCTACCCCTGTTCTATCATTGATCACTACCCCTGTTCTAACTCATAATTTCTCATACTTTGCCTCATCCTTCTGCCTCCACTCAACCCTTTACCAGGTAAAAATCCATGCCCTAACTTTTTTGATGAAATGTGAAATAATTTTGTTCCAGACGGATATATAATGGAAACCTATTACAAACTGAGGGATCCACTGTTGGAAAAGATCTTTTTCTTCACTATATCCTATGAATATCTTTTAAGGTAGGAAGAGTTAGCAATGCTCCTTCTCTCAAACACAACTAGCACTTATGGCATACCATGTCAATTTATCATTAAGACTGATGGGGTCATTCCCTCTTACCACCGGTAAAAATCAATGACAACAATTTAAACTGTATTTGAGCCTGAAATGGAAGCCAATGACATGACCTCAACACTGGGGTCACTGAAGTATCTTCTGCATATTTACATAAGACTTTAGCTGCAGCATTCTGGACCACTTGCAGCCTTTTTGTGAGCCGGTCAAGCAGGACCATGTATAGGCTGTTACCGTAGTCCACTTCAATTCCTAGTGTATGAACTATTGCCTGAAAAGACTTATGGCAAAGAAACAGATGGAGAATTCTTATTACTCTTAACTTAAAGCCCATGTCCACTACTCTCCTGTACCCATCATCAGCACTCTTTCATTCCTCTGACACCTCTAACCCTCTTAAATCTGCAACAACAACAACAAAAAAGATTATAGAAGAATTAACACATGCCATGCCATTTTTCAGAGATTTTAGATTTTTCCTTGACCTTAACTAATGATTTCAATATATATGTACCAGTTTGCAGCCCTTAAATTCATCTATATGTGTCCAAAACAACATGGCGGATAGACCATGATAGCCATTTTTTTTAGTTATATCCGTATCTATATATATGTTATAAACATATAGCTATATATATGGATTACTCTAAATAAATACATTTTCATTTTTTCTAAATAGTATACTGGTAGTTACAACATTGCCAAAAGTCTTAATTCTTTCAGCCGTTCTAGAGCAGTAATAGATAATTTTCTATATTTCATATTCAGTGAGTTTGTATTTTTCATCCTGCAAAAATTTAAAGATGATTAATTTATCACCAAGCAGATAAAACATTTTCCAATGCAAATCACTCTATCCAGGAATGTTAATTCTGAAGTTTAATAATAATAAAAAAAAGAACCATGCTAAATAAATAAGTAAGTAAATAAATAAATAAATAAATAAATACATACCTTTCCACTGGGAAGACCTAATTCCTTAAGTGCTTGAAAGATCACCTTTTCTGTTTTACCGGAAGCAAAGGTTCTTGTAATACTACACAAAATAAAGAGATATGGTCACTTTTATGATGTATTTGCACATACTCAACAGCGAGTTGTATTTCAAACTAAATTGTAGACCTCTACAAACTATACTTCCATTCAGATTCTATTTTTCAGTAGAAATAGGACAACAGCATAATGTACTACTTCATGATTACCAAGTCATTAATTCTGCAAAATCCCTGAGCTACATAAACAGTGGCCTATCTGTAGCACTGTAACATTTTTAAGACACATTTTCCAGAAAATCGGAGTGCCTACTCTCAACACTCAGTCCTTCTTTATGTCTGTCCATCCCTTCTTAGGTATGTATCAGGGGTCATCCTCATGAATGGATTGGGCATGCATGTGTGCGCCCTGAGATCTGCGTACACATGGACTGTGCGTCCTTTTAAAATCTACCCCATAGGTCTCATATATAATGACTCCAAATCCAATTTTATTTATATACTGTTAATCTTCCTGAGTCCAAAATGGTAAACAACTCAATATGAGGGCAACTTTCAAAGACATTTGTAAGGGAAAAACAATGTATTTCTTGTGGACATGGGATCTTTGAAATGTCCTACTTTATGAGCAGGTAAATTTATGAGTGCAGTGCCATGATGTGCATAATTTTATCTTTGGTGAATGGAAGTGTTCCAGGCTTGCAAGTATGTATATACTTAGAAATTTACAAAAATATGCACACATTTTACCCAGAAAATGGAGATGCAAAGTTGTGCGGGTACTTTTTTCTTAGGCAATTTTCAAAAGGAAAGTTTTCAGTTTTCTCTTTGAAATCTGGTGCAGAGTCTGCAGGTATAAAGTATCTACAGACTCTGCATTTTAGTTTTGGTTTGGGTTACACCTTTTTGCATGAGATCTGCATCAAATACATAAAACATCACTAATATAATACAGCAGATACATAAGACATCAACACTTCATTAAATCAATGCAAACAAAACAAGATAAATTACGTCAACATAAAATAATATCCTAACACGAGTTAAATAAATCCATATAAGCCATCCTCTCTCAAACCTCTTCTCTCACAAAGGGCTCTGGACTACATAATAGAGCAGATCCCCCAACTTAACCTCCTAAAAACCTCTTATAATCAAACACAAGCAATTTGAAAATTGTCCTCATAATAAAACAATAAAAGTATACACAATAAAAATCAACAATATACAATTTACTACTATATGTACAATAAAGCCTGGGAGATGTCAAACAGGAAAAAAAGATCTAAACCTACAGTTTCCATCCACATTCTGCAGAGTAGGGCAGAAAAACCCATTTAAAGAAAATTAAAAACTAAATTTTCTCTGGGATATTAACAGGTGCTATATTAAAAATAAAAAACCTATAAATGTGCAAAGAAGCCAGGGAGTTCAGATAACATTCGGTTAGCAAAATGCTTGATCATACAACTATTGAAAAAAGGACATTTTTTCAGATACAATGATCTTTAGGACTATGAGCCCATACTAAAAGAGTGAGCCTTTGTAATAAAAAAGGGAATTGTGTTTAAGGAGCTGACCCATCCCCATGTAGGGGTGTTGAGGCCACAAATGGGGCAGTGCCCCGCCTCTAGATCCCAAGGAGGTGGCTCAAGGAGGGAGGGTGGAGGCTGGGGGGGGTGGACTGGTGACCACACTATAATTGCAGGCTGGCCCACCCACTAGTTTTTTCGAAGAGAATAACTTTATATGCTCTCTGCTTTTCCCTGCCCCCTGCCTCGAGCTCTGTCCTTCTGCCATCTGCTTCTTTTGGAGTAATCTTAGGAATATTTCTACACAGAAAGGAGAGTGGATGCATGGAACAGCCTCTCAGCGGAGGTGGTAGACACAGAAACAGTATCTGGGGTCAAGAAAGCACAAGATAAACACAGGGGATCTCTGAGGGAGTGATGGGAATTGTAAAGCTAAATTAGTTGGGTAGATGAGCAAACTAGATAGGCCTTGCGGTCTTTTTCTGCCATCACATTTCTCTGTCTCTAGTTTTTAGTACAGGTGGAGCGCACTGTTAGCCCGGGTTTGGACGTGCGTTTTCGACGTGCTAGCTTTACCCCTTATACCCCCTTATACCCCCAAAACTAATAGCGCCCGCAACATGCAAATACATATTGATGGGCCTATTAGACATTCCCACACGATACAGAAAGCAAAATATGCAGCAAAGCCGCACATTTTAATTTCGGCCGGCACTGGGGAAGTGTACAGAAAAGCAGAAAAAACTGCTTTTCTGTACACCCTCCGACTTAATATCATAGCGATATTAAGTCGGAGGCCCCAAAAATAAAAAATAATAAAAAAAAAAAAATTAAATGTGCCCGCAGTCCACGGGTCGGAAGATGGATGCTCAGTTATGCCGGTGTCAGTTTTCCGAACCCGTGGCTGTCAGCGGGCTCGAGAACTGACGCCGGAAAAATTGAGCGTCGGCTGTTAAACCTGCTGACAGCGGCCGCTCCTGTCAAAAAGGAGGCGCTAGGGACGCTCTAGTGTCCCTAGCGCCTCTTTTTACCACGGGCCCTCATTTGCATCTTCTTCCCCCCTGAATCGCGCACACAGAAGAACGGGCGCTCGCCTGCTCTCCCGCTCCTTTTACTGAATCGGTCTGTCTGTATGCTAATATGGTTTTATTGTCTTCTCGCAGTTCCTGTGGTTCTTTCCCGTTTTCTTTAGTTACTCAATCCTGTGGGTGAATTCATTTATGGTTAATTTGCATGCCTGGTCTAATCTCTAGCACAGGAAAGCAAGCCTTAGAGGAACTTGGAAAAACAACACAGTAATATTGTAGCTGTGTCACCATCTATCAGGTCTTCCACCATGCATTCCAATCTGTCTGCACTTGCTATATGATTTTAATATCTTCCTGTAATTCCTGTGGCTATTCCAATCTCACGCTATAGAACAGCAGTAATCAGCAGTAATATTTATTACCGTTAGGCTTCTGACTCCACACTCTGTTTTCAGCAGTTCTATTGCAGCACATCACATTTCTAGAATGACCATCTCAAACTTCCGTCTGTGATAGTGGTTTGCCTTCATTTTGGCCATATTGCTATTTGATAAGTGCCATAGGCCAAGCTATCTGAATGAACTGTGTTCTTTGTTCCACTGGCCAAAGATGGGTTCAGCATACACCACCGTGCTCTTGCTTTTTACCCCCAAGACTGATCTTACATTCAATTACACCATGCTGATTGGGTACTTTTCTCCTCCTACTATCTTTTCTGGAAACAGAATGCGGGATAGACCACAATATTGCTCTGCTCTCATGCTTTAATATCACCAAGTATCTCAGCATGCAAATCCTGGGTATAGCACTAGTCCAGGCAAAATGTGGTCAGTCTCCTCTATGGCTTCATCACAATTTAAGTGAGTGACATTATAGTGAACATACTAGAAGTTTCCTCTGGGCTGAAAGGTGCAGTGACCCAGACGTAGGTTTGGCCAGATTTGGGCAATGGTTTGTTTAGGCAACATACAGGATTCATTACCTGGTTGATGGTATGGGCCCATTATGTCTACAGCTAGATGTAGTATGCTTATAGCAATTTACAGCATTACCTTGTTTAAGAAGGAGACACTGGTCAGATCGCATGCTTATATTCCTTGCAGTGCCTAGCAAGGAAGGTTTTTTTTTTTTCTTTACTCTCCTGCCATGTAGGAGGGCAATTTACATGAAACATATTGAAGAGAGGGTGGTGGAAGTTACTGGATGAGGACCTTGATAGGTTTGTGCCAATAAACAGTATTCATTATGAGTGTCATATATGGGCCTTGATATGTAAGCAGCTATATGCAGTATGTCTTAAGGCATTAGGTTGCCTTACCAAGTTTTGAATATGAGCCTAGATGTGTTTACAGCAATACAAAGCATTACTGAGTTTGGGATATGGCCATAGCCCTTGGCAAGTGAGGTTTTGCTGCTGTGGGTTGTGGCGGGGCTGACCACATCCAAAATTTCACAGAAAATATTGTGTTTATAAGCTGTTTGGACGAGGAATACCAAGTAACCAGTCTTCCTGTCCCCGTGTTGTATGGGTGGGTGAGAGCTCAGACAAGTTGGCTTTAATGGCTGGGACTGGCCTGCTCATCACCCAGAAAGAATTATGTTGCATATTCATAAGTGACTTTGCTCTTTTATGGACCAGGACATTGTTACATTGTAGACAACATTCACCCAATAATCAAAGATCGAATTGAAAGATAATTTGAGGGGCGAAGCTTTGATGGCCCTGTGTCTCAGACAGCAAAATGTGTAAATAGGGTTGGCTTCTACAGCCAACCCTGAAGCAGAATAATGTATACTGAATGCTTGTTAACTAAACTGCAACAGGCAAGGATGTGATCATCCTATGGGTATTTGAATATTTAAGATGAGATATTTGTTTATATTCAGTGAATAAACTGTTGCATGCAATTGACCTATGGAACAGCCATATACATCCAATACATATCTTCTTTCTCAAATAGCTGAATGATATATAGTTTTCTTTTCCTGGTCTAATTTTAAAAATAGACGGCTTAGATGGGGGGAGGGGCAATAAATAGGCTGCGGTGAGTTGTTGTACTTCTCATAGTTGTGACCATACAGAACTAGGAGTGTCTTGAAGTTAGGGGTAACTATTCCTGCAAAAAGTTGTCCCAAGGTGTGTCTCCATTTTGTCCCAGGTACAATTTTCATGTATTAAATATAAATTTGCAGGCAGGAAAAAGGATGTGGGAGAATGGAGTGATGCATGCAGTCCTGCATACTCATGGGGGCATTGGCACTAAAAATACCCTATAACATTGCAGGACCAAGATTTTTCCATACACTACTTCTCTGGCTAAATCCGAACAAACCCATTGACAGGAAGACAAGGGAAAATGAATCCCTTCTCATATCCTTTCATGGAAAAAGGGATACTAAGGGTTCAATTTACTGTTTGTTTCTCATAGATACAAAATGGAAAAAACAGCCTTAGTAAATTAGGACCTAAATTAGGTGCAAGAATCTTGGCTCATTTTACGCTGACCTGATGAAGAAAGTACAATCCTTGAAAGTTAATCACAAATGTATATAATTCAATAATAGGAATCACATGCAACTTGCTTGTTGACTTTGGGAAGGATAATTTTCAAGGGGATTTAGAGAGATAAAAAGTATTTTACCCATGTTCATCGGGTGTCTGAAAATTGCTCTCCCTCAGGATGGACTTTTAGCTGAATTGAGAGGAGCTGCTTCCGGGAGAGAGGGGGGGAGAAGTGTTTAGGTGGTCACGGAGGAAAAATGCATGCATAGATGACATTTCAAATCTTCATGCAGGCTTTGCCAGCATAATTCTACTCACAAAACAAAACAAAACAAAAAAAAAAAGCAGATGCAAGTGACTGTGTGTAATTTCTTTCTGCAGCAAGTTTCAAACTGAAAGGGCCGGATATTCAGAATTACGCGAGCGCATAGATTTGTGCGCGCAACCCGGCGCACACAAATCTAAGCCTGATTTTATAACATGCGAGAGCAGCCGCGTGCATGTTATAAAATCCGGGGTCAGCGCGCGCAAGGGGGTGCACACTTGTGCACCTTGAGCGCGCCGAGCCCTAGGGGAGTCCCGATGGCTTTCCCCATTCCCTCCGCTCTCCCCCACCTTCCCCTCCCTTCCCCTGTCTAACCCGCCCCCCCCCCCCAGCCCTACCTAAATCCCCCCCTACCTTTGTTGTCCTATTTACTCCTGCCCAGGGGCTTACGCACGTCACCAAGCCTATGCAAAATGGGCTCGGCGCGCGCAGGAGGGGTTTTAAAGGGTTAGGCACGCACGATACGCGTGTAACCCTTTGAAAATCTGCCCCAAAGTGTGTGCGTGCTTTCACTGGGAAAACTGGTGCAAAGGCCATGGGTAAAAGGTACACATGATCTTTCTCCCAATGTGGCAGTCTGAAATTTCCCCTCCCCCCACACAAGCCAGGTTTTCCCCTCCCACCCAGTCTGTATTCATGAGAAATAAGTCTTGTAAATTAGGCCCTAAACCTGCTATGTACAAGCGGTGACCGCTTATTTGCATGCATACAACGAGCACAGCCACTGCCCAGTTAATTTTAATAGCAGTGGACATAAGATTGCAGCTTTCAGCGCACGGTTCAGAATTACTCAATACTGAACAGTGCTGCCGGAAAGCAGTTTTAAATTGCATTCTGAAAAATTCTCTGGGTTAATTTCTAGTACTAACTCTGCCATATAAATGAGAAAGCAGCAACTCTAGCAAACATGCCTTAGTTACTTTGTTTTGATTTATGCTTCATTCCTGAGGAATTATCAGTGTTTAGAGCTTTTGAAAAGGCTTCACAGATGTAAAAAAATAAAATAAAATAAAATAAAAATTTCCTTGTTAACTAATGAAAACAGACTGAGGAAAAGAGGGACACAGGGCAAGAGGATGCAGTTGAAACTGTAAATGAGATAATTAGAAACAGGGGCTGTTACAAGTGGACAGTATACAGTTAGACTACAGGAAAGGCAAGACTACTGAAGGTCATGCTCAAAAAGCCACACCCACTAGCTCAGTGACGCATACACAACTTGAGTATATTACTCCCTAAGGAGAAGAAACATTGTGATTGGAATTATATGGGGAGAAAACTGTGAGGGCATCTAGCCGGACACATAGCAATTTACCTTGACAGACCCCCATTTCTTTTTAATTGCCCACCTCAATGTGGCCAAAAGTACATCTAGACTTTTGAAAGGCATTTACTTTTAGCCAGATTGAAAGCAGGGTTCCCAGGGGTGTATTTTGGGCAGGGAATGGAAATCAATGAGCATAGATTGTATCTACCCATGCTGCTTTCCATCAAAACTCTGCCTGCAGACTCTGCAGGTGCAAATCACATGGACACTTTCTGTCCATGAATGAACCCTGTGGACAACTTGATAATGTAGGAACTGGACCATAGTCCTCAAGTGATTGATTGGACCCTGAAGAGGGCGTATTCTGATACTGAAACACTGCCAGAATTTTCATAAACATCTGAAAACATATCTTTTTAATGAAGCTTTTAACTGATGATAATTTTAGGTAAAAAATGCTATATAGATTTGGTGAGCTGTATAATGTAGCTGTTATTGTATGATTGTTTGTATTTGATTTATGATTGCATATTTGGAATCCTCCCAGCACAATGTTTTTGTTATGAGCAGGCTAGAAATATTTTTATTATTATTATTAATAATAATAATAATAATAATAATAATTAACAATGTCAGGTTTTCTGCTTAGCACTGAGCTTGGTTTTTCTGCTCAATGCTGTTTTGAATTTGATAGTGACTTGAGATAAATGCATCTTTTCTTCATTGATCATCTAAGCACACCATCCTTTTTGAGTTGGGCCATTATGACACGGATATAAACTATAACTTTTTATTTGCATGAAATTTTTTTTAAAGTGCTACAACAAATGGGTACTAAATTGGGATTGTTATTAGTAATAATTTAAAAATGTAAATATATAATGCATACCAGGGAACTCATAGAGCTTGGGGTGTATGATTTGATTTGGCACGTTTTAAAGCCCTGCATTTGCTATCTTGCAAGTTCTTGGGCTAATTAGCACTGGGTATGATATCAATGAGTCAGTGTGAAAGGCACACATCTACTCCTTTGAATTTACGAGCTTACACTATCATATGAGCAAGGTTTTTAGCTTTTTTTTTTTTTAAGTGAAACTTAAAACAATGAGGCCAATATTCAAAGCCATTTACTTGTATAAATTGTCTTAGCTGAAAATTGCACTCTTCTGCCCAGTATAAAGTACATGCCGGCTTCCATAACATGTGAACTTTTAGCTAACATCAAGAGAGGCATTCCAATGGGTGTATTTAGGTTGGGAGAATAAAATAGTGCATGCACATAGCATTTTAAAAAATGCACCTACTAATTGGTAGGGATGTGCAGAGCAAAATTTTATGTTCATATTTTTTATGTCCGAAAGGGGGTCCCACTTGCGGCCAATATGGACATAAAAAAAATCCAATGAGTTGGGTATATGTACATATGTGCAAAAAAAAAATTTAAACCCCCTCACCCTCCTTAATCCCCCCCCCCAGACTTACCACAACTCCCTGGTGATCGAGCGAGGAGTGAGGACGTCATTTCTGCAATCCTTGGCGAGAAGCATGTGACGTCGGTGGCACGTCGAGTGACGCGGCGTCACGTGATTCCCGGCTCGTTCGCGCCGGACGGCTCGTTCGGCCCAAAAAGAACTTTTGGCCAGCTTGGGGGAGCCGGGAATCACGTGACGCCGACGTCACGTGATTCCCGGCAAGTTCGCGCCGGACGGCTCATTCGGCCCAAAAAGAACTTTTGGCCAGCTTGGGGGGGCCTCCTGACCCCCTCAAGCTGGCCAAAAGTTCTTTTTGGGCCGAACGAGCCGTCCGGCGCGAACTTGGCGAGAAGCATGTGACGTCGGCGGCACGTCGAGTGACGCCGGCGTCACGTGATTCCCGGCAAGTTCGCGCCGGACGGCTCGTTCGGCCCAAAAAGAACTTTTGGCCAGCTTGGGGGGGCCTCCTGACCCCCCCAAGCTGGCCAAAAGTTCTTTTTGGGCCGAACGAGCCGTCCGGCGCGAACTCGCCGGGAATCACGTGGCGCCGCGTCACTCAGACGCGACATCACGTGATTCCCGGCAAGTTCGCGCCGGACGGCTCGTTCGGCCCAAAAAGAACTTTTGGCCAGCTTGAGGAGGTCAGGAGGCCCCCCCAAGCTGGCCAAAAGTTCTTTTTGGGCCGAACTAGCCGTCCGGCGCGAACTTGCCGGGAATCACGTGACGTCGGCGTCACGTGATTCCCGGCTCCCCCAAGCTGGCCAAAAGTTCTTTTTGGGCCGAACGAGCCGTCCGGCGCGAACGAGCATCCTCACTCCTCGCTCCATCACCAGGGAGTTGTGGTAAGTCGGGGGGGGGATTAAGGAGGGTGAGGGGGTTTATATTTTTATTTTGGCTCAACAATCGCGATTTCCCACATATCGAACATATCTATGTTCGATATGTGGGAAATCCGATCGTTTATGTCGAATCAATTTTTTAAGTAAAAAAAAAATATGAGTTGCGTTTTACTAATGCGGTCAATCCGAATGCACACCCCTACTAATTGGCCCCTGCTTAGCTGCTCTCACAAACAGCACTTTTATAAAGTGGATACATAAACTATGTGGATCTCTGCTTTTAAAAAAATATGCATGTACTAACATGTACGCACACTCTTTTGGGGCAGTAATATGCGGTATTCTATAAGCTGCGTGACCCCTGCTGCACAGTGTATAAAATACAGATGTGACTCTAGGCTCACCTGCTTAAGCATTTAAGTGCTACGTTATACAATACATGCCATGGAAAATTATCCTCATTTGAATAGCCTGCGGTGTTTGCAATGTATTATCTGCACTTTTATCCTGCACATGTTTTTAGCGCACGTGCTTCTTGTCTGCTTATTTTCAAAAGGGAATCCAAATAGGTAGCTTCCCTTTGAAAACTGACTGCAGTCTACACAGGTCTAAAAGCATGCACTCATGGTTGACGATGACTGTGTGTACTCCATTTATAAAATACATAAATGTGCGTGTAGCTCGAAAGCCTACCCCAGAACACCCTTGAAAGACCTCATTGTACATACATACTCTTTTGCATATTAGTGACATTATGGGCCGGATTTTCAAAGGGTTATACGCGCCGGGCCTATTTTCAAAAGGCCCGGCGACACGCATAAAGCCCCAGGACGCGTGTAAGTCCCGGGTCTTGCAAAAAGGGGTGGTCCAGGGGCGGGATGGGGGCATGGCCAGAGGCCTCCGCACGGCTGCTGTGCCGGGGATCGCGCGCCGGCAGTTGGCCGGCATGCAGTTGGCCGGCATGCGCGCCGGCAGTTGGCCGGCATGCGCATCTTACTTCAGCCCCAGGGCTGAAGTAAGTTCTAAATAAAAAAAAAAGCAGAAGAAAAAGGTAGGGGGGAAAGGGCGGGGGAGGTAGGGGAAGGGAAGGGAAGGTGTGGTGGTGGGTAGGGAAGTTTCCTCCGAGGCCGGGAAGGAACGGGGGAAGGCAGCGCAGCTTGGCATGCACAATGTGCATCCCCTTGAGCGCGCCGACCCCTGATTTTATAACATGTGCGCGCCTGGGATTTTATATTTTTCTTTTATTTGTGCGAAACATATACACACATAGAAATATAGGAATATAGAAATGATGGCAGAAAAGGAAGAAACGGTCCAAGCACTCTTTTCTTCAATCCCATCCTCTAGCCTTAAGGGATCCACATTGTTTATTCCATGCCCCTTTGAAATCTTTTACTGTTTTTGTCTTCACTACCCCCTCTGGAAGGACATTCCAGGCATCTATCACCCACTCCATGCAGAAATATTTCCTAACATTGATTCTGAGTCATCCTCCCTGAAGTTTCATTTCGTGACCCCTAGTGTCTGATTTCTTTCCATCGGAAAAGGTTTGCCATTGATTGTGCAAGACCCCCTTGCAGGGCATCCACTATCTCTCTACTTCTGGTAGATTCCACAGAAGGGATTTTCCAGTCTACATCCGGCAGATTAAAGTCTCCAACAATCAACACTTCCCCCTTCTTTCCCACCTTTTGGATGTCTTTGACCAGATCTCTGCCTAGTTCTTCTGTTTGAGTTAGAGGCCTGTAAACCACACCAGTAAAAATGGATGCACCCTCATCTTTTTTTTAGGATGGCCCATAATGCTTCTTCTCTACCTCTCATTTCTTGCAGTTCAGTAGCTTGGATATTGTCTTTGACACAAAGAGCTACTCCTCCCCCTTTTCTGTCCTCTCTGTACATCCTTAACAAGTTATAGCCTGGTATGGTTGTGTCCCAATAATGAGAATCCGTGAACCATGACTCCGTAACAGCAACAATTTCCAACTCCGCCTCCATCATTAGGGCCCAAACTACTAGCATTTATAGTCATAGCTTTTCAATTTTCTCCTTGATTTGTTGCTATTCCTAGGCACCTATTCTGCTTTTTTGAGCTGATTGATTTTGTTATTTTCTTCTCCCACGTCCTGTATTGCTTGGGGGTGACAAGTTTATAAAATAGGCAGAGAAATAATTCCAATGCTTTCTTGTATTGGAATTATTCACTTGTTCTGAAACATATGCACATACTTTCAGAGCAGATCTATGCTCCATTTTATAAACTGTGCAGCAATCTGCTGCAGCTTATAAAATACTAGGATAAATCTCTGTATTCAAATACAGTACTGCAAATAGATTTGAAAGTTAGGCTTCCGGCTTGTCTATTTGCAAGCTCAGTATGCCAACAGAGATTTATTGTTATAAAACCTGTCTAAGACAAGAGATGACAGATTAACTTGTGAATGTAAGTTTTCAAGGCATATGCATTCAGTGTTATATACATTGGCCTATTCTGACATTGTATTTTTCATTTAAAGAACCTCTGTGCATTGTATATGTGCAAGCTGAAAATACGCGAAAGCCACGGTGGTATTTGAAGTGCTATCCATGGTTTCAGAGACAGTAACAGGTACCATATACAAGGGCTACTATCAATGTGGGAAATGTTCTTTTTGTTCACATACAAACAGCTTTTCTGTTGAATCAGGTTACTACTTGCATATCTTATCCATGTTCTAATTTGTCCATGTCCCTTACTTTATGTAGGACCAACCAAGAGAAAGATAACAATGTGTCTTATAGAGCACCACATCTGTTTAATTATCAAGGACTAGAGTCACCTGCGGTTCAACATTATATAGATCGATTACATAAATCTGAATAGTTACTATGGCTTGCTAAGGGAATGCTGGTGAGAAGGTGATATTCAAGGTTTTCTTAATTATAAAGAACAGACTTGAATATATAAGAACAATGGAGCCATATGGAATGAAACGAGAATTAGAATGTATTCCTTTATTTAGAAGCCTTATGGTAGTACTGCATGAAAGAATACATTGAATGTCTGAGCAGGATACGCAATTTTGGTGATTGGATAGAAAAAAATCAGAGACATGACTGGATAATTCTAGATGTGGAGTTATAAATTTAACACCTGTGCATTTTTCTCCATTTTTATAGAGATGACAAAGAGGAAGCAGGCTAAAGAGTTTGGGACAGTTGCTTTGAAATGCACAGATTGCACACCTAAAGCAGATATATGAAACACAAGACAGTTTCGGGCGTGGGTTCATCGGATTTTTCACTCAAGGGAAGTGGTTAAAGTGTTTTTGAGCGTGCACCTTGGTTATAAGAAATATGAGAAATACAAATTTATATAACAGGAGCAGAATACTAAAAAATTTAAAAAATGAATGGGACTATAATTAAACTGAGTGGTTCCACCTATGACTGTCCCTTTTTAAGTCTTCAGTATTTAATAGAGAAGTAAAATAATATAAAGGAAATTAGAGGATGAATGATCTGGATAATAAATACAAGACTACCAAGATGGTGGTCCGATATGGGTTTGAACAGACATAGTTAAAGGTCAGCAAGTCACCACAGGAACTGATTTTTTTCTCTATTCATTGACAATATCATTGGACTAGTTACATGACTCTTACAAAATGTAGCACTCAGCCTACATTGAGAGCTAATAAGGCCATAATGCAAATTGTACTTACCTCCTAACAGGAATCTTTCCACTAATATTTGTAAGAAATGTCAATTTCATCCAGCTGAAAAAGAAAACAAACATTGTTTCTCCTACCACAGGACAAATGACTGTATTCTTATATTTAGGAACATGAAACAAAAACAGTTATATTTGAGTGACTAGTCAATGTCACCCTAGATTAAGGTATCTGTCTTCTGTGCTGACAGCTAACATGCTGCAGAAGCCTGCAGTGGCCTCATTATTTAAATGGTGCTGCCCAGTCAGACTCAGATTTACGCACACACGTTTGAAAATGCAAAAGTATGCATGTAAATGCAAATCTTTCCTGAACCCCGCCCCAGGAATGCCTCCACTCACTGCAGGTAAACTTGCTAGCATACAGGTCATGCATATATAAGGTTACCCATGAATTGGGAGGGCAACTTTGTAACAAGCCATTTCTGCGGGCAAAGGACTGTTTTAATGATGCACAAACTTCAAACCTTTTCCATTGGAAAGGAAACAGTAGAATTAGGGATCATGAAATAAAACTCCAGGGGGGGGGGGGGGGGTGACTCAGTACCAACGTCAGGAAATATTTCTTCAAGGAGAGGGCGGTGGATGCTTGTTATGCCTTTCCAGAGGAGGTGGGGAGGAAGAAAACAGTCAACGAATTTAAAAAGACATTGGTTAAACAGTGTGGATCCCAAAAGGCTTGAGGACAGAAATGAAGAAGAGTGTGCATGGGGGTAACTTGCCCGGGACAGCAGTTACTACCCTTAACTGAAGGCATGGGGATTACTACTCTCAACCAAAAGCCTTGATGCAACTGCAACATCATTCCCCGCTTCAGCAGGTGTGGGGGGCAATAAAAAGGGAAATTGGATACAGACAACAACCAACATGGGCCTTGACTTTGACGGTCTGGGATACTGACACGCAGACATAAGGGAAAAAGCACAGGACAGTTTCTATGGCCAAGTCCCAAAGCAAAGAACATCATGAGGCATTGTCTGAATTATCAAGAAGGCTCCTCACCCACTAAAAATATTGCTAGCAGTAATTTGTTATGGGTTTGATAGTTGCTTGGTTTTTGTTGTCTATATTACTACCATTATCATAAGGCTTGGAAGTAACTGCACAGAGTGATAGTTACTACCCTTAAGAGAAACATCAGTATATCTTGCATGGAGCGGAAGATACTACAATAAGGAGTTTGCTGGGCAGACAGGATGGACCATCTAGTCCTTTTCTGCCATCATTATTATGTTTTTCCTGTGGAAATGTCTTTAAAAATTACCCTCCAAGTGAGTAATTTTATATCAGCCCATCTAAAAAAGTTGACAAATATGTGTATATAATGCCCCGATTTTCAGAGTGAACTTACGCATGTGTATTTGCTTTGAAAATTATTCCACCAGCACCACCCTCACATAATTACAGCTATTAATTTGTTCAAAGGAAATCTTTGGGAAAAGTTACATGCATACTTTTGAAAATTCAATCGTATATACGTAAGACAATACTCCTCCCCAGCCCCAACCTGGGAACGCCTCCACTCAGTGTGGGTAAAATTACATATGCTAAGGGGTAGATTTTCAAAGGGTTATGTGTGATTTCCGAGCGGCTTTGGAGGGAACGGGGAAAGCCATCGGGGCTCCCCTTGGGCTCGGCGCGCACAAGGTGCATAAGTGTGCATCCCCTTGTGAGCGCCGACCCCGGATTTTATAATATGCGCGCAGCAGCGTGCGCATGTTATAAAATCGGGTGTACATTTGTGCATGCCGGGTAGCGCACACAAATGTACCCCGCGCGCGCTCCTTTAAAAATCTGGCCATAAGGTTATTCACATATTGGCTGGGAAATTGTGTAAAAGGCCATTTCTTTGGGTAAAGCACTGTTTTGCCCACAGAAATGCCTTTTTGAAATTACTTTTTAGATGGACAAGGTGATAAAACTTCATACTTGACCTCTGTAGATAAATAGTACATTCATAAATTCAGAAAATATTCTGAGATAGATATTCAAATGCTACTTAGCCAGATATGTAAGACATATCTGGCTAAGTGGAGGTCACTGAATATTCGGCTATGTTCAGCGGCTGCCATTTAGTGCATTAGTATTTATCCAGTTAAGTAGACAGCCGGAAATCTTGGGGGTGGGCAATGGGCGGGTCAAGGTGGGGCAAATTATCTGGTTATCATATTCAGCCTTATCTGGATAAGTTAGACCGGCTCAACAGCAGGTCTAACATTATCTGGATATAACTTATCCAGTTAACTAGCACTTACCCGGTTAAATTCAGCAGCATTACCATGCTTATGAATAACCATTCTAAGTTATCTGGATAATTACTATCCGGATAAGTTAGATAACTGGATATCATTGAATATTGGGACCTTTTCCTTTTGTGTTGACCGCAGACTTATTGAGCCCGTACTTTCAAAAAATATTTTGTCATAGAGAAATAATGGAAGCAACTATGCTGTAAATATTTCCCACTGGTGTTTGTTACAATAGCTTGAATCTGGGACTGGACTAGTTTTCTTCTTCCATGGTATTGTGACACATAGGGCCTTATTTTCTAAGGCTATTGCGATAGCTAGCGAAGGTAGCGCATGCCTGAGCTACCTACATCTGGGCGGAGTTGGCCCCGGAAGAGGAGGAGTCGGGTCGTCACCAGGGCCGACTCTGCGAGGACGGCGCGGACAGCGAAAAGGTAAGGAGCCTTTTCGCTGCTATTTCGCACCCAATAACTACACCTTCTATGGTGTAGTTATTGGGCGCGATGCCGACAGCGATTACACCGCGGAGGTGGGATCGCTGCCGGCTAGCGCAGGACCGCTCCCCCGTTTCGGCCCCCCGCCCCTCATTACCGCATTTTTCTAAAGTATCACAGGCCTGCGATACTTTAGAAAATGAGGCCCATAGTATATGAACCAGAGAAGGCAGAAACTGAAATACTCTCAAAACTATGAACTACCTACTTTTTAAGATCAAATGATAAACAGATAATTTAAATAAAAGTACACATCATCATAACTCCCAATGCTAGCCTGAAAAATCTAGTAGCATGTCTGTGCATTTTAATAATGTCTCAAGAATCTTTTTTGTATTTTTTGCTTTTTATAACATATAAAATCTCAAAGGATGACCATGAAACATATCATATTTATCAGATCCAAATTCCCATCACAGGCCCTGTGTTTCGAACTTGCCTGTCTCAGGGCAACTTCAAACATTCATGTGTCTAGCTAAGTCTTCTCCTGATTTAGTTCTGCTGAAGCAGACAAGTTTGAAACACAGCACTTGTGTTGGAAATTTTGACCTGATAAATATGATAAGTATCATGGTCATCCTTTAAGATTTTACATGCTATAAAAAAGCAAAAAAATACAGAGACAGAGTCATGAGACTTTTAAATAAAACACACCACTATGCTACTTGATTTTGCAGGCTAGCGTTTGGAGTCATGATGGTCTCTATTTTAATTTAAATTATCTATTTATCATTTGGTCTTATACAGTAGGTGGATCACAGTTTTGAGAGCATTTAACTGGTGCCCATTATAATTGAGACAGGTGATTCAAATGACAGCTTTGTTTTGAGACAACATAAGAAAAGCAGCACAGTAAAACTAGAAAAGTGTAAACATGAAATTATTCTAATTACGAAGAGTAGGAACAAAAGAGAAACGTACTGTTTTTTGAGGCATGTCATTGGGCTGACATTGTTAGCTCTAAAGTTGTGTATAATGGATCTCAAGCCTTCTCCCCATTGCTGAAAAACATGAAAAGGTGAACAACAAATAAGCTAAATATATAAAACAGTCAAATTGAAGACTACAATATTGTTACTCATTTGTATTAGCAAATCAAACATTTTCTTATATGTTATCCTTAAAGAGGATAGAGTCAAGCACTGGTCCAAGTAAACATATCCCTCATGATCTACTTTTTTGTAACAAGTCAAGTTATAAAAGGATAAAACAAAATATGTATCAACTAATATTGTTGCGTCGGAGGTGGACCCTTGGGCCGAGGTGGGGTTGAAGCAACCTGTAGGTAAGGACCTACAGGTCCCCACCATTGGCAGGTGGAGTGGGCTGAAAGACAGAGGCCGCTGGAGCTTCACCTATACCAGCCCTTGTTCCCGCGGGTTGAGCCTTTGGGTGCCGGGGTTGGCAGGACTTAGGTGGGCCTTTGTATGTAGTTGCAGTAGGAGTTGGTTCAGCCCAGAGACAGCAGGTGAGAGATGGTACAATCTAACTCCGGAATGGGTAATGTCCTGGAATCTCGAGCACCAATGGAATGAAGGCAGACAGGGGGCGCTCAAGTAAAAGTAGGCCGAAGCCTGAAGAAACTATATCCAGGGAGCAAGTTGGAGAGGCGTTCAAAGGCAGGCTTGAATCAGGGCTGGCGGCAATCCAAAGGCAGTGGCAAGCAAAGCTGAGGTCTAATCACGGAGATAGTCAAGAGCATAGTCAAACAAAGCGGAGATCTGGGTGTGGAGATAGGCAATGCATAGTCGGACGAAGCAGAGGTCAAGGTCTGGAGATAGGCAATACGTAGTCAGTCGAAGCAGAGGTCGGGGTCTGGAGATAGGCAGTAGCGTAGTCAGGCAAAGCAGAGGTCTAGGTCTGAAGATAGTCAATGCAAAGTCAGGCAAAGCAAAGTCAAAGTCCGTGTAGTCAATCCGAAGCATGAAGAAGTGTAGGAAGGAAGAGACAGGAACCAGGAACAACAAGGAACAGGAACGCAGGGATGAGACAAATCTCTAGGAAGAAACGAGTACTTGACCAGTGAGGAGACCTGTTGCAAAGGCTCCCTAGCATTGCCTGAGCTTAAATAGGTTCCCGCCACGGTCCCTACTTAAGAATCAATGGTGCACGCGCGTGTGCCTAGGGAGGGGCACGATGCGAGTAGCAGCGTCTCTCCGCGGGCCACGCGGAGAGGCCCGACGAGAAGTGGAAGCAGGACTGGGAACGCCGGGGACTGTGGCAGAGGCGGAGGCACTGGGGGAGGCCTGAGGACGAAGCTGACGGTCCACCGCCACCAGCAAGGAGGAACCAGAGGCTGGAGTCACTATAGAAAGGTGAGAGGGCCGTGCCGTGGGTCTGTTGTGGATGGCACACGTAACAGATAAATGATTTAGCAAGTTCCATCTGACATTAAATGCAAACCTAAAAATCATAATTCCTAATAACTATTTTGTTATTTTTACTGTTGCCCGTTACCAAGAACTCGATAAGCAAGCTCCCACTTGTACCTTTAGTTGCCAGAATCACACTTACACAGTGGCAGGTACCTAGTCTAATAAATATACATTTAAATCATGTATGCTAACTTTCTTGATCACATATGGCCCCTCTTCAAGAGATACTTTGCACTATATTACTATATTCACATTGGTTTAATAAAAGCTAATGTCAAGGAATCCAAGATTAATCTATAATAGATTTTTTTTAATGTAAACAATTTATAAAGTCCTATGCAACTCCCTTCTCTCCTCTTCTCCAAACTGCATGCAAGGCATCAGTCAATAAAAAAGGAACAACCAGCCATTTCTAAGTACTCCATGCTACAGTGCACAGAAATACACAGTGCAGAACAGCCAATTCCAGCATTTACTGGCACATAAATCCCGTGTAAATGAGAAATGTGCACCAGTCCAAAAGTTGTGAATCAGATGCATAATTCCAGAATAGCCAACAACAATCAGGAACTTATAAAACTCATGAAGCTGCCTGTTACCATGTTCAGATGTTTAAATATTTCAACATCTGGCACTGTTACAAACTGCACTTCATTTGCTCCAATAATCAAAGTACAGTAGTTCTTCCTTTCATTCTGTGCCACTAAACAAATACTACATTTACAGTGCAAGTAAACAGCTGGTTGGTTGCTCAGAACGGAAAAACTACCCATTTATAGTATCCTATTTATAGTCTGTGTCATTACAAATCTTTCTCTCAGTTACTGTTGGCAACATTGGTTATTACTAAGCAACTTTACACAACATTTAATAATGTATGAAAATGTTCCTATGGTATGGCAACTGAAGCAAAGTATTGATGGAAGCAGACTACTGCATGGAACACATAAATCGTGTGATACAAAGCCTAATTATTAAAACCTTAGCTTACACTCCCCCCCCCCGATTACACTTTCAACCCCCCCCCCCCCCACACAAACTTACAGTAATCAATTTACATCGCAGTATAATATCCTAATCAATGTACATTATAACACACATAAAATATCAATCACAATAAACCCTTAATGCAAGCTTCCTCTCCCCCTATTCTCACTAGCAAAGGAACAGGCTCCATCATTATTAACAAATACGCTAACAGTCCCTGACAATTAATACTAGGCTCCCCAGAAAAGCTCCTAATTCAGGCTGCTGCAACAGGAGCAGTCCACCCCTGCAGCAGATCGGCTTTACTTAGCCTATGATGACAAAAATGGGAGAGGTGGGACAGAACCAGTAGAAGAGCAGTAAGAACCAAAACAGTGGGAGAAGGAGGAAAACCCTGCTAACATAAATCTCTTGCCCCAGCAGCCAGGTGGAGATAGCTTAAATCTCTGATTCTTCTTGGTCACTCCCTCTGAAAATTTGTTGCTGTCTTTTATGAATGCAAGGTTTTCAGTCCTTCCCCAAGTTTGAGGTGCATAGAAAGAGCATAATACGTTCTCCAGCTACTTGATGCATTGCTTTGACAAAAGACATGGGCGACAAGATCTCTCAGTACTGGTACTATAGATTTCTTGGCAGCATTTGATACAATAAACCATCCCATTATGCTATCATGGCTAGAAGAAACAGTCATTAGTGGTAAAATATTATCCTAATTCAAATTCTACTTATCAGACAGGTAGCATCTATTCATTTTGCTGGATCCTCTTCTTTACTGTAGACCGTAAGTTGCAGGGTACCACAAGGATCCATCCTGTCACTCATTCTTTTCAACATTTACCTCAGACCACTGGCTCAAACGATTTAGTCTCTGAATCTAAAATTATATATCTATGCAGATGACATGCAGTTCCTCATTCCTATAGAACCAGACCTACAAACAGATGTGAGAAAACTATCTGCATTCCTTATAACCATCCAAGATTGGGCAACAAACAACAAGCTCTGCTTGAACCCAAACAAAATAGAGTTTTGGTGAGTACAAAATGCAAATGTCCAAGTCTCTAACATGAAAATCCCCTTAAAATCACAAAAATGGAGTGATTGGATCCTACTGGACTCAGACCTATCCAAGCAACTTTCAGAAACTGTCTCTACCATTTACAGTGGCTATGTAAACTTTCACCATACATCAGAAAGAGGAGTCTGACTACAGTAATTTATACCATGATAATGTCTTGGCTGGATTACTGCAACACGCTATGCCAGTGGTTTCCAAACCTGTCCTGGAAGACTTTCACCCAGTCAGGTTTTTAAGATATCCACAATGAATATGCATGAGGGCGATTTGCATGCAATGACTGAATTGCATGCAAATTTATCTCATACATATTCATTGTGGATATATACTGAAAACCTGACTGAAAGGGAGGTCCTCTAGGACAGATTTGGGAACCACTGCACAATGCAATGTCTTGACAACATAAGCCCTTCGTCAACTTAAGCTAATCTAGAACACTACAGCATGTCTACTAGAGAGCTACAAACAATGTGAACACATTACACCCATTCTACTAAAACTTCACTGGCTAAATTTAAAATCCTATACCTTCAAGGGAAAAGGTCCTGACTACTTAAAGAACAAATTACCTCTTCTCACACTGACTACACCTCTAGGGTCAACCCAAGGACCTTCCATAGCTACACCTTCACCAAAGGAAATAAGATGCTCAGACACTCGACATAGGGCTTTTACAGGAACTGCAATTTCCCTATGGAATTCATTTCTTAGAATGCTATGTCAAAATGAAACCTACCTCTTTTTTTTTCAGGAAGCAGGTAAAATCTGTTTTTTTAAGATAAGCATTCAATGGTCATTGCTACTAACTACACACCTTGTATCCATCTGAGACATGTGACATTACTTATTTTACCATTGTCTATCCTATAATGTTGCTGTCCTGTAATTATAATGTAATTATAAATAAGTCTACCTTATAACTGACTCTATTTAAGTCCAAGCTAAGTTGAATAAAATCTGTAAATTCAGCAATCCAAACTTTATTTACATCCGAGTTGTATTCATACATAATCTGTAAATTTAGTTGTTCCAATGTTATCATTTACTCTGCATATCATTTATATTCTTCTGTGTTCATATATATGTATGTAAGTATATTAAAAACAAAATATTTAATCAGAACTATTTAACTGTGTCAACAGATAGACCTAATACTCTGTTCAACCAAAGTATGGCAGATGTTAACAGTAGATTGTAACATCATGCTTAATTCTATTGTACACCGCTATGGGTGAAAGATTACTTTTAAAAAGGCAGCTAATAAATTCTAATAATAAATACATACAATAAATTTGCATTTTTCAGATATTCATGTTCCAGAGGACAAAATGAATGGGGCTGAACTGAGTCCACAGAAATTAAATATAGTTAAATATGCAAATATCCATTTATCCTAAATCTACTATCAGCCTAATCAAAGTAAGCAAAACCCAAACCATTGTGATTTAAGAAATCAGCATGAGATTTCAAAACACCACCAGATGTCAGTATAATCATAAGAAAACATGTTTAAGTTAAAAAGATACTGTAGTGCAAGTAACCAGTTTAGTGTGTGAACATGCCCCCTCTGCATAGGAAAGCTCCAGGATTGAAGAGGTGCCTATATGCACAGCTGATAGCATAAAATAAACAGCACAGTGCTGCCACCTGAGTTACATCATAAAGGCACTCTCTCTTTTTACTGGTCATTGTTGCTCACTTGACATGTCACTAAACAAAAGGTTTTTCTGTAATTAGGTAAACAGTGCCAGTTCTTCTCAGTCTGCAAACATTTCAGAAAAAAATTGTTCAGCAGTTATTTGTACTGAAAAAGCCACTGGCTGGCTTTTCCCTGCTGTCTATCTCAAATTCAGCACGTGAATTTCGACAAATTTCACACCACATTAGCGGGAAACCCATAATACTTTAAAGATGTAAGTTTTGGGGAATTTTGATATGTTTTCTTTAAAAGATGCATTTTTTGCACTTGCACTAAAGTTACACAGAATCATTTTTAAAGGAAAATATAAATACAAATGTAACATACTGTCGTAGCAATTTTCAAAAGCCCATTTACCCACATTAAATGCACGTAACACAGGAAAAACCTAGTAGCAATTCAATTGCATATATTGTAGCAATTTTCAATCAAAAATGGCACAGACAGAATAAAAGAATCTTGGAAATTAATTTACAAAACAAAGTATAATAACATGGTGTTGAGACCTGGACGTGGGATGTGGACCCTTGGCCTGAGTTGGGATTGACGCAATCTGGGAGATGACCTACCGCAGGTTCCCAACGTCAGGAGGCGAGGCTGGCGGAAGGCAGGGGCCGGCTTGAACTTCGCCACTACCAACCCTGTTCCTCGCAGGTTGAGCTCTTGGGTGCTGGGGCCAGCTGGACTTAGATGGGCCCTGCGTCGAAGCTCCGAGGACGTATCAGGAGTGAGATCCAAGAAGCAGAAGTAGCCAGACAGAAGGAACTCCGGTCCAAAGTCGTGGGCAAGCGGCAAGTAAACAGCTTGAGGTCCGATCCGAAGTCCTGGGCAGGCGGCAAGTAAACAGTAAGAAGTCCGATCCGAAGCCTGGAGCCAGGGTGGTCTGTCCAAGGGAAGGAGGAGCAGGAGGCTGGAACGGAAGCAGAGAGCAGGAGTGGACAGAGGAAGGTAGGGGCTGGAGCAGGAACTGGAACTGGAAGGCAAGATATAGGATCCAACGAGGAACGCAGCAAGAAAGGAATTTGTTGCCAAGTCATTGGGGAAGCGACTGCAGCCCAGTTATAAAGGGCACGACCCTGACGTCAGAGAAGGAGGCCGGTGGCAATTTCCCGCCGCGCGCCTTTTAAATCTCCTCCGCAGGTGCGTGCACGCGCCTAAGCAGAGGGCCAGAAGAAGACAGCGGCGGCGGTGTCCTGCATGCCAGGAGGGCTGCGCCGGCACCAACAGTGGGGAGGACCCCCCGGCACGGAACCGGGAGGCACAGCTGGCAGGATGCGGAGCCGTGAGTACAACAGTACCCCCCTTTCTAGGCCCCCCTCTAGGAGGTTTTGGCTTCTTGGGATGGGAAGCATGGAATTGTAGAAGTAGGCTCCTATCCAGGATGTTGGTGGTGGGTTCCCAGGAGTTCTCCTCTGGGTCAAAACCTTCCCAAGTGAGAAGATATTCCCATCTTTGACCTTACTTCCTTATGTCCAATACCTCGCGAACTTGATAGGTTGCGTCGTTGTCTGACGCTACTGGACGGGGTTCAGGTTGCTTCTTGGTGGGTCAGGAAATCACCAAAGGTTTCAGGAGTGAGACGTGAAAGGAATTATGGATTCTCAGTGCTGGGAGTAGGCAAAGCTGGTAGGTGACAGGTCCCAATCATTGGAAGACCGGGAATGGTCCAATATATCGTGGAGCTAGGGGTATGGACGGAAGTCTAAGTCATGCTGATTGAGTGCTGAGCCAGACCTTTTCACCAGGCCTGAACTGAGGTGCCAGTCTTTGATGGGTATCTGTAACCCTCTTGGCTCTGTGACTGGCCTCTTGTAGGAGCCATTGGGTATCTTTCCAGAGAAGGTGTAACTCCTGGGCTTTCAGCTGAGCTGCTGGACATGGCACCGACAGTGGTACCAGCAGTGGAGGAAGAGGTTGCCTGCCATATACGAGATGGAAGGGGGAATTCTTGGTGGCTGAGGAGACATGAGAATTTAAGGCAAATTCGGCCTAGGGCAGGAGGGTTGCCCAATTGCACTGCCGGGCGTTTATGTAGCTGAGAAGGAACTGTTTTAGGGTTCGATGGGTCCTTTCTGCTTGACCATTTGCCTGTGGATGAGAGGCCGTGGTGAAATCTAGCAAAATGCTGAATTTTTTACATAGGGCCCTTCAGAATTTGGCCATAAACTGGGTCCCATGGTCCAACACTATATGCTGGGGAAGGCCATGGAGGTGGAAGATGTGTTATATGAAAAGCTGCGCCAACTGCGGAGCAGAGGGAAGGCCGGCCAAGGCGATGAAGTGCGTCACTTTGGTGAACCGATCCACTACAGTCCAGATGATTGTGTTGCCTTCAGAGGGTGGAAGATCCACAATAAAATCAGTGGCAATGTGTGACCATGGCTCCGTGAGCACTGGTAGGGTTGTAACAGGACCCAGGGTCGGCATGCGAAAGGCTTCTGCTGGGCGCAGACCTGGCAGGAATCCAAATAATTGCCGACATCGTGTCTCATTGTGGGTCACCAGTAGAAGCGTTTTAGTAAAGCCAGGGTACGAGCTCTCCCGGGATGACCCGCAGTGCGAGCATCATGGGCCCATTGCAGGACTGTGTTCCGAAGTCGGCACGGAGAGAATGACCTGGGCTGTGTCTATGATATATCGTGGGGGTTTGTCCACTTCCTCTGAGACAAAAGAACGGGAGAGGGTGTCCACCTTGAGATTTTTGGCCGCGGGACGGTAGTGCAGACAGAAATTGAAATGGGTGAAGAAGAGGGCCCAGCAGGCCTGGCAGGGATTCAGTCGCTGAGCTCGGTGAAGATATTCTAAGTTTTTATGGTCCGTGTATACGGTGATGGGGTATTGTGCCCCCTCGAGCCAGGGCCGCCATTCCTCGAAAGCGAGTTTTACCGCAAGGAGTTCCTTGTCGCCGACCTTGTAGTTGCATTCCGCAGGAGAAAATTGTTTGGAATAGAAGGAGCATGGGTGAAGAGCGCCTGAAGGAAAAAGCTGGCTCAGAACTGCCCCTACGCTCACAGAGGAGGCATCTACCTCAATCACAAAAGGTCGCAGTGGATTGGGATGCTGAAGACAAGGTTCTTGAGGAAAGGTGGTCCTTAGGCGCTGGAAGGCCGATTTGGCCGCGGCGGGCCACAGTTTAGGGTTCGCTGCTTTACAAGTCAGGGCGGTAAGTGGGGCTACCAGTTTAGCGTAATTATGGATAAAGGTCTGGTAATAACTGGCAAATCCTAAGAAGCTCTGCAGGGCCCACAGGCTGATGGGTTGTGGCCAGTTCTGAATACTTCTGAGTTTCTCTGGGTCCATCCGGAATCCACGTTGGGAGATGATGTAGCCGAGAAACGGTACACTCTCCATCTCAAAAGAACATTTCTCCAGCTTGGCAAACAGGTGGTTGTCTCGGAGACGTTGAAGTACCCGAGTAACATCTTGGTGATGGGTTTGTAAATCTTTGGAGAAAATTAGGATATCATCCAAATAGATAACCATGCAGCTGTATAGGAGATCGCGAAAGATCTCGTTCATCATGTTTTGGAAGACGGCGGGGGCACTGCGCAAGCCAAACGGTATTACAAGACACTCACAGCGCCCATCTTGAGTACCGAATGCTGTTTTCCACTCATTGCCCTCCCGGATGCTTATCGGGTTGTAGGTCCTATGGAGATCAAGCTTAGAGAAAATTCTGGCTCCTTGCAGACGGTCGAACAACTCAGAGATGAGCGGCAATGGATAGTGATCTTTTATAGTCATGGCATTCAGATCCCTGTAATCTATACAGGGTCGCAGAGACCCATCCTTTTTAGCCACAAAAAAGAAGCCTGCCCCAGCGGGAGATGTAGACCGGCAGATTAATCCTTTAGTCAAATTTTCCTGTATGTAATCGGTCATGGCTTTGGTTTCTGCAAGGGAGAGAGGGTAGACACACCCTCGAGGAAGTTCCGCGTTAGGCAGGAGGTTGATGGCACAGTCGTACGGTCGATAGGGTGGTAGAATACCTGCCCTTTGTTTCGAAAAAACATCTGCATAGGAGGCATAAAGGGCTGGTAGACCGACAGGAGCCAGGGCAGTGGAGAGACAACGTTGCGTGGTCAGCATCTTCAGGCAGGAGTTGTGACAGGAAGTTCCCCATTGTGATAATTGCATAGAGGTCCACTCAAACTGAGGGGACTGTCTCCGGAGCCAAGGCAGACCGAGGACTATGGGATTGGTGGCCCGGTCAAGAATATGAAAAGTGATCTCTTCCTCATTAGGAGTGCCAGTGCAGAAGGTGACATTAATGGTGATAAGGGTGACTTTCTCCGGCACGGGCTCACCCGAAATGGAAGAGAGTATAAGCGGCATTGAGGCGAGACAGGTGGGAATCCACAGATGTTGGACCAGTCATTTGAGGATGAAATTGCCGCCCGAGCCAGAGTCGACTAGAGCCAGAGTGTGGAAAACGTCCTTTTCACTGACAATGGCGACTGGTAGAGTAAGCAGGGGAGTGGATAGGTTAGGCCTAGGGATAGTCGCCTGACTTGACCTAGGCCCGGGAGTTTCCCAGACACACTGGGCAATGGGCAAGGAGGTGCCCAGACCCTCCGCAGTACAAACACAGTCCTGCTTGTCGGTGTCAGAGGCGCTCTTCAGGAATCAGATGACCTCGGCCCAACTGCATGGGTTTCTCTGGGGAAACCTTGGCAGAAGCAGGAAGCTTAGGAGATGGAGAACGACAAGAGGGCCTGGATCCAGTGAAGTTTTTCTAGACAACTCCCGAGACCTCTCCTGGAGCCGGCGGTCGACACGGCCGGCCAAATCGATCAGGGCGTCCAAGGAAGAAGGCAGCTCGCAAGCCACCAACTCATCCTTAACTCGGGAGGACAGACCATCAAGGAAGATCAAGTGCAGACAGTCCTGACCCCAGTGAAGTTCAGACGCCAAGGTACAAAACTCGATTATGTAGTCCGTTAGAGAACAGGAGCCCTGGCGAAGGTGCAGCAAGGATGTACTGGAGACCGTCTGCCATCCAGGGTCATCAAACATGGTAGAAAAAGCGTGAGGAACGCTTGTAGGTCTTGCAGGACCAGATTGGCTCTCTCCCAGAATGGGGAGGCCCAAGCCAAGGCCTTACCATCCAAAAGGGAGAGGATGTAGGTAGTCTTGGTAAGGTCCATCAGGAAGAGGGCAGACTGAAGACAAAAGTGCATGTGGCACTGATTCAAGAAGCCGCAGCAATGCTGAGGGTCCCCAGTGAAGTGAGGGGGAAGCTGGGAGCGGTAGCACTGGCTGTGCAATAGGTGTGGAGGAGAAGAGACTCCCAGGAGGAGGAGTGAATGCTCTCTGTTGTACTGTGGAATCCAGACGCTGGCTGAGCCGGTACGCCACTGAATCTATTGTGCGAGGCCTGGTATGGCCTGTAGGGTGGGGGCCTGGTATGGCCTGTAGGGTGGAGGCCTCTGCCGGGTCCATGGACTTGGCAAACAGTTGAGACCTGGACATGTGATGTGGACCCTTGGCCTGAGTTTGGATTGATGCAACCTGGGAGATGACCTACCGCAGGTTCCCAACGTCAGGAGGTAAGGCTGGCAGAAGGCAGGGGCCGGCTTGAACTTCGCCACTACCAACCCCGTTCCCCGCAGGTTGAGCCCTTGGGTGCCGAGGCCGGCTGGACTTAGGTGGGCCCTTGCGTCGAAGCTCCGAGGATGTATCAGGAATGAGATCCAAGAAGCAGAAGTAGCCAGACAGAAAGAACTCCGGTCCAAAGTCCTGGGCAGGCGGCAAGCAACGGTCTGTGGTTCTATCCGAAGTCCTGGGCAGGCAGCAAGTAAACAGCGTGAGGTCCAATCCGAAGTCTGGAGCCAGGGAGGTCTGTCCGAGGGAAGGAGGAACAGGAGGCTGGAACGGAAGCAGAGAGCAGGAGTGGGCAGAGGAAGGCAGAAGCTGGAATAGGAACTGGAACTGGAATGGAGAGGCTGGAGCAGGAACTGGAACTGGAAGGTGAGATACAGGATCCAAAGAGGAACGCAGCAAGAAAGGAACTCATTGCCAAGTCTTCGGGGAAGCGACTGCAGCCCAGTTATAAAGGACAGGGCCCTGACGTCAGAGAAGGAGGCCGGCTGCAATTTCCCACCGCGGGCCCTTTAAATCTCCTCCGCAGGCACGTGTGCACCTAAGCGGAGGGCCAGCAGAAGATAGCGGCATCCTGCACGCCAGGAGGACTGCGCCGGCGCCGACAGTGGGGTGGAACCCCCGGCCTCACGGCACAGAGCCAGGAGGCATGGCCGGCAGGATGCGAGGCCGTGAGTACAACATCTGGTTGTAAGATAATTGACTAAAGTCAGCAAAAGTGTGACATGTTACAGTTGGATCTGGTGGACAGCGTAAATTTGAATTTCCTGATTTTTACTTGTTTCATTTCAGAGCTATAAAGCTGCTCTAATGGTGTTTTTGTAACTGAATACATTCAAAACCCATGCTGTCATAAAAAAAGGAGGAGTGATGTATATGAGCTGTTTAAATTCAGCCAATGAAATGTGAAAGTTTGGCTCTTGGACACAGCTGCAGAAGGACTTTTACCTTCCATAAGAATTATAAGCTTTCAGCTATTACAGTAGGATAAAGTAAGTTCCATCAAACTTCAGAGATAGTTTTCCACTTTTCATGTACACCACCAAGTGAAATTCCAGTTTTTGCACTCAGTAGATGGTGCTCTGAAAAATAACAGATCAATTTGTCTTAAAAAATTAATGCAATTGCATAGTCTCCCTTTGCAGTTCAGGATTTTTATGGTTCAAAACAACAATTGGGCTACGGAAGGAGGTGTAGGTCGTAGGTGGTAAGTGTTCTCCAAAGAGGATCTCCAGCCTCAAGCATTGCATTGATTCATGAAACTTTATTTGGCTCTATAACGGAGTCCATAAAGAGGGTAAATATACAATCCCTCAGAATATCTTAGGTGACATTTCACCAAGAACCTGTACAGAGGCATTATTGCCTCCTTTTTTTCTGCTGATTATGCCTCTCCCTATGTACTCAAGTATTAGGTGGGCCCGATATTTAATCGGAGCCCACGGGTTACCTGGGGGAGGGCCGGACTGCCGGGCGCATCGCGTGACGTCATCGGGGCGCGCCGCAAAGCGCGTCGCGTCCTGATGACGTCGGGGCATGAGCCAGCCCCAGTGGGGGCGTTCCGGCGGCCGGCGTCATCGGCCCCGATGACGCCGAAGCCCGGATCCCGCCCCTTTGGGGGCGTTCCTGCGGCCGGCGTCATCAGAAGGGGCCGGCTTGGCCTGATGACGTCGGCCGGGGTTTAAAGGGCCGGTGCCTCGAGGCAGCCGGCCCTTTTTCCCCTGGAGAGCCGTTTCGGAGAGCCGTTTCGGCTGCGGCCAGTCTCGCCCGGACCACGCGGCCTGCCTCCCCGAACGCGGACCACGCGGCCCCCGATCGGAAACCACCTGGACCACGCGGCCTGCAGCCACGATAGCCGGCAGACATAATAATAAAAAAAAAAAAAAAAAAAAGCAAAAACCGAGCGGTGGGCTTTGCTGCAAAAAAAAAAACAAAAAAAAACAAAACCCCAGCTTCACCTCAGCCCCAGGTCCAGGGCTCAGCACCATTCAGGCAGCTGTGCTGCCCCAGGACCAGGACCAGGACCAGCGCTACAAGCAGCGGAACCGGAATGAGCCGAACCCAGCAGAGGACCCCTCCTGGGCCCACCCCAGGACCTTCTGGCCCCTGCACAGGCCTCGGGCCCCACATTCCAGGAGGACCCCCCCTGGGCCAGCCCCCGGGTTCCCAGGACACCCTGCTGCCGGAACGAGAAACCGTGAGTAACCCAGCCCGACGCACGATGGGAAAGGGAGCAAACCCACGACCCGGGGGACGAACGAAACAAAGATCAAGGGGAACCACCTTCAAGCCAACGGGGGGGACGGGGGTACCCCCCTTCCTGGTGCTGGCCCCCCCCCACTCCGACGACTGCGGGCCCTCTTAGCCCCCCCCCTATAGTCCCAGATGCTCACCACCCTCCGGTCGTCGACGCAGCTGCTGCTGCCAACCCCTCGCCCAACGGCAGTGGACCTCCACAGATGGAAGGAGGGAACTGGGCCCCCCAGCCCCCCGCCTTGAGCCCCCTGGCTCCACAAGGCCCCCCCATGGGCACTCCGCAAGCCTACAACCTTCACACCTCGGCAATCCCGACGCCCGGCCAGCCAACAAGTGTGACCCCTACCTTCCCGGGGTTCCCCTTCCCATGGGGCATCCCCCCGTGGATGCCAGCCTCTAACCCCATCCCAGGCATGATCCCTCCGGGCCAGCCCACCGGGCAACACGCCCAACCACAATGGACCTCGCCAGCCTACCCGTACCAGTTCTACCCGTGGGGGCTCTGGCCCGGCCAACCAGGGATCCCTCCCACCCCAGCTCTAGCGGTCCAACCGACCCCGGCAGAGACTCCCACACCCATCCCCCCACGGGATGTTCTGACCAGCACTACGAGCCTACGGACGACCCAGGCGGCAGCTCCACAGCAGAATACCCAGGAACCACCACCGAACGGCGACCTGGGCACCCATCCCAAGAACGGGTCAACAGTGACGTCAGCGCGGGAAGACCATTCCCAAGACGACACGGGGCCAAACGCAACGCAGGACACAAGTAGAGGTGAGTCCCCTGCACAGCCTATACAGGGACCCTTAACTGCGCAAGCGAGTAAAAAGAAAGGTAAAGCTAAGCGTAGGAGGAGGTACAGCTCCAGCTCCAGCGAAAGCAGCTCCTCCACGGATACGGACAGCGCGGATGACAATACACAGAATCCGCCAGGAGTGGAGGCAACAGCGGCCGCGGCGCAGGGCATCCCACTATGGGAAAGCGTGCCCAGAAAGTTAAGAAAGCGCATAAAGCAGAAGAAATACATAGACATCTTCCGACTCATGGAAGGGAGGAGAGGCCAGCGTGACAGGAAGAGAGCGAAGACTGGCGACCCCACTCCCAGACAGCAATGAAAAAATTGCGCGCAACATCGTGAACTGGACACGCGCATATCTCCGCATGATGAGCGTTATCACAAAGGACGATCCATCGCAATGTGGACCTATGCTAACTTACGGGGACACTATACTTGGAGCATACCGGGCGTACGAGGGATGGGCCTGGTTGAATTACGATGAGCGTTTCCGCGATCGAATGGAAGAGAATACGCAGCTATCCTGGGGAAGGTCGGATGTGGACCTCTGGCTCCAGCAAATGACCAACAGAGCCAGTGATGCCGGGGGACGGACTCGTTCAGCTGCAAGGTCATCAGCGTCCGGACTCGGCTACCCAGGAACCGGAGGTGCATCTAACAGCGCGTGTTGGAGATACAACAAGGCTTCATGCAATTTCAAAGAATGTAAATTCAAGCACATATGCCTGATTTGTTCCGCACCGCACCCGGCGACGAAGTGCACAAAAAAAGGGGGGAGTGGGAGTTCTCCTAAAAAGGAAAAATGAAGCCCAGCATTACCAAAAAGCCGCCTCACCAATAAGATTAGACCGAATGATGCATTGGCTCGACAAATACCCGAGGAGAGAGGAAGCAAAGCAGATTTCAGCAGGTTTCCAGGAAGGGTTCAGGATCCCCTATCAAGGCAACATCGACATACACACAGCAGGCAATGCGCCATCCACAACACGCCACCCTGACATCATCCGAAACAAACTCGACAAGGAGATCGAGCTGGGCAGAATTGCCGGCCCTTTCCAGATGCCCCCATTCCAGGAGATGATGATTTCCCCACTAGCGGTCGTACCAAAGAAGGAACCGGGAAAATACAGACTCATCCAAAACCTGTCCTTCCCACTAGGAGCATCCGTGAACGACCACATTCCTCGAGAGGCATGCACGGTGCAGTATGCATCATTTGACAGTGCTATATCATTGTTACGGAGGTGTGGGAGGTCAGCAGCAATGGCAAAAACGGATATAGAATCGGCGTTTCGCCTCTTGCCCGTACATCCAGACAGCTTCCCGCTACTGGGTTTCAAGTTCCAAGGTCAATTCTACTTCGACAAGTGCATGCCCATGGGGTGTTCAGTTTCATGTGCCTACTTTGAGCTGCTCAGCACATTTCTCCACTGGGTAACGGCGGAGAAAGCTGGCTTGGACAACATCATACATTACCTCGACGACTTTTTGTTCGTCGGCCCGGAAGGGACAGGCGCAGCAGCTCGCTTACTGGGGACTTTCCAAGGAGTGGCGAAGGATTTTGGTGTCCCTTTGGCGATGGACAAGACCGAAGGGCCGGGGACAAACTTGTGTTTTTTGGGCATCGAACTCGATTCAGAAAGAATGGTATCCAGGCTTCCAGAGGACAAGATACAGAATTTGCGGAACCTCATTGAAACCGCAATGCTGGCAAAAAAATTAACACTGCGGGAGGTGCAATCCATAATGGGCGCTTTTAACTTTGCTTGTAAGGTGATCCCAATGGGCAGAGTCTTCTTGAGAAGACTAGCAGCCACAACTACATCCGTACGGAAACCACATCACTACATCAGGATAACAAAGGCAATCAAAGACGACTTAGCGATATGGAAAAGCTTCTTGCAGGACTTCAATGGAATATCCATATGGCAAGAGCCCCCGATGTCGAGTCGTGACCTGGACATACAATCAGATGCCTCGGGGGGGTGGGGATTTGGAGTGTATTGCCAAGGGGCGTGGGCGGCTGCCCAATGGCCGATAGCATGGATACAAGAAGGTACAACACGCAATATAACTTTCCTGGAACTATTCCCAATTTGGGTTGCACTGGTCATATGGGGACCCAGACTGCAAAACAAACACATAATTTTCTGGTCTGACAATCAAGCTGTGGTATACGTCATCAACAGGCAGACAGCGAAATGCCCAAGGGTTGCGAACCTATTGAGACAAATAATACTGAGCAGCCTGCGCTTAAACACTACTATTCGGGCGCGGCATGTACCTGGAATTAGCAATGGTATTGCGGACGCGTTATCACGTGCCAAATGGTCTCTCTTTCGCAAACAGGTACCCAACGCAGAGAAGGAGGGGACTCCGGTGCCGGAACACTTATGGGCAATTGGACTACAACCACCCTAGACTTACTACGGAGATCGGTAGCGCCCGCTACATGGGGCGCGTATTCCAGAGGGTACAGAAAAGTGCGAGCCTTCCTTAACCAGCACGGTTGGGAGAACGGTCCAGTGCCGGAGGCCTTAGTAGTGGACTACATCGCATGGGCCAAAGAGTGTGGACTGTCGAGAGGCATTGTAATAAAGCAGCTGGCAGGGCTGGCCTTCTTTGCAAATGCGCAAGGATGGGGCGATCCCACCAAAGGATTTCTGGTTAAAAGATTAATGAAGGGTTGGGGACGGCAGTTAGGGCACAAGAAGGATGGGAGACATCCAGTTACACACGAGTTATTAGCTCAGTTATGGTATGCTCTTCAGGAGATTTGCGACTCACAATTTGAAACACGGTTATTTCAGCTCGCATTTTCGCTGGCATTTTTTGGGGCGCTGCGCATAGGCGAACTAGTGGCAGCATGTAAGGAGGATACAGGCGATACGGGGATGTTACTGCGGAATGTACAGCTATTGGGGAACACACTCAGGATATTGATACCTTGGTCCAAGACAGATCAATCGGGAAAAGGGGCTGCGGTGACATTGACCAGGTTAGACAACCAAGTCACCTGCCCGCTGGCTAATTTGGAAGCGTTTTTGGCAGTCCGTCCCAATAAGGGGAACCACCTGTTAGTACATAACAACGGTGTCCCCTTAACAAGGTATCAATTCTCGGCGGTATTTAAGTGCGCGCTATCCAAGGTGGGGCGGGACGCAGCGAAGTTTGGTACCCACTCCTTTCGGATAGGGGCAGCGACGAGCGCAGCCCAGGCAGGTTTGGGTACGGAGACCATCCAGCAAATAGGGAGGTGGCGCTCCCTAGCGGTTAATGCTTACGTGAGACTGGACAGAGTCGGCTCCCATGGTGTAGATATCTAACTGGCATCTAACTGGCATTGTTCTCATTTACAGACTCGTCCGCTAAGCCGCAAACGGTTTGGATCGTGGGGCATTCCTTCGTTCATTGGGCAGCGCAGAGGGCGCAACAGCGCAAGCACGGCGTACACCTCGGTTTGGCCCCGCGGGGAGTGCAGGTTACATGGATGGGAAAGCGAGGGATGCGGTGGCGGCAACTACTGCCTATGATTCGAGTCAGGAGGGAAGAGCGGGCAGCCCCAGACATGTTAATAGTGCACCTGGGAGGCAACGATTTGGGCACATGGACCTGCAGGCAGCTGTTGCAAGAGGCAAGAAGGGACTTGCGCGAGTTGCAGACATGGTTCCCAGGTGCAGTATTATGTTGGTCAGACATTATTCCCCGGATAAAATTCGCTAAGACCAAGCTATGGGGAAGGTGCCGCAAGAAGCTCAACAGGCAGTTGGGGGCCTGGTTGGAGCGCCTGGGAGGCTGCCAGATGCGTCATCAGTGGGCAGACGAGCAGTGTGAGGGCTTCTACTCGGGCGGATAAGATACACCTTCGGACATTGGGTACGACTTGTTTATTAACGACATAACTGAAGCAATTGAGGCGCAGGTAGGGAAGCACCGGGGCCGCAGCTAAAAAACCATGTTACTTGTTGGGGGGGCCCCGAGCAAGTGTAGACACTGCTCGGCGCCGGTGGCGGGTACCCGGGCCAATAGGACTTAGGGTAAAGGGATCAGCCGCGGGCTGACAAGCAGATTGCCGGAAGGAAAGGGGGACCACGCCCGGAGGCAGGGCCCCCCTGCTTACTACGCGGCGGGGGGCCGGTGAACGGAAGTCGCCTTGCTTGGAGCGCGGCAGGCGACGTGGGGTGGGCGTGGTCCCGGCAGAACGTGTGGCAATAAATAGATAATTATATGTATTGGCCCGGGGTGGTGGGTTGTTATGATTATATTGTGTGCTGTTATGGTTAAATAAAAGCTGCGGCCAGTTTTACCCAAAGATACGTTTTGAGTGGTCATTATGCACTGCAGGTGGGCGAGCGCCCGGGAACAAAGGAAGTCACGAGTCCCAGAGTCAATAGGTGGGCCCGATATTTAATCGGAGCCCACGGGTTACCTGGGGGAGGGCCGGACTGCCGGGCGCATCGCGTGACGTCATCGGGGCGCGCCGCAAAGCGCGTCGCGTCCTGATGACGTCGGGGCATGAGCCAGCCCCAGTGGGGGCGTTCCGGCGGCCGGCGTCATCGGCCCCGATGACGCCGAAGCCCGGATCCCGCCCCTTTGGGGGCGTTCCTGCGGCCGGCGTCATCAGAAGGGGCCGGCTCGGCCTGATGACGTCGGCCGGGGTTTAAAGGGCCGGTGCCTCGAGGCAGCCGGCCCTTTTTCCCCTGGAGAGCCGTTTCCCCACCCTCCCACCCTGTAATGTGTTGGAAGGTGTAATGGAGATGGGAGACGGAGATAGAAGGGAGTAACGCAATGTCGCAGCTGGGGGCGGGTACCCGGGCCAATAGGACTTAGGGTAAAGGGATCAGCCGCGGGCTGACAAGCAGATTGCCGGAAGGAAAGGGGGACCACGCCCGGAGGCAGGGCCCCCTGCTTACTACGCGGCAGGGGGCCGGTGAACAGAAGTCGCCTTGCTTGGAGCGCGGCAGGCGACGTGGGGTGGGCGTGGTCCCGGCAGAACGTGTGGCAATAAATAGATAATTATATGTATTGGCCCGGGGTGGTGGGTTGTTATGATTATATTGTGTGCTGTTATGGTTAAATAAAAGCTGCGGCCAGTTTTACCCAAAGATACGTTTTGAGTGGTCATTATGCACTGCAGGTGGGCGAGCGCCCGGGAACAAAGGAAGTCACGAGTCCCAGAGTCAACCCTCGCATTCTGCTACTACCTGATCACTCTCCTGTAGGTGCCCTCACTGTTTACTGTTCTTTTCAGTTTCCTGTACCCTAAATGCATGATTCTGCAATTTTTGTTTTGCAGAGCCTTGGTTGACAAGCATTTGACCACACCTCAAGTTTTCTGAGATTATTTCTTATTTTATCTGCTTCTTCAGGGATATTCATTCTGATGAAAATCTTGGTGTCATTTGCAAAAAAAACTTTCCCCTCTAACTCTTCAGCAATATTGCTCACACATATATCAAACGAAGCAGGACTCATCCTGCAGACACTCCATTAATCATCTTTCTTTCCTCAGCATAAATTCTATTTACCATTGCCCTCTGTTGTCTAATCAATCTACCAGCTTCTAATCCAATCAACCACCTTGGGCCCATCCCCTGGCTGCTCAGTTATAAGCCTATGCAAGGCAGTATCAAAAGCTTTGCTGAAATTCAAGTAAACAACTTAATCTAATTCTCTAGTCACCCAATCAGACACTGATTAGATTTGTTTGACACAATCTCAGTCTGGTAAAAAAAAAAAAGAAACAAAACATGCTGCTTCAGATCCTGCAACCCCCTCGTTTCTAGAAACTTATTGTCCTTTCGTGCAATAGAATCTCCATTAATTTTCCCACCACTAAGGTAAGACTAAGCAATCTGCACTTTCCCACTTCCTGTTGGGGCAAAGTATACTTTGGCCAGTCTTTAACTGGGGTTTGCTTGGTTCGACACTGATGGTGTGCACAGAGCCATGGAGTGGCTCTAACAAATGCAGATACGGGTAGCTAATAAGCTAGAGCATGCTCCCGCCCCCTGACTGGTCCTCAGCGACTCAAAGGGGATGCTGGCATACCAGGAAGGTCTTCCCAGCATTCGGAAGGCTAGGAGGCCATGAAGGTGTGTGGATCCCGCTGCAGACCCATGTGTTCTGACACTGAATATGTGAAGATGTTATACTGATGTTGAAGTGGTCTGCAGTTATGGCATGCTGTATTGTACAAGTCTTGTTTAGAAGCACTGTATCTGTTTAGTCAAGAAAAAGACTGATAACTGATAACCTGAACCTTGGATTGAATTAATGGACTGCATGCTGCTGAGCTCCAAACCATAACTGCTTGCTTTCTAAACTACATTGTGTATTCCTTTATGACTGCAGTACTTATAAGCCAAGTTATACCTTTCTTCAGTCTGTATGTGATTACATCAGTTTTTAAATATTACTTCTAAGTGGTCAATTACTGCAAGAGGGTTCAACCTGATACCTCTTCTTTGTTACCACTTTTATCAAGAGAAATATTTGCCCTTCTTTAGTCCTTCAGAATTATCTTTCTCTCCAAAGATCTATTTAGCAGATCCTTCAATGGACCTGCCAGAGCCCCTGCAAGGAGCCTTAATATCCTAGAATGCATCCTCTCCGAATCCATAGCGCTGTCTATTCTCAGTTCTGCTAGTTTCACACAAACTCTCTCTATTATATATGCTGTGGCAGAGTGGAGGCATAGCCTAGTGTTTAGGGCAGAGAAACAAGGGTTCAAATCCCACTGTCGCTCCTTGTGACCTTGGGTAAGTCACTTTACCCTCTATTGCCTTAGGTACAAACTTAAAGCTACTAGCTTTAAAAGATGGATGTGTGCTGAAATCAGGAGTTGGACATGCATCTAGCATATGTGCATGTCCACCCAATTTTATAAGGAGTCCAGATGTGCACACAATTGCCGATGTACAAATATCATGCATTTCTGCCAAAAAAGGGGCAGGGCATGGGCATTTCAGGGCGTGGCCAAGCAATGTGCATGCTAGTAGCTATGCACTTGGACATGTTTGCCACTGTTCTTTGTTTCGTTATTTAGTTTATTCAGTTTTGCTTGTCCTTTGTCTCTGGCTAACTTAGCCCCCCCCAAGTTACTACCTCCTTGTTATATGTAACTTTCGCCTCTTGTTAAATGGTTGATTAAGTTCTACCCCTTGTTACATGTAAACCGATTTGATTTGAATTTATTCATGAAGGTTGGTATAGAAAAGTGTTAAATAAATAAATAAATAAAGTGTCCAGGTCCAGCTGCCCTGTAACATTACCTCTGCTATGGATGAGGTGTGTAAATGTTAAAATTCTTTCCAGGCATCTATGAAGTGTTTTAGGGGTCTGAGTTAACTGGAGGAAGTGTAGGCTAAAGAACCGGGGCGTTGGAAGACCTAGCTGAACACTGGGCAAAACGAGTGAATGAACTAGTGAAACTGGTCATTAGCTGGACATGTGTCTGTTATATAATGCCCTCACTTGAGCTTCTGTAAGATGATTTTACACTGCTGGGAGCGCACAAGCTTAAATTAGGCGTACATATATGTGCCCTAGGCTATCTTATAACATGCACACGTATGTACATGCATGTTTATAAAATTGCCGCGTAGCTGGGTGATTGGCCACATATACACACACATATATGTGCACCCAAGCGCCTGTTTCAAAGTTACCGATTTACGGCTGATGCAATACCATGTGCTGGTGGCAGCGCAAGTCTCAACCCACGATGGATGCACGTTTTGGGACGCGGCATTTTGGACACAGGCATTCATTTTGGAGTAGCCCAAAAGTGTACAGAAAGCAAAAAATACTGCTTTTCTGTACTTCCTATGACTTAATATCATGGCCAATATTAAGTCGGAGTTATGTCCAGAAAATAAAATAAGGGTGCACGCGGTCAGGTTAGGAAAAGGGAACGCTCAATAACGAGCGCCCATTTACCTAACCTGTGGCTGTGCACAAGTTAGGAAAACGGATGCTCTAAAATTGAGCGTCCATTTCCTAACTGGCTGACAGCCACCTCTCCCGGGCGCCCGCTGTTGAGGCGGTGCTAGGGGCGGCGTAATTTCCCCTAGTGCCTGCTTGTTACTGTGGGCAATCTATTTGCATTTTGCATTGGGCGTTCTGGAGAGGTAGATTGGCGCTCGTTAAGGGAGCAGGCACTCAATCATGAGTGCCCATTTAACGTGCGGCCAATATTGCATTGGCCTGTTAGATTGTAATCTGCTATGAATGCGCCGAAAAAGCAGAATGTAAATCAAATAAATATCCCACTACCATTTGTACTTCTGCCACAATCAGCCGTCCATCTCCAATCCTTTAAGTGAATACTGAACAAAAGTATTTCTTTAGCTTTTCCACTGTAATCATCACCCTCCATGCAGCCCTTTTTCTCTGCAGTTTTACCAATCCCACATTCTGCACTTCCTCCTTTCACTGACATACTTGAAAAAGATGTATAATCTCGTTTTACTGCCTTCGCTATTTTTTTTTTCAACTCTTTGTCTTTGCCAATCTATGTTCCCTGATCTTTCAACTTTAGCAGGAATTCTTCCCTGTGCACTTCTTTCTAAGATCCTTGTAGTTTTTTATTTTGCCCTTACACATTTAGCCACTTTGAAAAAACCAAAACTTGTCTTTTTTTTTCTTCTTACTTTTATTCTTTCCAAAAAAAAAGATGTGTTGTCTTTACTAACGTTCCTTTTAGTTTCCCCCACTGATCTCTTCTACAAGAAACTTTCTACTCCATCAGCACCTTCTTAAGATGCTCCATTTCCCCCCCCCACACACACACATAGACACCTTTTTAACAAGTTGGTACTGCTGCTGATGTCCAGGACTTTGACTTTTGTATGACCCTTTACCTGCTTTGGCTCATGTTAAACCATACCATACTTATGCTAAAGCATCTAACCTTCAACTCTGTATCTACTTCAGATAGCAGTGTGTGCATATCTTTTACTGCTAATGCTGTGAAGGTGTCCTGGAGTAGTATCATATGGGGGTCATGTTTTCTGACTATCTCTAACAATAATCCATTACTAGTCCCTATGGATGCTTTGTGAGAGAGGGGGGCAGACTGGCTACAGTTTGAAAATAGCAGACATCCTTAATTCTGTTCAGTTCTAACTCTGATCTGAGCTCAGCCACCTCTATCCCTCGGGCTAGAGAGTGGGACAACCAGTAAACTGAAGATTCTAAAAGATCTCTCCAAAGACTAGAACCCCATGCCAATTATATTACACAGCTCTTAGGATCTTTTCCATTATATCTGTTCAGATTTTTTATAATTTATAAAGATTTTCAAAAACCTTTCCTAGCTAACTGAACCTTGATACCTCTTAAAAACAGATAGAAAGATAGAATAGAGTATAGCAGGGCTTCCCCAAACTGGTCCTGGATGTACAATATCCCAGTTAGAATTCCCAGTTAGAACCATCCTTGTGTTATTGTACTGCTTTTTCTGCGCACTTGTTATAATTTGTTATAATTTGTAAAATGTATACTCGCATGTTATGTTATGTACGTTTATAATGTAATTGATCACCCCTTGTTTTAATGTAAACGACATGATACGAATTTCCGTGAATGCCGGTATAGAAAAACTTAAATAAAATAAATAAATAAAAATAAATATCCTTAGTACTACCCACATGAATTTGAAAGAGTTATTTTTTAAGATGATCATCCTTGTCTTTAATTTTTTAAAGGGTGAGTGAGGGCCCTTATTATCTTGTGATTCCGATGATCAGCATAGTCCCCATCTGCGTGCTGCCCTCTGCAAACAGTCATTTGTTGAATGTATCATATTTTAAGGAAGTTGGTTCTTCAAGTCACTGTCCATCATGCTTTTTTAATAGCCAGATCAGAGCTATGGAATAATTTACCAGCTGACTTTCACAAAAATCAGGAATATATCTCTTTTATAAAATTCTGAAAGCAACATTTATTCCAGCATGCTTTTTTATGAGCATTATCCTGGTTTAGTTCTCTTTTTTTGTCCTTCTATTGTAAACTGTATTTGTCTGTTTAATTATAATTATGATTTTATTTATTGTATTTTTGTGTTATTGATATTTTTAAGAATGCTTGTATATTAATGTGTATGTGCCTTGTTTTTGTTTTTAAACTGGGTATTTCTGCCTAATACATTGTTTTACATATTATGACTTGTTTATATTTATTACTAGCTGTACCCAGCCACGCGTTGCTGTGGCTCAGTCTGGTTAAATGGAAAAAAGAAAGAAAAGATGAAAGCGCACGTTTCGAATATGTTTTTAATTTCACAATGCTTGTGTGTATACAATATTTTTGTTGTTCCATTGTCTGTGCAGATATAGAGATTGTCTGGTTTGCCGACTCTAGAACACGCAACATATAATTGTCTATGTGAGAAGCAATCCGTGTCTAGATGTAAACCGTATAATTCTAGAAATGAAAAAAGATGAAAAAAGAAAAAATATAAACCTATACTCACTAAATGAACGGTATGGTAAACGACACGCTCAATTCCAACGCAATGTCACACGAAATAATTAAATCAAAATGAAAAATAAATCGAAATCTATGAAAATTCAATTTAACAATGCAATCAGAAACATTGAAATGGAATCGTAAAATATGTAGCCCATGCCGTTAAGCCCGTTAAAATGGGCGAGATTTTTGTCCCCTCTCCTCCTACGTCTTTGCTCTGCTCCGCTCCCCACCCCTCGCACCACGAAGAGCCAGAGGCGCCGGCGGTGGTAGGAGCTGCAGCAGTGGCTGAGGGGGATTTCACGAGGCATAATGGTCCTGCCATCCCAACTCCCTCCCCACTTCCCCGGTGGCGGAGGGACAGGCTCAGACCCCTTTCACTCTATCCTTACAGGCCCCAACTCCTTTGCTCTCCCATTCCCCTCTACACTGAACCCCTTCCACTGTAACCTATAAGTGGAGAGCTGGGGGGGGGGGTAGAGAATCTCTCTCTCATACAGCCCCCTATATAGGCTTCCTCTCTCTCTCTCTCTCTCTCTCTTGCACATACACTCTCCCTCTGTCCCTCATACACGTACGCCCAATCCCTCTCACACACATACACAATCCCTCACGTAGTCTCCCTCTCTCTCTGGCACTCACACTCACCTTCAGCGCACATTACCACACTTCTCTCTTACACAGTTAAAACGGGCGGGATTTTTGTCCCCTCCCCACCTAAGTCTTCGCTCTGCACTCGCAAGAGCTTGCAAAGTTCCCACGCCAGTTCTGTCTGGGAGATTGAGGAAAACACTCTGTTCCCCCCCCGCCCCCTCGCAAAGGGCAAGGCGGGCAGGCACTGGCAAACAGATTTGGGACACATTGCCTAGCTTACTTTGCTCTTTCTGGGAGACCTGTGCCTTTAAGAAATCCGATCGGGGGGCCTTGAGAGGGAGGAGGGAGCAGGGCTCTGGCTTTCACTTTCGTCACGCTGCTTTGCTGGGAGTGGGGGTGGAGCAATGCCCATGTAAACTCTTCCCATGGCGGTTTGAGACCCACGGGCTGGTTGACAGCACTGTCTCCCCCTCCCCCCTCTGCAGTTGTGGGATATTTACTTGGCTTCTCCTTATCTGCGGGTCTCATGGGGCGGGGGAGGAGGGCGAGCTGTTCTCTGTTCAGCTCTTTGCACTTTGCTGCTGCAGGCTGCAGCTGCTTTTGATCTCTTCACAGCCGCTTTCTACTGCATTTGCTCTGCTCCAGCTTGTCCCAACTCCCTCCCCCCCTTCCCCGGTGGCGGACGGACTGGCTCGGCGACTCTTCTACACCCTGTCCTCTTCCTGTGTGTAACTGTCCAGCAGTCTCCTACTCCATCCCCCCCTTCCCCAGCAGGGGGAGGAACGGGCTGAGGTGTTCTCGGGGCGGCGGACTCATCTGCCCTTCCTCCTCCCCTCTGTGACACCCAGCACATAGTGCAGAGCTCAATGGTCCCGCACATGCGCGGGTAGAGCTGCTCTCTACTGCGCATTTGCGGGTCGTCGGTCAGAGCCCATTTATATTGTAGATAGCGTGTGTTGCTTGTACATCCAAGAGATGGCGCTGTTTTTCCAAAAAAAGCATGTTTTTACCTGTCCACAGGTGTTACATCTATATAATATAGGTATATAAAACATGCGAGTATTCGAATGCAACGTTGTGTCAAAATTCAAAGCAATCGGTGAAGAACTTTCAGAGATTTAAGATTTTGAACAAACGAACATTTACATTTTTATTTATATAGAAGATAGTATCTACTTAGCATAGTTGTTTCTAATTTAAGTGGAAAGAAGAAATTTTACATAAATAAATAAATCTGCATGCACTGGAGACTCAGCATATGCACATTATCTCATATGTATTGATTGTGGATATACAGAAAACTTGACTGACCATGGGGTCCCCAGGAAAAGGTTTGGAAAGCCCTGGAGTATAGCAGCCATTCTCTACTTGAGAAAAAAGTTACAGAAAGACTCAGGTCTTAATTAAAAGTGTCTATTTGAGAAAACCACTCCATATACGTACAGTAGTGACATGCTCCTGCAATCTTCATTAGGAAGTCTCAATGAAATCCTTTTTGATAATCATTATGGTTGTGGGTCCATTTCTCTCCCTCTATTCCTCCACTTGAACAGACAGCATAGAAGCTTATGCTAGACTGCATGGATAAAATATATTCCCTTCAAAACTGCCCTATGCTGCTATAAAACTAGTCAGCAGGTATCACTCTTGGAAGGACTCCTTATATATAGTCCTCAGTTTGGAACAATGTGGTACAAAGAACCTATGCTTGCATTCCAGCTTTAGTGCAATGAACTGGGCCAACATAATTATGGACATTGTTGGAATTATGGGGAACCAAATTCCTGAAATGATGAGCAGCCTGATCAAGAAGGCTCAAAGAAGAGAAGAAGCCTTCCAAGTAATGGACACTAATATTCTTGGAATTCCTAAGCTGAACTTTTTTTTAGAAATTTATGATATATTGCTCAGATGTTTGATGTTTTAGGAAAACAAAACAAAATGACACTGAAAATATTGCTCAGAAGTGTTGAAAAAAGAAAAAAAAAATCATTACATTTTGAAAAAAATGCTCCAAATTCTTGCTCTAGTCTCTTTCTGGATTCTTTCTGGGTTGGGAAAAAATGTGGCTAACCTAAGATTTTTTACAGGAAAAAAATGAAGATGTTGATGGGAATTAATCATTGATATTTTCTTCCCCAGGGAAAAGATCATGAGAGTGGGTCCACTCTAGCCCAGAGTATTCCATGCAGAATTGTGTTAATTTTCCTCTTCCTGGGGCAATCTATACTTATTGAAACTTCAAAGACAACTCTGACCTCCTTCAGGGGTCTGCCAATGAGTCAAAATAATTTTGAAATGATCAAAATGTAAGAAACATATAGAGGTAGATTTTAAAAGGGTGCGCGCGCTACTCGGCGCGCACATATGTACACCAGATTTTATAACTTGTGTGTGTAGGCGCGCGCAAGTTATAAAATCGGGGGACGGCACGCGCAAGGGGTGCACAACTGTGCACCTTGTGTGCGCCGAGCCGCACTGCCCTCCCCCGTTCCCTTCCCCCCTACCCCACCTTCCCTTCCCCTACCTCCCCCGCCCTTTCCCCCATACCTTTTTCTTTTTTTTTGCTTCTATTTCAAAGCTTACTTCAGCCCTGGGGCTGAAGTAAGCTTCAGCCCCAGGCTGAAGCAAATGGCTGCTGTGACTGGAGCCTCTGGTCCCGCCCCTTTTTGCAAGCCCCAGGATTTAAACGCGTCCCGGGGCTTTACGCGTGTCACCTGGCCTTTGAAAATAGGCCCGACGCGTGTAACCCTTTGAAAATCCGGCCCATAGTGTTTTAGATTTAATTGTGCTTTCTCTCTCAGAGTGCAAAGTGTGTTCTCTCCTAGCGTGAGAAGGATATTGCAGAAAGTACAAGTATGTGTTTAATATATTCTCTCTCTTCCAGGGAAGGACCCATGTTGTGAGTGTATTGTGTGATGTTTTGTAGTAACTTATTATATTTCAGGGTAGATTGCATTGCTCTATTTTTCAGGAGTATCTGCGGTGCTGGATGTAGGGTGTAGAATCAAGTTGGCCACTTGCTGTCTTCCTCCTAAAATGGAATGCTTTGATTGAGTCATGTCACTTGAAAGAAAAATTGTTCTAATGTTGTCTATTTCTTAGTAGTATGCTTCTCCTGAATTCAACCATATTGCTTCTTTTTTTCTTAGTAATTTGCTACCCTAACAGCATACTCCTAGTGGTAAGCAATAATGCAGCTCAGCAGATTACTCAGAAAAAACTAGTAGCAGTGTATCTGAGAACCAAGTATGGGTAGATAGCCACACCATCAAGCTTGTTCATATCAGCGTCCTGATAGTCAAGTAGTTGTCAGTTCACCGTGCTGACAACATAATTAAATGGTATTGTCAGCATCGCATTATTACAGAACACTATTATTTTACTATATATATATAGTATATATATAATTGAAGCCTGTAGAACATTCTATAGACATTTCAGTGGGTTGCCAGAAAGTTTTGCTGCTTTTCCTTTTCCATACTTGAGAGTACAGCAAAGCCATCCTCTGTTTTGGGCAAGTTTTTATGGTCACCATTTTCTAAAGTGCCAGCTACTGCTTTATGTAGACGTTACCTTACCAACCCAGGTTCCATCTTCTATGTAACAAGTCTGGACTTCAGGAAAACTTTTTTCTTGTTAACAGTGGTGAGATTCCAACTACAACATAATGCATGATTGACCTTAAGTCTTCTCACTTGCCTTAAACATCAAGTAGCGGCTGCCTGCCTTCCTTAATTTGCTGGGGTTATCGGGTGTGCTCTCTGCTGCTACTCTCTTGTTGCATGTTTTTATTCCTCTTGGTTGGTCCTTCCTCTTGTCCCTGATCAGGTTAGAGACATAATTTATTTTTCTTCTCTTCCTTTTTGTCCACCTCCTCCTGCTCCTTGCTTCCTTAGTCTATTCCTAGGAGCTGACAGTTTAAGTGCCTTAGGCTCTGAGCCATGGTCTCTTTTATTATATTTAGGGTTATTGATTTTATTATGCCATTCTGTGGAACTATATTGATTGAAGACATCAAGCTAACATGATATAAGACTGCCTTAATGGGTCCTTCTTACAGACTTTTAAAGGATTTCACATGATTATTTAAAGATGACCATCTGCAATTCTAAATATTGATATAAATCAACAATTCTTTTTCAAATTTTCTATGCTTGTGACATAACTCTGTAAGAATTATGGTCTGTCATCTTTATAACAGGTTTATCTTGTGAAAAAGCCACCAGGCATGAGATTGGATAGCTTAAAATAATTGGCACAAGAATACATAACCTTTCACCTTTCAGGAAAAGTTTATTTTTTTGAGGATGACATTAATATCTGCAACACAGTGGATATATCTGAATGAGTAGAGAGAATGTAAAGTGATTTAAGAAAGTTCAAGAGTTGTTGAAGGTTTGGCAGCTGTGATTTAGTGCCAAGAAGGGCAGAGTCATGCATCTGAGGTGCAGAAATGCAAAGGAGCTCTATGTGATGGGATGCGGGGGGAGGGGTGAAGGATGAATGTGCACAAATTGGGATACAGTTCTTGGGGTGATAGCATCTGATGATCTAAAGGTGGCAAAGCACCATGACAAGGTGGTGGCTAAGGCTAGAGGGATGCTAGGCTGCACAGAATGAGAGAGACATCACCAGCAAAATGATCACGTCAGGGGCACCAGAAATTGAACTTGTGGTCCTGGGGTCCTGGGTATTCAAGGCCAGGGAGTCTTGCAGTAGAGCTACTGGGAGCCAATAGGAATCCTTTAGAAACTATGAAGCTAAAACAGGGAGACTTGCTCCCAGAGGTTTCCTATTGGACCAACATTGGACAGAAAGAAGCAGCCTGGTGTGTGGGCTGAGGCGTGACTGATGAGAGAAGGAGTGACTGGGGTGACTGCATGGAGTGGCAGGTGGGAGAGACACTGATTGGAGTGGTGACTGGTGAAAGAAAGGCAGCCTGATGTGTGTGTGGGATGTGACCTGTCACCTCAGTCACTCACCTGTCACCCCTACCCACAATAATATATGAAACAGTTTCAATAAATGCAATCTATAAATTTAACTACAAACTTTAATATATCTAATGTATTCATAATATCACATCATGTATTACAATTCAAAAATTATTTTGTTAAAATTGTTATAGCAAAATTCAACTGAGATTAACAATTCACCAGATTCATTAATTTCTCACACTAACCCAATACATAAAAACATACAAAATCCCTACTCACAAACCAGACTGCCTTCCTCTCTCTCACCAGTCACCACCCCCACCTGTCACCCCATACAGACACCCCAGTCACGTACCCTCTCACCAATCACCCCTACACACACTAGGCTGCCTCTCTCACCAGTCACCCTCTTATCCCATATAGTCACTCCAATCACTTACCCTCTCACCAGTCGCACCATACACACCAGGTTGCCTCTCTCTCACCAGTCACCACCCAACCAGTCTCTCTCCCACCTTTGATATCACACTGGTGGGAGGCAATCCCAGCCATTGCTCAACAGTAGCACCTTCTGTCGAAACATCTATTTATATTGGTATAATATACAGACCTCCATCACAGACAGAGGATACGGACAGAGATTTAATGGAGGATATTTACAGGATTGGTGTGAAAGGGGAGGTGCTGATGCTAGGGGATTTTAATCTTCCAGATTGGGACATACTAATTGCAGGATCTTCTAGAAGCAGGGACATCCTGGATTCTCTGCAAGGAGAATTCTTCTGTCAACTGGTAACAGAACCCATATGGGAGGGGGCGATACTGGACCTGGTGCTTATGAATGGGGGGCAGTATTTCTGGTTGTAGTGGATGATCATCTGGGAACCAGTGAGCACCAGATGGTGTGGTTCAATATTAGGACACAAGAGATAAAGGATCATTCTAAGGCGAGAGTTCTAGACATCAGGAAAATTAATTTTCTCAAAATGGTCGAATACCTCAAGGAGTCATTAGCTGGATGGGGAAATGTAGGGGAAGTAGAAGGGAAGTGGGCAAAGCTAAAAGGAAATATCATAAGGGAAACTAATCTTTTTTTTTTAGGATTGTAAATAGAGGGAAGAGGAAAAAGAGAACGTTATGGTTTTCTAAAGGTTTTCATTCATAAACTACAAGATATCACAGAAAGAGGAAGACAGGTGACAATATCTGGAAAAATTAAGAGAAAGTGGGAAAGTACCGTAGTCAGGAATGCAAAAATTCAAATAGAAGTAAAATAGCAAATATGGTAAAAGGGGGGAGGGCAAGACTTTTATTTTTAGATATGCAAAAGTGGCATTGTGAAACTCAAGGGGAGGCATATGTAGAGGCAGATGAGAGAAAACGCAAGGGGTGGCATATGTAGAGGCAGATGAGAGAAAAGCAAAATTGCTTAAATATTTCTATTTGGTTTTCCTGTGAAAGGGCCTGGAGTAGGACCACATAAATCTCAATCGATTTTGAGAACTGTGTTTGTGAGGAGCTAACTAAACTTAAAGTAGATAAGCGATGGGGCCAGATAGGATACATCTGAGGGTACTAAAGGAACTTAGAGATGTCCCAGCAGCTCTGCTGGCTGACCTTTCCCAGAGGACTGAAAAAGGGCAGCTGAGGTTCCTATTCATAAAAGTGGAAGAAAGGAGGAGACTGGGAAATACAGACCAGTTAGTCTGACCTCTGTGGTGAGCAAACTAATGAAATTGCTGCTAAAAGCAGAGGATAATGAAATTTTCAATGGATTGCAAGATCCGAAGCAGAATGGTTTTACCAGAGGTAAATCTTGTCAGACAGATCTGATCAATTTCTTTGATTGGGTAACTGAAGAATTGGATCCAGGAAGAGTGCTAGATGTAGTATACTTGGAATTCAGCAAGGCCTATGACACAGTTTCGCTCAGAAGACTTATAAATAAATTGTGTGCCCTAGAATGACTGATTGGGTTAGAAACTGGCTGAATGGGAGGTGACAAAGGGTAGTAGTAAATGGAGTTTTCTCTGAGGAGAGGGTTGTTACTAGCGGTATGTCTCAGGGATCAGTCCTTGAACCGGTTGTTTTCAACATTTTTGTGAGCGACATAACATAGAAACATAGAAGTGACGGCAGAAGAAGACCTAACGGCCCATCCAGTCTGCCCAGCAAGCTTTCACACCTATTTGTTTTCATAATCTGTTACTCTGACCGCTGAGGTCAGGGCCCTTATTGGTAACTTTTTGGTTCCAATTCCCTTCCACCCCCACCATCGATGCAGACAGCAGTGCTGGAGTTGCATCTAAGTGAAGTATCTAGCTAATTGGTTTGGGGTAGTAACCGCCGTAATAAGCAAGCTACTCCCATTTGTTTACCCTGCATGTGCAATTCAGTCATTGTTGGTTGTCTGAATAAAAATCCTCTTTACTTAATTCCCTCTGTTGCTGAAGCAGTGAGCTGCGCTGGATACTTATTCCAAGTCAAGTATCATGCTTAATTGATTCAGGGTAGTAGCCACCATAACAAGCAAGCTACACCCATGCTTATTTGTTTACCCAGACTATGTAATTCATTCCTTGTTGGTTGATGCTGATATAAATCATCTTTTCTTCATTCTCTCTGCCGTTGAAGCAGAGAGCTATGCTGGATGTGCATTGAAAGTGAAGTATCAGGCTTATTTGATTTGGGATAGTAACCACCGTAACAAGCCAGCTACTCCCATGCTTGTTTACCCAGTCTATGTAATTCATTCCTTGATGGTTGATGCTGAATATAAATCATCTTTTCTTCATTTTCCCTGCCGCTGAAGGAGAGAGCTATGTTGGATGTGCATTGAAAGTGAAGTATCAGGCTTATTTGATTTGGGGTAGTAACCGCTGTAACAAGCAAGCTACTCCCCTGCTTTTTTGTGGATGCAAATCCTTTTTTCCACATTTCCTCTTGCCGTTGAAGCTTAGAGCGATGTTGGAGTCGCATTAACTGTGTGTATGTTTATTGAATAAGGATATTAATCTCCAGGTAGTAGCCGTCATTCCCGCAAGCAAGCCACCCCTTGCCTCTTCTCTTCATTCACATCCTCTAGACTTTATGGATCCACAGGAAGGGTTGTCGGGAAAGGTTTGTCGTTTTGCCAATAATACCAAAATCTGTAACAGGGTGGACAGCCAGGAAGAAGTGGAAAACATGAGGAGGGATATAGTGAAGCTTGAGGCATAGTCTACGGTCTGACAGCTAAGATTTAATGCTATAAAATGCAAGTAATGCATTTAGGATGCAAAAACCCAAGGGAAAGGTACAGTATTGGAGGTGCAATTCTTCTAAATACAAAGGAAAAGTGGGATCTGGTGGTAATTATATCTGATGATCTTAAGGTGGCCAAGCAAGTGGTTAAAGCAATGGTAAAAGCCAGAAAGATGCTTGGCTGCATAGGGAGACGAATGGTCAGCAGAAAAAGGGAGATGATTATTGCCCCTGTATATGTCCCTGGTGAGACGTCACATAGAATACAGTGTACAATTCTGGTGACTGCAGCTTCAAAAGAATATAAACAGATGGAGTTGGTCTAGAGGGCAGCTACTAAAATTGATAGTGGTCTTCATGCTAAAGCATATGGGGATAGACTTAAAGATCTAAAAATATATACCCTAGAGCAATGGTCCCCAACCCTGTCCTGGGGGCCCACCAGCCAGTCGGGTTTTCAGGATATCCACAATGAATATGCATGAGAGAAAATTTGCATATTATGGAGGCAGTGCATGCACATTTTCTCTCATGCATATTTATTGTAGGTATCCTGAAAACCCGACTGGCTGGTGGGCCCCCAGGACAGGGTTGGGGACCACTGCCCTAGAGGAAAGGCAAGATAGGGCAAATATGATAGAGACATTCAAATATCTCAAAGGTTTCCATGCATAGAAAGAGGCTCTAGGATGCGGGATCATGGGATAAGGTTGAAAGGGGGTAGACTCAGTAGTAATCATAGAAAATATTTCTTTACAGAGAGGGTGGTGGATACATGGAACAGCCTTCCAGTGTAAGTGGTGGAGACAAAAACAGTATCTGAATTCAAGACAGCATGGGTTAATTAAAGGGGATCTCTAAGGATGTGATGAGAATTATAATGTTAAATAGATTGGATGGATTGACAGACTGGATATGTCATACAGACTTTTTCTGCTGTCATGTTTCTATCACCCCATACACCCTCTCACCATTCTCCCCCACACACACATCAGAATTCAAAGTATGCATATCCCAAAATGCCAAGACCTTTAACCTAAAACCTAAAGGGATTGGCAAATTCAAATTATGCATTTGTATTACATGCTTTTGCCGACTAGAACTTAATGCTATTATTATATTACTTGTTTGTTTACACTTGTTACAAGGCACTGGCCATCCCCCAACAAATACCAAAGGAGACAGCCAACGGGAATTCCTGCTAACAAACTGCTCCCCCAACTGACACTTTTTAACTTTGTGCTTACATTTTCAGTTAAGCCCGAATTTTCAGAAGTCCATGCGCACAAAAACCAGGGAATGGGCGCATGGCTGAGCCGTGCACGAGCCAAGCACATTTTACAAACGGCCCAGCCATGCGCATATCCCCCAATATGTGCCGAAGTGCCGGGCTATGTGAAAGTGATGGGGCGGGGCGGGGCGATGGCTGGCCAGAACAGCGGCCATTACTCCCTGTCTCAGGTAAGTATGTGCTGGCAGCTGGTTGGTGCGCTACTTACTACTGCTTGGGGGAGCAGGTAAGTATAAAAACAAAACAAACAAAAAAAAACCTAGGTAGAAGGGTTTTAGGGGTCGGGGTGGAGAGGAGGAAAGGGAGGCAGGGTAGGTAGAGACTTCAGGAAGTTCCCTCCCAGTCCGCTCCTTTATTGGAACGGACTGGGAGAGAACTGGAAGGGAACTGGGGAAGGCCCCCCCCCCATGGTTCCGTGTGCAAGTCAGAACCTGCACACACATACAAGCGTCGATATTGTTGTAAACTGTGAGGTTTGGGTGGACCCTTGGACACTGTGACCACACCCACGGAGGGAAATCCCGTGAGGGGCCACAGGTCAGGCTTAGCTCAGGACACACAAACACAGAGTTTGATCTTTTATTAGACTGTGTAAGGAGGCCACCAGAGGTGGCAGTAGTGAGCAGCTGGAATAGTCTGGCAGGGCTGGTATCCCTCAGGTGCTGGAACAGTGACTCCTCCGGTAGCAGTGCTGTAGTGGAAAGAACTGAGAGCATGAGTACCGTGAAAAATATACAAGACCCCAGTATGGAGATCCCCAGGGTAGGGAGAGGAGACCCTCGAGGAGCGAGTATCTGAACCCTGAGAGCTGGGAGGCCTGCAGATGATGTACTCACGCAGCGGTTCCACGGAGATGGCACTGGGGCTGGAACGGAGGTGGGTCCTCAGGTGAGAGTGCCTGGTTCCAGGAAACAGCTCTGAGGTGAAGATGGTAGTACTCACTGATGTTGAAGATTAGCGAATCTTTCCAAGCAGAAGAGAAGGTAGGGGTAGGCAGCGAGTCAGGGAACATGGGCCCTTGAGGAGTGAGTACTGGTTTCCTGATAGCGACATGGAAAGCAAGTGAGGCCCCTGAGGAGCGGGTACCCCGTTAGTGTTAGAGAGTCCAATAGAGATTGGAGAGGCAGAGTAGCTGGGTACGGAGAGCGAATCCCATCAGTAGGATTCCCATAGGATTACCCTTGCTAACTCAAAGGCTAGCAAACATTGTAGGCTTTAAATATCCGGGCATCATGACGTCATCACGGGGGGACGCCCCGTAGGTTCGCGCCAAGTAGGAAATAAGAAGGGCTGCGTGGCGCGCGCGCCCTATGGTACAAGCAGAGCATGGCGGGAGGCAGCGCCCAAGCTGGTCCGGGACACCGGAGAGGACGGCAGGCAGACACTGCTGTAGCCAGGCGTCCATCCGCAGCATGAGGAGGCGCAAACAATGAGAGGTAGGCGGAGTGAAACCATTGGAAAGGGACGGTTGCAACAGTACCCCCCTTCAAAGGGCGATCTCCTCTGCGGGTACCAGGTTTTGGTTTCCAAGAATGCGAGAGATGAAACTGATGGAGCATCTCTTTGTCAAGGATACTAGCCAGCGGCTCCCAAGAATTGTCTTCGGGGTCGAAACCTTGCCAAGAGAGAAGGTATTCCCAGGTTTTGTCTCATTTGCGGACATCAAGAATGGTTTCGACCTTGTGTTCTAGGTCATCCTCTGCATTAATAGGAGATGGTTCCTGAGATTTGGAAGAGAATTCACTGATGATGAGTGGTTTCAGAAGTGAAACATGAAAAGTGTTATGGATGTTCAATCCAGGTGGTAACGTCAGACTGTAGGTAACATTGCCAAGATATTGGAGGATAGGGAATGGTCCAACGTAGCGAGGAGCAAATCGAGAAGAGGATAACTTCAGTCTAAGGTGCTTAGTGGATAGCCAGACTTTGTCACCAGGTTGAAAGACAGGCGCTTTGGAATGATGAGCATCATAAAACCTTTTGGCTCGATCAATCGCTTTGAGTAGCATTGCTTTCGTCTGATTCCATAATTGATGGATTTCTTCAGCAGTGGATTGAGCTGCTGGGGACATCACTGAGAGCTTCAGTGGAAGTGGCGGAGATGGAGAACGTCCATATACCACTTCAAATGGTGTTAATCCAGTTGATGTTGCTGGATGAGAGTTAATGGAGAATTCAGCCCATGGTAACAGTTCGGCCCAATTATTTTGACGACAACTCACATAGGCCAGAATGAACTGTTTCAGGGTCCTATTCATCTGTTCTGTTTGTCCATTAGATTGAGGATGATAGGCAGATGTATAATCTAGAGAGATATCGAAGAGTTTGCACAGGGCCTTCCAGAATCTTGCTGTGAACTGTGATCCTCGATCTGAGACTATGTGCTTCGGTAGGCCATGGAGTCGAAAGATATGAATTATGAAGAGCTTCACAAGTTCCGAGGCTGAGGGCAAGCCAGGTAGTGCCATGAAGTGGGCCATCTTGCTGAAGCAGTCGACTGTGACCCAGATGGTATTCATACCTCCAGAAAGGGGAAGATCAACTACAAAATCAGTAGCGATATGCGGTCCAGGGGCTGGAAGCGGTTGCAGCAATCCCCACGGTTGGCCAGAAGTAGGTTTGTGCTTGGCAGAGTCGGTACATGATGCCACATAGGAGAGAGTGTCTTCCTTGATAGCTGGCCACCAATAATACTTCTGTAGTTTTAGCAGGGTATGGCGTTGACCAGGATGGCCAGCCAGCTTGGAATCATGCGCCCAATGGAGCACTTTCTTTCTGAGATGCTTTGGCACGATAGTTTTACCAGTGGGCACAGAATGAGTAGCCGCCAAGACGACTTTCTTCGGGTCGATTATGTGCTGCGGTTCCTCTGGAATATCCTCCGAGAGAAAGGAGCGTGAAAGGGCATCAGCTCTGGTATTCTTGTCTCTGGGGCGATATTTGAGCACAAAGTCAAAGTGGTTGAAAAATAAGGACCATCTAGCTTGTCTATGGTTAAGAAGTTGCGCATGGCGGAGATACTCTAGATTCTTATGGTTCATAAACACGGTAATTTGATGTTGAGCGCCTTCGAGCCAAGGCCGCCATTCCTCGAATACCAACTTAATAGCCAGGAGCTCTTTGTCACCGATCCCATAATTCTTCTCAGCCGGAGAGAAACGTTGTGAGAAGAAAGAGCAGGGACGTAGGGACTTTGAATCTCCAGTCTGGCTCAGAACAGCCCCCACACCAAAGTCAGAGGGGTCGACTTCTACGATGAATGGCTTGTTGGGGTCCGGATGACGTAGGTATGGTTCCGTGGAAAAGGCAGTCTTTAAATCTTCAAATGCGGAAATGGCCTCCACAGACCATTTAGAAGCATTGGCCCCTTTCCAGGTCATGGCAGTCAAGGGCACGGTTAAAGAAGAGTAGTTCTTTATGAAGCTTCTATAATAGTTGATGAACCCCAGAAATCGTCTCAGGGCCTTCAGGCTGGTAGGTTGGGACCAATTCTTGATACTTTCTAATTTTTGGGGATCCATCTGAAAGCCATCTTTAGACACAATGTAGCCAAGAAAAGGCACAGAGTCTTTATGGAATTCGCACTTGGATAGTTTGGCGTAGAGTCGGTGTTCTAGGAGTCTTAGTTGAACTTGCTTGACGTCTTCTAGATGTGTATAAAAAATTCTGAGAAAATATCAGGATGTCATCTAGGTATACCACGACACTCTTGTACAACAAATCCCGCAGAATGTCATTCATCATGTTCTGGAACACAGTGGGTGCATTGCACAGGCCGAAGGGAATTACTAAGTACTCAAAATGACCGTCTTGAGTGTTGAAAACCGTTTTCCACTCATCGCCACTGCGAATCCGGACTAAGTTGTAGGCCCCCCTTCAGGTCAAGTTTCAAAAATATCTTGGCCCCTTGAAGCTGGTCAAACAGCTCTGAGATTAGAGGCAGGGGATATCGGTCTTTAATCGTAATCTCTTTCAGACCTCGATAATCAATACAAGGACGTAAAGTTCCGTCCTTCTTCCCCACAAAGAAGAATCCTGCGCAGGCTGGTGGCTTTGAAGGTCTAATGAAACATTTCTGTAAATTCTCCTCAATGTTCTCAGACATAGCCTTGTTCTCTATTGCAGAAAGAGGATAGGCACGTCCTTTAGGAGGTTCAGTATTTGGTTTCCGCCGAATGGCACAGTCATAAGATCTGTGTGGAGGGAGGATGTCAGCAGCTTCTTTGGAAAACACATCCCTGAATGGTGTGTACTGAGGCGAAACTCCTGCCATCACTGGAGTTGTAGGCATGCAGGGAACAGGAGAGACTTCCTTGAGGCATCTGCCATGACAACCTGGGCCCCAGCGGGAGAGTTCCAAGGAGGACCAGTCGAATTGCGGCTGATGCATCTGCAACCAGGGTAACCCCAGACAGATAGGGTGCATGGCCTTTTCTAACACAAAGAAGGGGATTGTCTCCGTGTGGAGGGCTCCAGTGCGAAGAGTCACTGGTTCAGTACGACAAGTCACATCACCAGGCAAAGGTTCTCCATGGATAGAAGACAAGAGTAGTGGAGCTTCTAAAGTAATGAGGGGAATCATCAAATGTTCCACTAGGCATCGAAGTATAAAGTTGCTTCCTGCCCCCGAATCCACAAGGGCAAGAGTTTGAATTGTAGACGGTCCGCAAGTCAGGGAGACTGGTAGAGAGAGTGGAGGAGAAGGCGTAGTAAGGCCTAAGCAACAGTCCTCATGCAGGACTTAGGCCCGTCCGTTTTTCCGGTCGAATGGAGCATGTTGGGACATCATAACCAGCTTGTCCACAGTACATACATAGGCCATGCCTCTTCCGAAGTCTTGTCTCTTTTGAAGTCAAATGACTGCGACCAAGTTGCATTGGTTCTTCTCCACTGGCAACAGGAGCTGCTGGAACCACCCAAAGTGCAAATGTAGCACGAGTCTCCTTCTGAACCGGTCCTTTAGTAGGCTTGAGTTCTTTCACCTTATCACAAAGCCAGTGGTCGATTCTAGTAGCCAAAGCCACTAGCTCATTTATTTATTTATTTATGGATTTTATATACCGGGAGTTCCTGTATACAATACATATCACTCCGGTTCACAGTTAAACGGTAATAACTACTGCCGTGTGGCAGTTTACATGGAACAAATCAGAACTTGATCTAATAAGAATGAGCGAACCAACTAACTAGTTTCAACTTTTAAATAAATAAAAAATAGAAATAAATAAAAAAGGCAATATAAATCTTAATTAAAATAAATAGTGCAGAGAATAATACATTAGAACCATCCACCTGACTCATCCAGTGAGTCAGGTGTCTCTCGAGCGGCAAGCTCGTCTTCAAGCAGGTATTCAGACCTCTGAAGAAGAGAGTTTTCAGGCACCTAGGTTCCCAGCATAATTCTGTAGCAAGAGTCTTGAATTCTACTGCAAAATCAGCCAGTGGTCGGTTACCTTGCTTCAGGTCCACCAGGTCAGAACCAGCAACAGTCACTCGAGCAGGATCATCAAAAACAGATTTAAATAATTCTATAAATCCCTCAATATCCTGCACGATTGGATCCTTGTGCTCCCACAGTGTTGAGGCCCAAGACAAGCCCCTTCCATCAAGATAAGATAGAATAAAAGTAGTCTTGGCATAGGCTGTGGGGAAGTGTGCAGGCTGTAATGCAAAATGTATGCAGCATTGGTTTATTTATTTATTTAATTTATTTATTTATTTAGGTTTTTTCTATATCGGCATTCATGAGCAGATCACATCATGCCGGTTTACATTCGAACTGGGGGTGCATATAACAATAAAACTATAAACTGGTGCATCAGAGTTGCAGTTACAATGAACAGGGTAATAGAACTGGGAGTAGAAGAGGAGAGCAGTATAGGTTAACAAAAGTTAATTATATACAGTGCCAGGAGGCTACATTGTTTGGGTGGAACTGGAGGTGATTAAGAGTTGTCTGGGAAGGCTTGCTTAAATAACCAAGTCTTCAATCGTTTTCGGAACGTTGGTAAGCAGGGTTCTTGGCGCAGATTCGTGGGGATGGAGTTCCAGAGTGAGGGCCCTGCAGTCGAGAAAGCTCGGTCTCTTGAAGTTGTGTGCCGGGTGGATTTTGTATTCGGTACCTGGAGGGATCCTCTGTAGGCTTCTCTGGTTGGTCTGTGAGAGACATGTAGGCTGAACGGATATTGAAGGTCCAGGGCTGTAAGGTGATGGATGGACTTGTATATGATGGTGATGGACTTGTAGATGATTCTGAAGTGAATGGGGAGCCAGTGAAGATTTTTTAATATTGGTGATATGTGGTCTCTTCTTTTGGTGTTTGTGAGAATTCTTGCAGCCGTGTTTTGTACCATCTGAAGGGGTTTGGTGTATGAAGATGGAAGGCCCAGAAGGATGGCATTGCAGTAATCTAATTTTGCGAAGATTATTGCTTGTAGTATAGTTCTGAAGTCCTGAAAATGGAAGAGTGGTTTTATCCTTTTCAACACTTGGAGTTTGTGAAAGCAGTCCTTAGTGGTGCGGTTTACAAAAGCTTTCAGGTTCATTTTATTGTCAATTATGGCTCCTAGTTCTCTGACTTGAGAAGATAGAGGGCTGTTTGATGAGTGGCTGGTGTAGTTATTGTTTTCTGGTGTAATAAGTATTAGTTTGGTTTTTGAGGTCTTTAGAATGAGATTCAGGCTGGAGAGTAGGTCATGATTTTTGATCTGCAAGATTCCCAATATTCGAGGGTTTTGGCGAGGGATTCTTTGAGAGGAATTACTATCTGAACATCATCTGCATAGATAAGGTGTTTGAGTTTGAGATCTGTTAGGAGCTGACACAACGGGAGTAGGTATATATTGAACAAGGTGGGTGATAAGGAGGATCCCTGTGGGACTCCTATAGGCGCGTCATGACGGGAGGATTCTTTATTGTGGATTTTCACTTTGTAGCCTCTATTGTTGAGAAACGTTTTGAGCCATGTAAGGGCAGTACCTGCAATTCCAATGGATGTGAGTTGGTTTATGAGGTTTGCGTGGTTAACGGTATCGAAGGCGGCTGAGAGGTCCAACAGGATCAGTAGGAATGAATGACCTTTGCCAAGACCCAGGATCAGGTAGTCTGTCAGTGATACCAGGAGGGATTCTGTGCTGGACGCTTTGCGGAATCCGTATTGTGAGGGGAAGAGGATTTTGTTGTCTTCGAGGTAATCTGAGATTTGCGTGTTGACTAATTTTTCCATAATCTTAGCTATGAGTGGTAGGTTGGCGATTGGTCGGAAGTTGTTTGGGTCGTTGGGGTCTGAGTTTGGCTTCTTTAGGAGTGGTTTGAGGGAAGCCAAGTATAAAAGTATAAAAGTAGTCTTGGCATAGGCTGTGGGGAAGTGTGCAGGCTGTAATGCAAAATGCATGCAGCATTGGTTTAGGAAACCTCTAGTCCTTTGAATCTCTCCCAAGAAATGAACTGGAGCAGCCAGAGGTACCATATTCTTTATAGTTACTTCAGGTAACTGGCCTTCATTACTGGAAGTGGTGTATTGCGTCTTCTGAGCTTGTAGCTGATAAAACGCTGAAGTGAGTTTCTCCAATGCGTCTTGTTGTTCAGCAATACGCCGGCTCAGGACAGGGACAGCCTGTAAGGCATTGAGCTGTGCCGAATCCATGGAGTTAGCAATCTGTTTTAAACTGTGAGGTTTGGGTGGATCCTTGGACACTGTGGCAGCTGACCACACCCACGGAGGGAAGTCCCGTGTGGGGCCACAGGTCAGGCTTAGCTCAGGACACACATACACAGAGTTTGATCTTTTATTAGACTGTGTAAGGAAACTACCAGAGGTGGCAGTAGTGAGCAGCTGGAATAGCCCGGCAGGGATGGTATCCCTCAGGCACTGGAACAGCGACTCCTCCGGTAGCAGTGCTGTAGTGGAAAGAACTGAGAGAATGAGTACAGTAGAGAATATACAAGACCCCAGTATGGAGATCCCCAGGGTAGGGAGAGCAGACCCTCGAGGAGCGAGTATCTGAACCCTGAGAGCTGGGAGGCTTGCAGATGATGTACTCATGCAGCGGTTCCACGGAGATGGCACTGGGGCTGGAACGGAGGCAGGCCCTCGAGGAGCGAGTGCCTGGTTCCAGGGAACAGCTCTGAGGTGAAGATAGTAGTACTCACTGATGTTTAAGATTAGCGAATCCTTCCAAGCAGAAGAGAAGGTAGGGGTAGGCAGCGAGTCAGGGAACATGGGCCCTCTAGGAGTGAGTACCGGTTTCCTGATAGCAACATGGAAAGCAAGTGAGGCCCCCGAGGAGTGGGTACCCTGTTAGCGTTAGAGAGTCCAATAGAGATCGGAGAGGCAGAGTAGCTGGGTACGGAGAGCGAATCCCATCCGTAGGATTTCCGTAGGATTACCCTTGCTAACTCAAAGGCTAGCAAACATTGTAGGCTTTAAATATCCGGGCATCATGATGTCATCACAGGGGGACACCCCGTAGGTTCGCGCCAAGTAGGAAATAAAAAGGGCTACGCGGCACAACAAGACGCAACAAAACACAACATCAAGAAGGGCTGCGCGGCGCAACAAGACACAACAACAAGAGGCAACAACAAGACGCAAAGGCTAGCAAACATTGTAGGCTTTAAATATCCGGGCATCATGACGTCATCATGGGGGGACGCCCCGTAGGTTTGCGCCAAGTAGGAAATAAGAAGAAGGGCTGTGCGGCGTGCGCGCCCTATGGTACAAGCGGAGCATGGCAGAAGGCAGCGCCCAAGCCAGTCTGGGGATGCCGGAGAGGACGATAGGCAGATGCCCTGGTAGCCAGGCGTCCATCCGCAGCATGAGGAGGAGCAAACAAAGAGAGGAAGGTGGAGTGAAACCATCGGAAATGGATGGTTGCAACAGATATCAAATGAGGCACGCATGTGCGCGTGGGTATCGGATTTTATAACATGCACACGGGTATCAGATTTTACCCGTATGCTTGTGCGGGTATTAGATTTTATAACATGCATGTGTTGGCGTGCGCATATTATAAAATCGGCACGTCCATGAGCGTGTGCTGGGAAATGTGCGCACATGGACGCCCATGTGCTTTTTTTTTTTATCTACCCCTTAGTGTGCACTAACTATAGGGATGAAAGATATGTGTGTGTATGTGTGTGTGAAAATGAAGATATTTAACAGTAGTGCAATTTTGAGTTCCTTTATAACCCTGCAGTGAATTATATCAGGTCGCAGTGATTTGCTATTCTACCCCCAGTCACACATGGAATTTCCTTTCATAGAAATTCCAGGGAGCAGTTTGCTTCCTGCAGAATTGGTATCCTACTCGGCTCTATGGAATCCTTAATATATCAGTGCCATGCCACTACCACTTCTATCTGCTTTGTTATTTTGATATATTTTGTACCCTTGTGTCACAATGTCCTATTGTTGTTCCTTTCCCCCATATCTCCAAGATGCCAGTTATGTCAATACCTTCATCTAGTACCTTTCACTCTAAATCTCCCATCTTTATTTTTAGACTTCAGGTATTTGCACACAGACACCTAAATGTATGTATTTTATTCTTTTTCATAACCTACTTATTATCAGAAGATGTAGATAAATTGTATTCAGTTTTTCCATATTTTTATTGTCAGGATATTCTGAGGTCCATATTCAGACACAATTATAAGGATAACTCAAAAGTTATCCAGCTAAATGAATATTTGGTCACTTAGGTGGTCATTTTCTAATGGGATCGCACGCGATAGCTAAATAGGGGCGGCGTCAGCACCGGAAGGGGAAGAGTCGGGGCGGCACCGGGGTGCAAGCGGAGGAGACATCACTGGCGGTGAAAAGGTAAGGACCCTTATCGCTGCCACGCGCCCAATAGCACCACCTTTCATGGTGGCGCTATTGGTTTGCGAAAGCTGGCAGCAATAACACCACGGTGGTGCGATCGCTGGGGCTTTTGCAGGCCCGCCCCCGCTTCGCCCCCTCACCCTCCCATAACCGCGCGATTCTCAAAGGCCTGTGATTTTAGAAAATCCAGGCCTTAGCCGGCTATCTTATTATCTGGCCAAAATTTAACTGGATAATTAAGGGACATTTCAGAGAGGAGTTAAGTTAGCAAGCTAAGAGGGTCATTTATCAAAATGCATTAGGGCGTTATCGCGTGAGTTAAGGCCCTAGTGCCCACGATAATGCAATAACGCATGCAATAAATACTATATCGCAAATTGCATTTGCAAATTTTTAATTTATATTCAAGTGGGAGGAGTTTGGGTAGAGCAAATAGAAATATGGGTCAGTTCGTGTGTCAGAAAAGCAAATGTTTCTTACCTGTAACAGGTGTTCTCACAGGACAGCAGGATGTTAGTCCTCACATATCATCAGGATGGAGCCCAATCACAGAAAACATCTGTCAAAGTTTCCAGAATTTTAACTGGCCCCTACTGGGCATGCCCAGCATGGCACTAACCCTGCAGCCAGCAGGGGTCCCCCTTCAGTCTTATTTAAAAACTACAGGCAGTGCCGAAAAATAAAATAATAAAACGTTACGAACCCAACACCGCAGGGCAGCGGGCAGGTTTCATGAGGACTAACATCCTGCTGTCCTGTGAGAACACCTGTTACAGGTAAGCAACATTTGCTTTCTCACAGGACAAGCAGGATGGTAGTCTTCACATATGGGTGAGTACCGAGCTGAGGACATCCGGACATGCACCAAATGTACCCAAAGGCATGCAACAAGCACAGCAACTGGGGTGGAATTTGGTAGAGGGCATCCTGAACCCCACCGGGCAGGTGGAAGGGTGTTGGTACGTCATGTTATAAAGAGGTCACGAAAGACAGACTGGCCAAAGATGGAATCTTGTCTTCTGGCTTTGTCCAAGCAATAGTGGGCTGCAAAGGTGTGGAGAGAACTCCAGGTGGCAGCCCTGCAAATGTCAGGAAGCGGCACCGATCGTAGGTGTGCTACTGAAGTCGTCATGGCCCTCACAGTGTGTGCTTTAACACGGTCTTGAAATGGAATGCCCGCTTGCTGATAGCAGAAGGATATGCAGTCCGCCAACCAGGAGGAGAGAGTCTGCTTACCCACCAGCTTCCCCAATTTGTTACGGTGGAAAGAGACAAACAATTGAGTGCTTTCCCTGTGGGCAGCTGTATGGTCTAGGTAGAATGCTAGAGCCCATTTACAGTCAAGGGTATGCAGAGCCTGTTCTCCTGGATTGGCATGGGGCCTGAGAAAAAAGGTAGGTAGTATGATGGATTGATTGAGATGAAAATCCGAAACTACCTTAGGTAAGAATTTAGGGTGAGTGCGGAGTACCGCCCGGTCCTGCAGAAGTTTACTGTAAGGCGGATAGGTAACGAGGGCCTGCAAGTCACTAACTCTGTGAGCTTAAGTGATAGCCAAAAGGAAAATAACTTTCCATGTGAGATATCGAAGTTCGTAAGCGTGAAGAGGCTCGAATGGTGGTTTCATGAACTGACCCAAAACCAGATTAAGGTCCCAAGAAGGGGCTGGAGGACGTAGTGGAGGCTTGATGTGGAGCAAGCCCTTCAAAAAACGTGTTACCAGGGGTTGTACTGATATGGGGACATCCCCGACACCTTTACGGAAGGCGGCTACTGCACTGACATGCATTCTGATGGAAGAAGTCTTAAGACCTGACTCAGAGAGATGCCAGAGATAGTCCAGAAACTTCGGGATTGGACAGGAAAAGGGGTCAAGGGACTGAGAAGAGCACCAAGATGTGAACCTTTTCCATTTGTAAGAGTAAACTTTTCTCGTGGAAGGCTTCCGAGAAGCAATCAAGACATGGGAAACTGGTTCAGAGAGGTTAAGTGGCTGAAGGATTAACCTTTCAACATCCATGCCATCAGGGACAAGGCTTGAAGATTGGGATGGCGTAGGCACCCATCATTTTGAGTGATCAGAAGCGGGTCCTTTCCCAGGGGAATGTGCCTGCGGATGGAGAGATCCTGAAGTATTGGAAACCACACTTGGCGTGGCCAGTGAGGTGCTATCAGGATCATGGTTCCCTTGTCCTGACATAACTTCACGAGAGTATTCGAGAGAAGAGGACGTGGAGGGAATGTGTAGAGCAGACCGGTTGCCCATGAGAGGGAGAATGCGTCTCTGGGTTGAGAATGTTTGCTGCGAATGAGAGAGCAGTAGTTCTCTACTTTGCGGTTTTGAGGAGACGCAAAGAGGTCTATCCGAGGAGCTCCCCATTGTTGGAAGATGGAGTTCACTACCGAGGGTTTGAAAGACCACTCGTGCAGTTGAAAGACGCGACTCAGCTTGTCTGCCAACACATTGTCCACTCCCAGCAAGTAGGTGGCCCTGAGGTACATCGAATAGGAGAGAGCTTCCGCCCAAATCTGTGCAGCTTCCTGACACAGAAGGAAGGAGCCTGTGCCTCCCTGTTTGTTGATGTACCACAGGGCCACCTGGTTGTCCATCTGAATCAGGATGACTTGATTTGAGAGGCGATCCTGAAAAACCCTGAGAGCATATCTGATTGCTTGAAGTTCCAGGAAATGTATTTGGTGTTTGGCGTCCTCTGGAGACCACGATCCTTGTGTTTGCAGATTGGCCAAATGGGCTCCCCAGCCGAGGTTGGAAGCGTCGGTGGTGAGCATGACTTGAGGGCCTGGAGTCTGGAGGGGCAAACCCTGGAGGAGATTGTTCTGATTGTTCCACCAGGCAAGAGAAAGACGGAGTGAGTCGGTGACGTGGACAAAGGTCGACATGGGCTGAGTACTTTGAGTCCATTGAGACCTTAGAGTCCACTGCATGACTCTCATGCAGTGGACTCTAAGGTCCAAGCAGGCCAAGCAGGCCAAGCAGGCCATGAGAGTCATGGCCTGCTTGGCCATGACTCTCATGGCCAAGCAGGCCACTGGTGTGACGTGGACTGAGGACACCATGTGTCCCAGAAGGATGAGAAATTGGCATGTGGTCGCAGAGTGCTGAGACTGCAGTTGGTGAGCAAGAGACACGAGAGATAGTGCTCGTTGTCGAGGCAGGAAAGCCTTTGCCTGCAAGGTGTCCAAGTCTGCCCCAATGAACGACAAGGTTTGAGATGGGACAAAATAGGATTTGTCATAGTTGACGAGAAATCCTAATGAAATTAAGGTGAGTAAGGTTAGATTGAGGGACGACAGAGCAGCTTGCTGAGTGGGAGACCTGACTAACCAGTCGTCCAGATAGGGGTAGACGTGAACACCTTGAGTCCTGAGGAAGGCTGCAACGACTACGAGGCATTTTGTGAAGACTTGTGGTGCAGACGCTAGGCTGAATGGAAGCACTCGGTATAGACAGTGCTTGGGGCCTACTAGAAACCTCAGGTATTTGCGATGAGATGGAGTTATCGCAATATGAGTGTATGCGTCCTGGAGGTCCAGAAAGAAGAGCCAGTCTCCTCTTTGTAGAAGAGGAAGAAGCGAGCCCAAGGTGACCATCTTGAACTTCTCGCGCAAGAGGGTACTTGTTGAGGGCCTGTAGGTCCAGAATAGGACGAACGCCTCCCGATTTTTTGGGGATTAGAAAGTACCAGGAATAGAACCCTAGGCCGTGCTGAGAGTATGGTACGGGTTCTATTGCATTGGACTGGAAAGGAGGGAGACCTCTTGATCCAGAAGAATGGAGTGATTGGATGTTCTCCACATCGGCAGAGGTGGGGAGTCCGGAGGCACGGAGAGAAATTTCAGATGGTAACCCTAAGCATTTATTGCCAGTACCCATTGGTCTGAGGTGATTGAGTGCCATATGTTCTGGAAGTGGCATAATTGACCTCCCACTGGTATGTGTGGCAGTGGAATCTGGCTGCTGCTCTCTAGGTGGAAGTCAAAAACCTGAAGCAGGCCCTGGTTGAGGAGCTGCTTGTGGTTTTTGTTTACAAGTTTGATGAGACTGTGCTTTTTGAAAATGTCTCATGGCATGGGATCTGGTTGGTGGCGGATAGGACTTCTTCGGGCTGAAGAAGGACTTTTTAGGATCCTTCCTGAAGGGCTGTTTAGAAGAATAGTCGGACAGCATCAGAGAGAGCTGTCTTAGGGTCTCATGATGGTCCTTTAGTTCTGCCACCGTCCGTTGAATCTGTTCGCCAAACAGATTATCTCAGACACAAGGCAGGTCAGGCAACCTGTCTTGTACTTCAGGGCGAAGGTCAGAAGACTTGAGCCAGGCCCACCTTCTTGCCGAAATAGCAGTTGCAGATACTCTAGTAGAGGTATCAAAGATGTGCTTGCCTGCCTCAAAACCCTTGTTCACTAGGGTTTGGAGCTGTTCTTGAAATTGTTGAGGCAGGGAGTCTGACAAGTCTTGTATTTGCTTGAAAATGACCCTGTTATATTGGGTCATATAGAGCTGATAGGCGGCAATTTGGGAGATGAGCATTGACCCTTCGAAGACTCAGCGACCAATGGTATCTAGGAACTTCTGTTATTTACCAGGGGGAACAGAAGAGTGAGGCTTTGACCTCTTCGCTCTCTTCTGTGCAGACTCCACCACGACAGAGTGGTGATCCAGTTGTAATTTCTGAAAACCTGGAGCTGACTGCACCAAATATGTGGTGTCAGCTTTCCTGTGGACTGGAGCAATGGAGCCAGGATGTTCCCAGTTCTTCTTCAGGAGATCCAGAAGGACCTGATGGATGGGAATAGAGGTGATTACCTTGGGAGCATCCAGGAATTGGAGCAACTCCATCATCTGGTGCCTATCATCCTGCTCAGTCTGCAATTGGAAGGGAACCAATTCAGACATTTCCTTCACAAAGTTTATAGAGGAGATGTCCTCTGGAGGAGAATGCTTTCTACTTTCAGTGGGTGAAGGTGGTGAAGGTAAATCATCAGTGTCTGTCGAGGAATCATCAGCCCAGGTGTCATAAGGATCATCACTTGTCCCTCTAGGAACTAGAGGGGGTAGGGTGGTGGGATACCTGAAGTTCCCGGTCTAGGCTCCGAAGGAATCGGAGGAATTTTCAGAGGCACCGATGACGGCATCGAAGGCACCGGCGCAGGCATCGAGGGCATCGATGGATGGCTTGGTGGAGCTGACAGACGTATCAGCAACGATGGTTGGATCGGTGGCGAGGGACATATCGGCATCGATGACTGAGGCAGAACTCCCAATGGAGGGATGCGGAACGGTATTTCTCCTCCCTATGACACTGTAAGTGGGGAGGGAACCAGAGACATTAGAGACCCGGGATCCATCTGTGGAAAAGCGGCCATGAGTGCTTCCATCCTGGAGAGCAGCGGTGCCAGCGCTGCCGGAATCGGGTCGATGATCGGTTCCGCAAACGGTACCGGTGTTGGTGCCGGAGGAACCTGAAGTCATTGCATCGCCTTGTCGATGGCCTCCTGAACCATCCGGTCCAGTTCTTCTCAGAGACCTAAGCAAGCAGCCCCAGCTCCAGAACAGAAGAGGGAGGCAGAGGCATAGCCGGAGGGACCACCATTAAAGGCGGAGTCGTGGCTCCCGATCCCCTGTCGGGTGAGGGTTGCCTCGGTGACCCGGTCACAGAAACAGTCGGGGCCTTTTCTGGATGGGGTTTCTTCGACAGCGGCTTGGACGATGGCAAGGTCAATGATTTTGCTCCCTCGATGGTCCGAGACTTACGGTGTCGATGGTGATGTTTGTCCCTGCGATCCCCTCGGTCCTGAGGGGGAGTAGAGGGTGTCGATGCCGAGAAGTCGTCGATGCCGGGCTGTCACTAGCCAGTGATCGATGCTGGCGTGAAGTTCACGGTGCCGGCTCTGATGGTGTTGATGCAATGGACAGAGTCAGGGTTTGAGCATGGAAGAGAAGTTCCATCTTCTCCATTCTGGCCTTGTGACCTTTTGGTGTCATTAGGGCACATTTGGTGCAGGTCAAGACATCGTGCTTGCGTCCTAGACACATTACACAGACTTTATGGGGGTCTGTGATAGACATGGTGCGGGTACAGTCCGGGCACCGACGGAATCCCAACGCCATGGCCATGGAAAAAATTGAGCCGTGGTACGGTCGACGCCCAGTAGGCCGCGAGGGCCAAACTCGATGGTAATCGACGGAAAACAGGTAAAACTTACCAGAGTACTGCAGTCTGAAAAAAGTTAGAGGAGGGACCCCTGTGGGGCAAATTAACTTTTAGTAATTCCATGAGGAAAATTCCTGTCAGGAATCTCTTCAGAGCTCCTTTACCGTGAGGCTACTGCTGCGCGGAAAAAAGAAGACTGAAGGGGGACCCCTGCTGGCTGCAGGGTTAGTGCCATGCTGGGCATGCCCAGTAGGGGCCAGTAAAAGTGTATAGTACAGCTTTCTAATTCTGGGACAGTCTCTTTCTGTCTCGGAGGTCCTGGCTCACTCAGGACTGGACCTGAAAGCCTCCATTTTTTTAAAATTTAATGGTTAGAGATGTGAGTTCACTTTTACTTTAAACCCTGAAGTTAAAAAAATGGAGATAAACTTCAAAATTAACTTTACTTCCATTTTAGAACACTTTTTTTAACTTTACTTCTGATTTACTGCATAATGTAAACACTATAGGGCAGATTTTAAAAGTCCTGTGTGCGTAAAGCCCGGCCTTTATGCATGTGGCCGGGTCTTACGCGTACCGGGCGAATCCTCCAAGAGGCCTGACCACGCGCGTAAAGGCCGGGACGCGCTCAAGTGCCGGGCCTCTTGGAAGGGGCGGGCTGGAGGGTGTGTTTTGGGCGGGCCGGGACAGCACCATTGTTCACTGTCCCCTATGTGCAGTATGCATTTGATTTGCTTATAAAGGAAAAATTTACTGTGGTTGTAAAACAATAAGTGCTAAAAATATAGTACTCATTTTTAACTCATTCTTATTACATCAACCTAGTAGTGTGAAAGGCTGTGATATATGTTTTCCTTTTATAAAGCCTCTGAAATATTATATTATACGCAAGCGATATCTTGGCATTGCTTTGGTAACTTGCAGTGTGTTACATAAGTTGTTAACTAAGCAGTGTAGCCAGAATGAATGAGCTATTACGTTTTGATTTAAAAAATGTGTCTTCTGCATATACAGAAGTCATTTCATATTTGCTGTCTTTGTGGGCTGTATCAGAGCATTAGAATGCTGCTGATTCATTAGGTATGCAGATTTTGTACAAAAATATTCTAGCAAGCCTCCAAAACACTTTGTTTTCCATATAAGAATTGTTTAATTATGGAATACCTTAGCTTCTTCTGCAGTTTCTGCCACCATGTAAATAAAGCTGATGTTCACCAGATCAGTACCACTGCAGACACAAACTATTCGTCCATCCAGCTCATGTTCTGCTTTCCCAACAGCCTCCAGAGCTGCTAGTATTTTTGGATCCTGTTACAAAAAGCAATGTGATAAATTAGACTGCAGTTATTTCAATATCAAGGTAAAAGTGCATGTCAAGTTCAAATAATAATTCTAGAACTGATTCACAACAAAGAAAATCATTTTAGTGAAAGTGATTATTTGCTACACAATGCAATCATAGTATTTTTAAAAAACATTTCTGAGTTAAACCAAGAAGAGCACTCTTGTAATATGTTAAGCTAATGTTTAGTCTATACTGTAACATTCAACCTTTCTGTAATGTCACTGCCATGTCATAGATTACATAATACCAAAACATTCTGAACTGAAAATTTTTTTTGAAAAATTCATAGTTCTAAAAGTAATGCTACAAAATAACTTCCATGCTATAAAGGTGATATTACCTGAGTTTTAGAAAAGTCAAAATATAAAGTTAGTGTGCTTCTATTCTGGCTGTAAAAAAAAATTTCTCCACATGAATCTCTCTCTATATACATATGAAAAATAAGAGGGGTGTCTGCATTCCAGACCTGACAACATGATAGTTCTGCCCCTTACAGCAGTGGAATTTGGCTGGTGGGCCGCAGAACTGAAGTAACTCAGGAGGTTGGCAGTAGTCATGCAGGGGAATCCCAGCAACGAAACACCACATACGTGACAGAAGTTAAGACCACATTAAGGGAAAAGGGAACCGAGGTGAGCTCAGGGGGATCTGTGACACAGATGAAAACTCCGAGTGGCAGGGTGCAGTACTGAAGGGATATGGAAGCCTGACATGAGAGGCTGACAGTGATAATGGAAAAAAGGGACCCAGCAGAGAAGCAATGTTGATTGCTTAGGCAACAGTGGTAGGGGAAGCAGAGGAGTCACAGTCTCACCTAAAAAGGCACACACATACATAAACATTGTCCCTCTGTCACTTACATAGACATACAGACTCCTTCTCTCTCATATACACACATCCACACAACTAATTCTCTCTCACCCTGTTATGACCCGCTGCCCGCGGGCCCCCCCCCCCCGCGAGCAGAACTACTCACCATGCTGCCCTTCACCCGACGCGGCAGGACGCCGCGGCTGGAGCCGCGGTCTGTCGGTTGCCCCACGCGGCCTGGAGGCCGTCCTGGATCCTCTCCTCCTCCGCAGTCGAAACCGCGGCCTTCCTGCCCCTCACAGCGGGCCGAGACTGCCCCCGATGTCACCGGCATCTTCGCGGTGCTGAGGCCACATCCCCCGGGCTCGAGGGGTGGCTGGAGCTGCCCCCGGGGCCTCCTGCAGCGGCAGGAGCCGCTGCCGTCGTCAGAGCCTGCGCCTAGGCTCAGTTCTCCTGCTTCAGCGTCTCACATCAGTGCAGGCCGCTGTCTGCGGTCCTGCACAGTTCTCCTGCTGCTCCTTAGGCGCCAGCGCCCGTCTCTCTGCCTGATTTAAAGGGCCAGGCACAGGAAGTGTGCTGGCCCCACCTCTAAGTGGACTTCCTGCTTCAGCCCTATAAAGGGCTGCTCCGTCAGTCTGTTTGTTGCCTTGCATCGGAGTGTCATCCTTCTGGAGGCTCCTGCTTGCCAGAGCTCCATCAGGCCTTCCTGTCTTCTCCATGGAGTTCTTGTTGTCTCGCCATGTCAAGTCTTGTCTTCGTGCCTGAGGTCCCTGTCCAGATGTCTTGTCCAGGTATCCTGATGTTCCTGTTCTGATCTTCGTCCTGATGTCCTGCCATGATCGTCTACATCCTGATGTTTCTGCCTTCCTGGATGTTCTTCCCTGCGTCTTGTATGCGCTCCTAGCCTTCTGACCTGCTGAGCCTTGGAGTGGCCAACAGGTAGGATCCATCCCTGTGCTCTGGAACTTCTGTTCCTGCCAGCCGTCAGAGCTTCGGATGTCATTGGTCCCGACATCGGAGTTCCTCCTCGCCTGGATCTTCCTTGCGCATGTCCCGCTCTCCTCGTGGTCCGTGACCAGCCTTCAGTCTGTGTAGGGCGCCCAGTGGGACAGGGTGGTCCGTGACTCAGTCCCGCAGGTGGGCTGAGTAGGGCGCCCTGAGAGACTGTGCAATTGTCCTTCTGCCCAAGGGTCTTCTGTGATGTCTTCACACTAGCCCTCGTCTGTGTTGCTGCTACAGTTCCTGCCTGGTTCCAGTACCCGAGTCTTGCTACAGTTCCTGTCTACTGTTCTAGTCTGGTTCCAGTTCTGTAAGACTATCATTATGACAGTATTATATTTGTATTTTAACTATAGAATTGGAGAATTATTCTTGTAATTCAATTTGAATATTGATGTTTAATTAACTAGTGAATGCTTGTGGGAGCATCCTTCATATTAATTGGGAATCTAGAGGGACATACACCTATGCACTACACCTGATAAATACCAAGGTTAGGGGTTAGGTTACACTTTTAAGTTCCTCTGTCATGGCTTAGCATCGAAGACTGATTGATGTGACACCTGTCCATTAAAGGTGTCCCATAGAGGGAAATGAAGAATAGGCTGAGCAGAAAACCAAGAACTCCCAGATGCCTTTACTGTATTGGAGCCTGTCAGAGGTGAATGAACTCTGGGTGCTTTCTGAAGCATGGCTTGCAGAGAATCTCTGGGACAGATTTGCTGGCAACAACAAGGGAGAGGCTTATTTTAATGGCCACATTTACTTCACAATGCAGAGAAACTGAGTCCAGGATGCAAGCTTTTATCTTGCAGATGCATGGTGTCAATGAACAGAAACCAATTTGAAAGGAGATCCTATGAGGTGACAGTTTTGAATGAACCCTGGTGCCAACCTACAGAATTTAAGTCTAGCTCTATTCAAGATCCAGACTGCGAGTTGTTTACAATAAACAAAGAAGAACAACAGAAGACAAGAAGAGAATACTTGCATTAAAGCCAGAGTGATACAGGAACTGGTATCAGGGGAGGATGGGATCAGGAAAGATTAGTAAATGAATGATTTTTACAATTGAATGGAGCATGACCTCACAAGCATTTCCTATACATGATAGATTGTCATGACAATGGCCTAAGGTATTTTGTAAGGAAGTCTTTGGCCAGTTACGTCATTCATTCTGGAAGCTTCGAGAATGTTGTATTTTAATTATATAAGTCAGAGCATGGCAGAGATTCACTGAGATGCTAGTTGGTATAGATAGAGGGCACATTGCATCTCCCAGAACACTTGTCTTGAAACAGCTGAATAAATTATATTTTAAAATCTTTTTCTGACTCGAAGTGTTCTGATTTGCCCTGACCGGTGTACACAAATTTATGTACAGTTCTCAGTCCAGCTTCTGCCCTCAACCTCAGGCCAGGCCTGCTGCCCCATGCTGTTCGCAGCAGGTCTGAAAGTGCTCGGAATGGTCAGAGGACCATTCAACTTCCAACATCCTTGGGTGTTGGCCTTGGGGGCTTGCAGGCCTGGCAGAGGGTCAGCCCGCCAGTCACGCTGGAATACGCCGTCACCCCTCGGGTCGGCCTTAGGTGCGCCTGGGGTCGGGCTGAGGCCCAAGGGCACACTAAACCCATCCCGCAACAGGCTTCGAGGCCTTCGAGGCCACAACAGAATGCAAGGTCCCGAGGCCATAACACACCCACCTACCCACGAATACAAGTTCTCTCTTTCTCATGTACATACAACCATATGCACACCCACATTCTTTCACTCACAAAGCACATATACCCTGTCACTCTCACAGACACCCTTTCTCATCATCTTCCTTTTCTCACTCAAACATATATAAACAGCACATTCACGCTCACTCATACACATATACACACATAGCTTCCCTCTCACTCAAACACAGCTTGCCATTCACACTATATCTCATACACACATATACCATCTCTCAAAGCCTCACTCTCTCATGTTCATTCGCAAACACATGTATGCAATCTTCCTCTCTCACACACACAAGCACAGTAAAATTCTAAATTGTATACATGTACACAGGGTTAGGCTGCTTCCAGACACCATGGACACCAATCTACTTTGGTTTTCAGGATACCTCTAATAATATGCAAGAGATAGCTTTGCATTCAATTAAAGATGTGCAAGTTCAGCATCTCATACATTTTCATTTAAGATAGCATGAAAATTCAAGCAGAATGGCTTCCATGGGGGCTAGAGGCTGCCAACCCCTACATGCACAGCCACATTCTCTCTCACTCACCCATGCATACACCCCTCTATCACAGACACAGCCTCCATCTCTCACTTAAACACATACATACACACACATACACATAGATATGTACAGACACACACAAGCTCCATCTCTCACTCACTCACTCCCACATACACTTCTCTCTGACTCTCTCATACACATACACCCAGTCACATTCTCATACACACAAACACATATCTGTGCACAGAACACATGATTTTACTAGTGCACTATAAATTAAGAAAGTAGCATAGAATGATTTGGAAATTGAATAAAATACATTTTCTGCTACTTTCTGAGTATGAATTAGAATAAACATGATCTTTCACAGGTAGAAACAACAGATAATGTAATATTTAGGTCTACAGTATGGTACTGTTGGTACTGGAGGGATGACCATGTGCTATAATCTTGGGCTGAAAAAATATTTACAGTATATAACATTATTTTTAAAATCTAAAGATAAATGAAACATTTGTAATTATATTCCAATGAAAAGTTTTGTTAACAGCACATCCAATATAAAGTATCAGTGACTCTTTTGCCATTTTTACCTTTGGTACAGCTGTAAAACGTATACTGTTGATCAGGGAGCATTCTAATACTTGTCCTTCCTAGGATAACAGGAGAAAATATATGAGCTTGAATTCCTACTGCAATATATGACAACACACACAAAAAAATTGCTATAGAAGTCTTGAACTCATTACAAGAATAAGCACCAAGGTGTTGTATTTCATTTTAGATCAGACTATAAGCATGCTAGAAAAAAAAAAAAATCATGAACTGCATCAAAGGTGATTTCTGAGATTATACACAAAATAGTAGGTTGAATTCAACCTCAGAGGTTTGGGGCTCCACTAGATGAATAGCAGCTGAATACTAGCTTTTAAAAGAGGGATATTCAGCAGCCATTCAGTGTGTTTTGCTGTGAGCACACAGTAGAAAGGTGAGTAATCAAATTAAATGTCATGATATATTTCAACATTCTTCAAAAAAGTTATTTGGAATGTGCAGGAGGCAGAGCTTACCTATCCTCTCCATTATCAGGCTCTTCCTCCACCCCCATGTATAAATAGCTATGTAGTTTTTATTTCCTTCCCTAAAACCTCTACCCCAAATGTATTTAATTCAGCTCAGAGAAGAGTAAGTTCAGGAAGCCTTATCTCCCAGTATTTCCAATGAAATAATTTCCTTTTACAATATCCAGTTCCATTGGAAAAAAGTTGAAAAATACTCCAGAGGCTTTTATACTGTGCATGGCCACCTGACCTGTTTATGTGCACAGGGTTCTGCTCCTCCAGAGGCATTGCGAGGGCTTTAAAGGGGCACCAGTGCATCTCTCTAGGAGGATAAAACACCCTCTGGGCCGTGGAGAACATTGCACTGTGCCTTCAGTAATGTAGGTGCAGTGGTGGCTTTAAAGAGATGCCACCACCCAAACCAATCCAGGAGGATCCCCCTCTCCCTGGCCATGGAGAGAAGAATGCTGCCTTACAGGGACACTGTCAACGTCTTTAAAAAGGCACTGCTCCTCACAGCACTCAAGGGGGGGGGGAACCCTCTGCCCCCTCCTGGCCACAAAGAGTGCTGCTCCACCTATTTGTACAGAGTTCTATCAGTGCTAAATCCAGCTCTAGTAGCATGATGGGTGTAGCATATTGTGGCACTTGGTGTTTGGAAAGAAGTACTGATATATATCTCAATATGCTATTCAGAAATGTCCCCCTTCCCCAGACTCCTTCCGTTCATATCACTTTCTTACATTCACTCTCAGAAGCAAATGTTTAGCACATGGGAGGCAAACCTATGGGTGTCAATCTGATGACTCCACATTTCTGCAATGTTGTGGATATTACTTGCTTGGGGTTTTATCTTTTGTGGTTCCAGTGGAGCTGGATGGCTTTCCCACCCAGGCCTTGGTGGACTCAGCAAGCATAAAAACTCTCATTCAGAGGGAATTAGTAAAGAGAATACAGATCAAGTATAAGAAGACTGTGACCTTTTTCTGTATCCACAGAGTCCAGCAACAATACCAAACCAGCCAGGTCTTGTTGAAGACCCCAGCTGGACAAGTTAAGACAGAAGCAGGAGCACTCCTCTGGCTCCCATACCCATTGCACTGCAGCATGATTATCCAGACTTTGGGACTCTATGGACTTCGCTTACAACTGGTCCAACTAGCTCCAACAATGATGAAACTTCGCTCCCGGAAGTCTGGACTTATGTTAAAGATTTTAAATACTTAAACTCTATAGACAACACTGGCAAAAGAAAGATAACTGGGTGGCAGCTCTGAGTCAGAGGAAGGTTCCCAAGCCCTTCAGGATCCCAGAGTTATCCACCCTGACTGGGAGGGAAAGGAACACCCCACTAACATTAAATGGGCCCATAGAGAAAATGAGTCTCTTAAGTTTGCCCAAGAAACTAATGGTAGATGAAGAGTTAGTCCCTAGAGCATATGGTAGGAACCCAGCTCTCCCCTTCTTTACAGTGAAAAGGGACATATTATACCGAGTAGCAAAAGGGAATCTAGAGGGTGAAACTTTTCAGCAACACTTGATACCTCGGCCTTACTGCCAACAAATGCTGCAACTAGCCTCAGCCACCACCTAGAGGGCCACTTAAGGAAAGAGAAAACTAAAAAACAATCCTGGCCCAGTTCTATTGGTCTGGCTTGTGTGAGCAAGTCCAGAATTAATGTCAGTCCTTCCCTACATGTCAGCTAACTATACCTGCTGAGGTTCAAGCAGCTCCCCTGGTGCTAATGTTTATTATAGAAACTCCATTTGAAAGAATTGTTATGGACCTGGTCAAACCCCTGGAAAGTCCAACTGAGGGAATCTATACATTTTAGTCAACCTGAACTATGCTACCAGGTATCCAAAGGCTGTACCCCTGAGGAATATGAAAACTCAAATGGTAGCAATGGTCTTAATGGAGGTCTTCTCCCGGGTTGGACTTTCCAAGAAAATATTAACTGACCAAGGGACCCTGTTTGTGACTAAAGTGATGAAAAAAGTTTGTGCCTTATTGGGAGTGAAAATCTTGCAGACTTCAATTTACCATCTGCAAATTGATGAGCTGGTGGAATGCTTTAACAAAACCATCAAGCAGATACTGAGGAAGTTTACTGAAGAAGACAGAAAGAACTGGGATTTATTTTTGCTCTATGTATTATCTGTAATCCAGGAAGTTCCACCTAGCTCAACAAGCTTTTCCCCATTCAAACTACTATATGGGAGATCCTAGATGTAGCCTGGGAAACTTGGGAGAAGGTGCTGACCTCCAGACAGAACCTGGTTGACTTTATAATCCAGATGCAGGAATGACTAAGACGGGCAGGAGAAGATGTGCACCTTTTTCTATGGAGAAGGCCCAGGATACCCAAGTCAAGAATATAACCGATCCAGTGTTTAATGGGTCTTTCAGCCCAGAGACCATGTTCTCATCCTCTTACTAATTTCAGAAAGTAAATTATTGTCCTGCTAGCAGGGCCCTTATGAAGCAGTGGAGGAGATAGGTCCCTAGGACTACAAGGTGGCCCAACCAGATAAAAAGAAGAAGGTCCAAATCCTCCTAAAGAAGTGGGTCATAATGACGTGCAACCTTGTCCAAGGAGATAATTTTTGCCCAGAAATCTCACCAAACCCTGGACCTCTACAAGTTACTTTTGGGGGATCAACTCTCTGCCTCAACAAAGATGAATCTAGACCAGGTTGTAAGCTGGAATAAGGATTTCTTTTCCATTATTCCAGGTCAAATTCACCTCTCTTGCCATGATATCATTACTTCTCCAGGAGTGGTGGGTCAACAGTGGCCACATTAGATTCCAGAGGCCAGTTGTCATATAGTAGAGGTTAAGGTGAAAGAGATGCTCCAACTCAGCATAATAAAAGAGTCCAACAGCAATTGGTCCTTGCCCATTGTACTTTTTCTTAAACCAGATGGCAGTATCCAGTTTTGTAAAGACTTCAGAAAAGTCAATTAGGCCTCGAAACTCAATGCCTACTAGATATCCCACATAAATGAACTCATTGAGTGGCTGGGAACAACACAGTTTATCTCCATGCTGGACCTAACAAAAAGATATTGCAGGTTCCCTCTCACATCGGCAGCAAAAGAGAACACAATTCTCTCTATTCCTGGAGGACACTTCCAGATTATAGTCCTTTCTTCTGGATTTCATGGAGTACCAGCTACATTACAGAGGTTGGCTGACCATCCACTATACCCATACAGGTCTACACCACGGCCTATCTTGATGGCATTGTTATATATATAGTGGCAACTGGGAAACAAACGAGCAAAATACACTCAGTGCTTACATGCCTACGGAAGAAATGCCTGCTAGGTGACCAAGTAGTACAATACCTAGGATACTCCCTTGGGAAGGGGAAGGTCCATCCCCAAACATGAAAAATAGAAGCAATCACTTCAAGGGAGGCCTAAGATGCTTCACTCCCTTCAAAAACGGACTACATCAGGATGAGATGACAAACAAATACCATTCACCAGGCCTCTGAAACAAGCAAGAGCTGCAACCTGTACTTCAAGGAATTAAGGGCCAAGCCTTTATTCAATCCATCCTACAAAAAATACAGAACGAGAGGGATCTTAACTGAACGAGGAAGAACACCCTGCTCCTCACACCAGGTCTCAAAATCTCTCCAAACCCACACATAAGCCAAGGAAGTGGAGAACTTGTGAGTGTGGAATAAACTGGCATTCACCACACAGAAATAACCCTGCTTTAACAGGCGAGCCCTCTCATCGGCCAAACTGTAAGACAGAATCGAGTTGTATCCTCGTGACAAACTGTTCCCTGCTGTAGCAGATCCTTGTGCGGTGGAAAACAAAGGGGGGCCTCCACTAGGAGCCATCGCAAATCTGCATACTATGGATACCTGGGTCAGTCCAGCACCACCAGTAGTGCTAGCCCCCTGTGGCCTTCAATCATGCGAATTATCTTGCCCATCAAGGGTCACAGAGGAAAGGCATAAAGCAAACTGTCTTTCGGCCAGACTTGTACAAGCACATCTATTCCCAGGGCCTATGGATCTCTCCTGCGGCTGTAGAATTGAGGAACCTTCGCATTTCGAGAAGTCGCCAGCAGGTATAGGAATGGAAGTCCCTAGTGATCCACAATCTGCTGAAACACCTTGGCTGACAACCCACACTCTCCTGGGTCCAGACTCTTCCTGCTGAGAAAGTCCGCTCATATGTTGTCATTTCCTGCAATGTGAAAGACTGAGATCATCTGCAGATGACCTTCCGCCAATTCCATTAGCTGGTCTATTTCCTGTGAAACTTGTTGGTTCTTGGTTCCTCGCTGGCGATTGATATAGGCCACCATCGTCACGTTGTCTGACATCACGCGAACTGCTTGATTCCGCAGCCTGTGGCTGAACTGCAAGCATGCCAGCCGCATTCCTGGGCTTCCAGGAGATTGATGCTCCAGCGGGACTCTTCGGTATTATAATGCTCCTGGGCCATTAACTCCAGTGAGCCCCTCAACTGTGGAGATTCGTTTCTGTTGCAAGTACCAACCAGGCCAGAGAGGACAAGGGAACTCCCTTTCTCAGATGATCCTCCTGCAACCACCACTGGAGGTGGGAGCAGATTTCAATCGGCAAGTGGAGCCAAACCACATAATCTTGAGATTGCGGGTTCCAACGAGATAGCAGAGAGCACTGAAAAGGACACATATGCACCCTTGCCCACCCTTCCAGTGTAGCTGCTATCAGCCGAGTACCTGTAGGTAGGACCACACCGTCAGGCGTATGGTGTTCACCAACTGATGCACTTGAGACATCAATCTCCTGATCCGAACTTCTGGTAGGAAAACTCTGTCCTGTCCCATGTCGAACCGGACCCTCAGATAATGACTGGGAAGGCTGAGGATTGCTCTTGGTCAGGTTCACCACCCAACTGAGCTCCTGCAATAAGGAGATAACTCTGTGTGTCACCAGGCAGCTCTCTTCCTGAGATTTGGCTTGAATCAGCCAGTCATCCAAATATTGGTGCATCAGGATTCCTTCTTTTCACAAGGCCGCCACTACTATCACCATAAACTTGGAAAATGGGAGCGGTGGCTAGACCAAAAGGCAGCGCCCAAAACTGATAATGGTGCCCCAACACTGCAAAGCATAGAAAGTATTAGTGTTCCTATTGGATGGGAATATGAAGGCAAGCCTCTGACAGATCCGAGGAGGTCAGAAATTCCCCCGACTGCACTGCCATTATCACAGAGCATAACGTTTCCATTCCAAAATGAGTCACCTTCAAGTAACAGTTAACCCTCTTGAGATCCAGGATCGGACGAAAGGAGCCCTCCTTTTTGGGCACAACAAAATAAATCGTATATCGCCCCATACTTTCTTGAGATGTGGGCACTGGAACCACAGCTCTCAGTCTGAGGAGCCTTTGAAGTGTGAACTCCACTGCCTGCTTCATCTCCTGGGAGTGGCAAGGGGACACCATGAACACGTTCTGAGGAATACTGCAAAATTCCAGTGCATTCCCTTCACATATCACCTCCAGGACCCACTGGTTCAATGTGATCTTGACTCACCTCTGATAAGAGAAAGAGAGATGTCTCCCTATTTCCTGTTCTGGAAGATGGGTTGGCAAACCTTCACTAGGAAACTCGGGAAGGTCCACCACCCGAGTCCTGTTGGGGATGAAATGACTGAGACCTACCGAAAGGCCAAGTCTGCTGAAAGGTATTCCCTCTGTGGGGATGAAAACGCCTCTAACCCTGGAAATGACCCCTCATACCAAAGAGGCACTGTAACTGTTTCTTAACCTCTAGCAACTGAGGCACTGGAGACCCGCCCCACTTACTAGCCAGTTTCTCCAACTCACTCCCAAACAAGAGCGAGCCTTTAAAGGGCGTCTTGGTAAGATTGTCTTTGGAAGCTGCATCAGCTGTCCAATTTTGCAACCAGAGTTGACGCCTGGTCGCTATTACCGAAGCCACTCCTCTGGCTGAGGTCCGAACCAAATCACAGCCTCCGACTGCTCTGGAAGTCCCTCCAGACTTATCAACCTTCTGAGTGATCTCGCCACTAGGGCACAACAGGAGGCAATCTGTAAATTCATTACCACTGCTTATGAATAGCCTCAATCCTTCTATCATGTACATCCTTCAAGGCTGCTCCTCCCTCTATGGGGATAGTCGTTCACTTAGGAATGGCACATACCAGAGCATCTACTTGGGAAATCAAAAACACTCTCTCAAAGCCGGATCCAGGGCTTCCAAAGTACAGCCTTCCAAAGTCCAACTCCCTTTAAAATTTGCCTCTGGGGCATCCCATTCCAGATCAAACAAATTCTGAATGGCATCCAACACAGGTAAAAAACAAGAGGCTTTATGTAAGGAAACCAAAATGGGATTCTTCCTCGGCTCTGACATAGCATCTGAACCAGGGACACCCAGCTGTTTCAAGGTCTGGGAAATCAGAGCTGGCAGTTCATCTCTATGAAAGAACTGCAACATGGTTCAATACGGTTCCAGCTCTGGAGGAATTTCCCCATCTTCCAGGGAATCAGGATCAAACTTATCATCAGCGCCATTCGGATTCCTGTCAGGAACAACCGCAGAGAGCCAAGGCAAGTCCCAGTGCTTAAGCATAGGACTGAAAGAGGGAGGAGCCACCAGCTGAGAGTCCCACCAGACAGAAATGGGGGAAGCGGAGGACTGCACCTGAAGAAAGGTTTGTAAACCTTAAAAAAATTCCACTCAAGAAAATGCAACTGGGTCCAGACCAAGCTCAGAAGGAACTGGAGCTGGTCCCACAGAACTGCTCTCGCCAGCAGAGGAGCCAGTCAAGGGGGAACCAAAATCTAGTGTCCCTCCAGTCAAGGCCATGACCAACCCATCATCAGAATGGGAAAAGCCAGGCTTAGCAAAATCCGAGGAAGACAACTCTCTCTGAGCTTCTGAGCAGCGCTGACACAAGTTAGAAGCCAGGTCAGGCTGAGAAGCCCAAATATGACAGGCAACACAAATAGGAAGACGCTTAGGCCTCTTGCTTACCGGCGCCATCACTGCAGTAAATGTGCATCAGAACGGTTCGCGCTCAAAAATGAAATGCGCCCAAAAAAATAAGTGCCTAGAAGATAGTGCGGCAAGGCTATCCTATGTGCCAAGTTAAGCGCATAAATAAGTTTGTGCGCGTAAAAAAGCGCTCCCAAAAACCGAGCGCATAACGCGTGTGCAGAGCCAATGCACTGACAGCCTATAGAAGTTAGCAGAACACACACAAGAGCATGCAAAAACAGCCGCTGTACACGCGGTGTACAAGAAATAAGCCTACTTGCAGGGCCTAGCCCACCATGGGACCTCATCCCACCAGGATGCCCAGTTCTCCAACCCCAACGGAAGCGGGAACAAACATTTTACAGCGCACTGAGAATGGAGACCGGAGGAAGTCCTGAAACCCCTCTGTCTCTGATTCAGGGTAAAACTTTCTCCTTTTTTTTATCCTTATCTGAGCTCAGCGCTTACCGGCTGAATACAGAAATGGTCTCCAGCTGTGGGGGAAGAGGGCATCTGCCGTTACCGCTGTGCTCGGCCTCTTGCACCTGCTGTCTTTCAGCTGAACTAGCAGCTAAGTCCACGCTGGGAAACCCATCTGAGGGACCACGGAAATCGCCTCAGGAATTCTCAATTGGGGGAGGGCCCTTTACGTATCACCGCAGGAGAGCGGGGCTTTCTTTTCCTGAATTTAGAATTTCAAATTTCTCCTTTCAAAAATCTTGAGGCAATCCCCATAGGGAGATGCACATCCGCCATCTGCTGAAGATGGATAATACTAGCAGGCTAGGGTCACTGCAGGGCTATATATATAGGGGTAGATTTTCAGAGCCCTGCTCGCCTAAATCCGCCCAAAACCGGGCGGATTTAGGCGAGCAGGGCCCTGCGCGCCGGGAAGCCTATTTTACATAGGCCTCCCGGCGCGCGCAGAGCCCCGGGACTCGCGTAAGTCCCGGGGTTTTCGGAGTGGGCGTGTCGGGAGGCGTGTCGGGGGGCGGGGCCGGATTGCGCGGCGTTTCGGGGGCGTGCCGGCAGCATTTTGGGGGCGGGTACGGGGGCGTGGCTACGCCCCGGGGCGGTCCGGGGGCGTGGCCTCGCCCTCCGTACCCGCCCCCAGGTCGCGGCCCGGCGCGCAGGGGTCCCGCTCGCGCGCGGGGATTTACGCCTCCCTCTGGGAGGCGTAAATCCCCCGACAAAGGTAGGATCGGGGTTTAGACAGGGCCGGGCGGGTGGGTTAGGTAGGGGAAGGGAGGGGAAGGTGAGGGGAGGGCAAAGGAAAGTTCCCTTCTAGGCCGCTCCGATTTCGGAGCGGCCTAGGAGGGAACGGGGGTAGGCTGCGCGGCTCGGCGCGCGCAGGCTATACGAAATCGATAGCCTTGCGCGCGCCGATCCAGGATTTTAGCCGATACGCGCGACTATGCGCGTATCTACTAAAATCCAGCGTACTTTTGTTTGCGCCTGGAGCGCAAACAAAAGTAGGCTGTTCGCGCTCGTTTGAAAATCTACCCCATACTGTGATATCAGCTTGCTCCATCTCCATCTGCTGGCAGGGGAGCATAAACTCACTGGTCCTGAGTCCAACTGTCTACATGCTAGGAAAAAGTAAATTATAATAAAAATAGTCAGACCACATTAAATTCTGTATACCTAAGGATTTCACAAGCTTACTAGTGACTAAGCTCTAGACTTAAGGACTAAATCCTATGTATGACCTACCGAATGACTTGGCAAATCAACTTGCTGGATTAAGTCATTATCCTGAGTTAGGTCTACAAAATTCTTAGAAATAGTACAAGTAAAATCATCAGTATATAAATTAAAATTCCCCACAATAATTAAAAGGGGAGGCATATCCATTAAAAGGTCATGAGGTGCATCTAATGTACCCAAATCAGTACCTGATGGATTGCAAATGACCGAAAAAAAACCTGCCTTGGAGATACATTTAGTTGACGCAACAAACAATCCACCTAGTTTGGTTTCTCAAGAGGGACTTGTGATATGGGTCATTAAATCATAGCTAACACTGGCCACCCCTTTCTTTTACCATTCTGAGAGTGAACAAAAAAATAATAGCAATCCTTTGGGCATAAATGCATCAAAAAAGACGACAACATTTTTGTTACTTAGCATTTCTTTTTTCTCCACAGGGGCTGGGTAGGAATGAGAGTGCCATGTTTACTGAGCCTCTAGTTATGCTGAGGGACTTGTGACCTGGACTGGCCACTGTCGGAGAAGAGATGTTGGATACATTGAACCTTGTTCTGACCCATCATGGCACTTCTTATTTCCTCTTGGCATTCAGATGTGTCCATTTCTTTGAATACGGCATGGTTACTTCCATGATCTCTGACATGTTTCCCTGCTCAAAGCACTAAGTAGGAAGTGTGCAGGGCACCCTGGCCTAGGAAGCATTATGTCAATCTATATGCATGATGGCTATGTTGTATAAGGTGAAAGGGGGCTTGCAGAGCAGAACGTTTTGAAGCAGACTATGGCATGACTGCAGTTTTAGATCACTGGTGTGTGACAGATTAAGCTTCCTTTACTCCAAGCCTTGCTATCCTGTGTGGCAAGAGAGTTATATAATTGTGAGGTCATGACAACAATGCAAGAGTTGAGGACTGCTCAGTGTGTGTAAAGGAAAGTTGTGAGGTTAGTCTCCTGTTAATAATGTCCCTTCATGGAGAGTATGGCGGTGAGTGAAAGATCCCATACGCTAATTATACAGAACAAAACACATGGATTTTTTCTTTTGTTCATCATATCCTGTACCTTTCTAAGGCACTGGCAGTTTGTTTTGTGATTGTAATAAACTTATTTTTTCCTCATGGGTAGTTTTTTTCCAATTTGTTTGTTCTGCACACACCATGGCGGGAATGAACCTCATTTGTAAGCCAGGAAATATTAGTATGATCTCAGTCTCTCAAATGAACTACTAATGCCTTCCTTAATACTTGCATTGCTGCAGAGAACCTCTTTCTGGAGTTTATAGGATGTAATATGTACAGGCAACATATCAAGGTGCATTCAGAAATTCTTTTTAATCAAGATAGCGGCACCGAATAAAATTGGAATTATTTCTGTATCTTTCTGCCACATTTCCTGGCATCTGAAACTATTAATAATCTTGTTTTCCCAAATATAGTACAGATCGGTACTGATATTTCTATTAGCGATGCTGTTCTTGTATTTTTCTACTTTACCACAATGTCCAGCTTTTTGTAGTTAGCTTTAGAATGCCTACAATTCTCTAAGCATTTTTCTGGTACAGTGATGTCATGGTGTTTACACAGTTATAATTAGATAAGCTGGGCTATCTTATTGTGCTTTTCTGTACAAAAGCCTTCTGACATCAGTATGTCGCACCCAGCAATGAAATGTGTAGTTTTGTGCAACAGAATCTGCATTTGTCTGCATTTTTTTTCTGTTTGTTGAGACCTACAGTATCTTATTCATAGTCTACCATCCTGAGCTACAATTATTCTCTCATCTTTTGGTTTCTCTTTTTCACCATTTCTGTATCAGGCTTTGAATTACGCGTGGTTGCCGAAGTAACTCTTTATATTTTCTCACTGTAATTGTGCATTTGCCACTCATTTATTTTTTCCCCAATCCGTGTAGGGGCTGGGTTTCTCCCCATTAATTCCTATGGAGCCAATGCAAATTAAGTGTTTTATAAAGTACAAAAGCGAAGTGGTGTGAACATTAACGTGTGGCCAGTAGTTTATGAGTTTCATGCACAGGGAAATGGGGCAACAAATGCTTTCCTTGGCATGGAACAGGGCAGGCTTGAAATGTCTTATATTCTCATTATCACCCAATTTACACTTGCTCAGTCTCTCCTGAAATCTCTTCTCCAGCTTTGAATAGTGATTATTTTTATTTGCCATCTCAGCCTCTTTCCTTGCCTCACAATGGGTGAATCGACTCCACAATATGGGGAAACACCACACATTCTGTGAACATGATCAAATATTAATGATCAATAAGAGAGGGCAAAAGACATTAGCATATAAAGTATATTATTATTAAACTTAGCTTTGATGTTTTTATACCTTTCCTTCACTTTTCCATGTCAGGAAGAAACCAAATTCATCCACTTTAAAAAGACAATTAGGTTCAAAGACAAAAGACTCCTGTAAAAAAAAGAAAATAAATTACAGCTCTGGTAAACAATAAACCATCATTGTATGAATTTTGTTTCATTTGATTTTGTTCTTAAATATTTGTAGATAATGTAAAACTAAATATAGGCCCATTCTCTAAAGTTTCTCCCCATTCTGTGACTATGGGAAAAGACATTGATAAATTAGGAGCAGATAAACATAATAGGGGTTGATATTCAGCTGCTATCTGGCTGCACAAGTTAGCCAGATATGGTTATCCGGTTAATTGGGATGAATAGACTCAGCTATCTTAGAGCTAGATGGATAAGTTTATTTTGCTCACTTTAGAACAGCTGAATAGCAGTTCCAGACTTAGAACAGTTAATCAAATCAGATAGTGCTGAATATAAGCATTTATCAGGCTAACAGGGTCAAGAGAGAGGGAGAGCGAGAGAGCCTAAGCGTCTGTAGAGAACAATATGTCACTCAAGGGAAATTAACCTAACCACACCCCTTTTTTTACTGCATGCGCTATTTCTGTTATAGTTAAATCTAGGAGTAAGTTAGCAGGAAAGTGATCCCGCTCCAGAACGCTCCCATCCTGCCTCTCACTTACGGGCCGATACAGTAAGGAGCGGTAGGAAGAGCTGCGTTAGTGCCGGGCACACCTGCGTTTGCCGCACGCACAGTCCGGCTCACCTACCGCTCAATACTATATTTAAATAGCTTGCAAATGCAAGCCACGTCCAAGAAGCGTCCAAGAAGGGTTAGGCCCGCGTAACCCATTTTACTGTATAGGCGCTTTATACAGCGCCTATACAGTATCCTGGGTGCGCTGGTACCTGTCATTTCAAATGTCATTTCAAATGACAGGTACCAGGAAGTGGATGGTCCTCTCTCCCTCCCTCCTGAAGCAAGGCGCAGGGCAAAAGTTAAAAGAAAAGTGAATAAAGAGTAATAAAAGTAAACTTACTGGCGGGAGCTGGCGGGCGCGCGTTCATCGAGGGAGGCGGGAGCCGGCGGGCGCGCATTCATCGAGGGAGGCGGGAGCCGGCGGGCGCGCGTTCATCGAGGGAGGCGGGAATCGGCGGGCGCGTGTTCATTGAGGGAGGCGGGAGCAGGCGGGCGCGCGTTCATCGAGCTGGAGGGAGCCGGCAGCGAAAGCGGCCTCCAACAGCCCCCGCCGGCGGGGAATGAATGCACACCTGTATACGCCTGTGCAATTTGGGCACTCAAGGCGTGACGTCACACGTGATGCCAAACGTCGTGACGTCACGCCTTGAGCGCCCAAATTGCACAGGCGTATACAGGTGTGCATTCATTCGCCGCCGGCGGGGGCTGTTGGAGGCCGCTTTCACGGCCGGCTCCCTCCAGCTCGATGAACGCGCGCCCGCCGGCTCCCGCCTCCCTCAATGAACACGCGCCCGCCGATTCCCGCCTCCCTCGATGAACGCGCGCCTGCCGGCTCCCGCCAGTAAGTTTACTTTTATTACTCTTTATTCACTTTTGTTTTAACTTTTGCCCTGCGCCTTGCCTCCTTTTTCGCTTTCGTTGCTTCGAGAGGAGGGTAGAGAGGACTGGGCTGCCCCTTTTTCGCTCACCGGCCAGGGCAGGTGAGCGAGGGCTGGGGGAAAGTTTGCTGCCTACCCTTACCCCTGTCTCTAACGCAGGGGTAAGGGTAGGCGGTAAGTTAGCAGGTTAAACGCGCGGCTAAACTGCAGGTTAAAAAGGCGATAGTTGGGGCGCACGTTACTGAATGGGGGGGAATAGCTAATCCGATCGTTTACATCTCATATACATGCCGCGGGCGGAAAGGGTTACTTGTTGATTTAAAGAGGCGGTAAGAATGGGTTAAAGGGGATAGTGGATCGCGGGTTGGGCTAACGCGGCCAAATTGTGAGTAAAAGGCGGGTTAGATACAGGGTAACCGTGGTCGCACTTTACTGTATTGACCTGTTAGCCAGCTAACTTTTTAGCTATGTAGCAGCTGCTGTCTATACCCGGATATTCAAACAATTAAGAACGCTAAATATCAGGTCCAATACATATAATATTTTTTGACAATGTAAACCATTTAAAAAGACTATACATAAAACATGGGCTGACAATGGTGAGCTAGAATTTCATGCAGGAAATCCAAATTCCAAAAGGACTCTTACAGAAAAATGACTCACGGCTCGATACAGTAAGGCCGTGGTAAAAACAGTGCGGCAGTGTCAGGCGCACCCTTCCTCCCCGCACGCACAGTTCTCCTGACCTAACGCCTGATTCTCTCTTCTAATCGCATGCAAATGCATGCCGCGGCTGTGAAGCGTTAGGGAAGGGTTATGCCCGCGCAACCCATTTTACTGTATAGGCGCTGTAACAGCGCCTATACAGTAACCTGGGTGCGCTGGTACCTGTCATTTCAAATGACATTTGAAATGACAGGCACCAGGAAGTGTAAAAAAGTGTAAAAAGTGTAAAAAGTGTAAAAAACAAAAAACCTGTGTGTTATATAAAAAAATAAAAAATTTTTAAATACCTGTCGGAGGGCCGTGGGTCCAGGCGGCCGGTGGGCGGCAGGCAGCCATCAGCGGCATCCGGTAGTCCCTTCTCCCAAAATCGCACGGGCGGGTCGGCAGCGGGGGGGCGGCAGCAGGATCCGGGAGCGGCAGGTAGGCAGCAGCGGGGTCCGGGGGGGGCAGCGGCAGCAGGATCCAGGGGCGGCAGCGAGATCCGGGGAGCAAGTAGCGGCAGCGTGTTCGATCGGGCAGGCAGGTAGGTGGCAAAAAAAAGATGGCCGCCTGCACGGGAAAAGCGTGCAATTGGCCGCTGAAGACGTGACGTCACGACGTTTGGCGTCACGGGGTGTGACGTCACGTCTTCAGCGGCCAATTGCAGCTTTCCCCCGTGCAGGCGGCCATCTTTTTTTCCCACCTACCTGCCCGTTCGAACACGCTGCCGCTACTCGCCCCCCGGATCTCGCTTCCACTGCCGCCCCTGGATCCTGCTGCCGCTGCCCCCCGGACCCCGCTGCTGCCTACCCGCCGCTCCCAGATCCTGCTGCCGCCCCCCCGCTGCCGCCCCCCCCCCCCCGCTGCCGACCCGCCCGTGCAATTTTGGCGCTCATCCAGGCAGGGGGAGCCGGAGGTCGTTCGCTGTCGGCTCCCTCTGCCTGGATGAATGCCCGTGCAAAATCGGGAGGAAGGGAGAAGGGACTACCGGATGCCGCTGATGGCTGCCCGCCGCCCACCGGCCGCCTGGACCCTCGGCCCTCCGACAGGTATTTAAAATTGTTTTATTTTTTTATATAACACACAGGTTTTTTGTTTTTTACACTTTTTACACTTTTTACACTTACCGTAGCAGGCCCGAGCCTTGCTACTTTTTCGTTTGGTTTTTTTTTGCTTCGGGAGGAGGGGACCGGACGGGGCTGCAGGAGACCGGACGGGACCAGGGCGGGTAAGCAATGTTTTTACACTACACTACACTACACTAACTCCTACTAGGGGGAGGCGGTAAACTAGCAGGTTAAGGCCGCGGCAGAACAGCGGGTTACGGAGGAGATAATATCAGCGCCCGTTACAGTATCGCAGGGGAATAGCTAATTCCTTCATTATACAGCTTTTTCGTTCATTTACATGCAGGGTGCGGAAAGGGTTTAGGAAAGGGTTTAGGAAGCGCTAAGGACGCGTGAAACTGGAGTCTGTATCGCTGGATGGCCTTACTCGTCTGTATTGTGCGCTCCCAGCACGTTACAGACGGGGAATCTTTAACTCAACGTTACTGTATCGACCTGTCAGTAAGTATAAGTCTGTAACTTATGAGCAGGAGCACTAAAAGTTAAAATTTCAACCTTAACCACTGACCACGGAAACAAAGATACATTCACAATGTCAGAAAAAAAAGGGAAGATATGGTCCATCTAGAAAACTCATCTTTGTTTGCCTACTTAACCTTACTCATTCTGTTGTCACTTTATTTATTTGAAAGTATTTGTTACCCGCCCCTTCTAATAGTTCAGGGCAGGGTACATAAGAATATAAGAACATTTATTTATTTATTTAACTCTTTTTTATACCGACATTCATGATACAAATCATATCATATCGGTTTACATGGAACAGTGGTGTTGAAACAATGATAGTGAGGAGAAAGATAAAGTTACAATAAAACAGGGATATGTAAGCTGGGAACTGAAAGTGGTAGAGGCAGAAGAAAAACTTATAAACTTAACAATGAAGTAGAACTAATATACAGCCAGGAGTCTGGCAAACAGTGTAGAGCAAAGTCAATGCTAAGGGGGGGGGGGGGGGGGGGGGGGGGGGGGGTGGGGGGTGACTTTTTCAGATCAAGGAGAGTTGGAGGGGGAAGGTGGAAGGGGTCGGAGGGGAAAAGGGTTATGGGAAGGCTTGTTGGAACAGCCAGGTCTTGAGTTTTTTTCTGAAGGTCAACAGGCAGAGTTCCTATCTGAGGTCCAGCGGCATGGAATTCCAGATGGCTGGCCCCGCTGTTGAGAAGGCCCGTTCTCTGGTGGATGTATGAAGGGTGGATTTGGTGGTGGGGGCGTGCAGGGTTCCTTTATAAGCCTTTCTTATAGGACTTCTGGAAGTGTGCAGCCTTAGCGGGATATGAAGGTCGAGTACGTTCTGATTGTGTATGGCCTTGTGAATAATGGATTCTGAAACTTATGGGGAGCCAGTGTAGATTCCTGAGGATGAGTGTGATGTGATCTCTTCGGTTGGTGTTTGTCAGAATTCTAGTGGCCGCGTTCTGTAGCATTTGAAGAGGTCTGGTGGTGGAAGTGGGGAGGCCCAAAAAGAGGGCGTTGTAGTAGTCAGTCTTGGAGAATAGGGTGGCCTGGAGGACAGGCCTGAAGTCTTGGAAATGGAGGAGAGGTTTAAGACTTTTTAGAATTTGTAATTTGTAGAAACAGTCCTTGGTTGTATTGTTGATGAATTTCTTTAGGTCCAGATGGTTGTCTAGTATCACTCCGAGGTCTCTTACTTGTGTGACCATGGTGGTGGAGGGGGTTGGCAGTGAAAGATCATTGATATCGGGGGAGATGAGGAGGAGTTCAGTTTTGGCTGAATTGAGGACTAGATTAAGGCTGGTGAGAAGTAGGTTGATAGAGTGGAGGCAGCTTTCCCAGAACTTGAGTGTTTTTGGAAGGGATTCTGATATAGGGATCAGAATCTGCACGTCATCTGCGTATAGGAAATGCTTTAATTTTAGGTTGGATAGTAGCTGACAGAGGGGCTAAGGTAGATATTAGATAGAGTGCCATACTGGGACTGACCCATACTGGGGTCAGACCAAGGGTCCATCAAGCCCAGCATCCTGTTCCAACAATGGCCAAGCCAGGCTATAAGTACCTGGCAAGTACCCAAAAACTAAGTCTATCCCATGCTGCTGATGCTAGTAATAGCAGTGGATATTTTCTAAGTCAACTTGATTAATAGCAGGTAATGGATTTCTCCACCAAGAACTTATCTAAACCTTTTTCAAATCCAGCTACACTGACTGCACTAACCACATCCTCTGGCAACAAATTCCAGAGATTAATTGTGCGTTGAGTGAAAAAGATCTTTCTCCTATTAGTTTTAAATGTGCTATATGCTAACTTCATAGAGTGCCCCCTAGTCCTTCTATTATCCGAAAGAACAAATAACTGATTCACATTTACCCGTTCTAGACCTCTCATGATTTTAAACACTTCTATCATATCCCCCCTCAGCCATCTCATTTCCAAGCTGAAAAGTTCTAATCTCTTTAGTCTTTCCTCATAGGGGAGCTGTTCCATTCCCTTTATCATTTTGGTCGCCCTTCTCTGTACCTTCTCCATCGCAACTATATCTTTTTTGAGATGAGGTGACCAGAATTGTACACAGTATTCAAGGTGCGGTCTCACCATGGAGCAATAGAGGCATTATGACATTTTCCATTTTATTCACCATTCCCTTCCTAATAATTCCTAACATTCTGTTTGTTTTTTTGACTGTCGCAGCACACTGAGCCGACAATTTCAATGTATTATCCACCATGGCACCTAGATCTCCTTCCTGGGTGGTAGATCCTAATATGGAACCTAACATCGTGTAACTATAGCATGGGTTATTTTTCCCTATATGCATCACCTTGCACTTATCCACATTAAATTTCATCTGCCATTTGAATGCCCAATTTTCCAGTCTCACAAGGTCCTCCTGCAATTTATCACAATCCGCTTGTTATTTAATTACTCTGAATAATTTTGTATCATCTGCAAATATGATTACCTCACTCGTCGTATTCCTTTCCAGATCATTTATAAATATATTGAAAAGCACAGGTCCCAGGACCGATCCCTGAGGCACTCCACTCCCACCCCCTCCACTGAGAAAATTGTCCACTTAATCCTACTCTCTGTTTCCTGTCTTTTAACCAGTTTGTAATTCATGAAAGGACATCGCCACCTATCTCGTGACTTTTTACTTTGCCTAGAAGCCTCTCATGAGGAACTTTGTCGAATGCCTTCTGAAAATCCAGATATACTACATCTACCGATTCACCTTTATCTACATGTTTATTAACCCCTTCAAAAAAGTAAAGCAGATTTGTGAGGCAAGGCTTGCCTTGGGTAAAGCCATGGTGACTTTGTTCCATTAAACCATGCCTTTCTATATGTTCTATGATTTTGATCTTTAGAACACTTTCCGCTAGTTTTCCTGGCACTGAAGTCAGGCTAACTGGTCTGCAGTTTCCCGGATCGCCCTTGGAGCCCTTTTTAAATATTGGGGTTACATTAGCCATCCTCTAGTCTTCAGGTACAATGGATGATTTTAATGATATGTTACAAATTTTTACTAATAGATCTAAAATTTCATTTTTTAGTTCCTTCAGAACCCTGAGGTATATACCATCTGGTCCACGTGATTTACTACTCTTCAGTTTGTCAATCAGGCCTACCACATCCTCTAGATTTACCGTGATTTGGTTCAGTCCATCGTAATCATTACCCATGAAAACCTTCTCTGGAACGGGTATCTCCCCAACATCCTCTTCAGCAAACACCGAAGCAAAGAAATCATTTAATCTTTCTGCAATGGCCTTATCTTTCGCACAGTGCTCCAATCACTGATATTTGCAAGCACTGACTATTGTAATGCTTCACTACTCGGTCTACCCTATACTACGATAAGACCACTGCAAATACTACAAAACTCCGCAGCTAGAATTCTCACTGGAAAAAGTAAAAAAGATCACATCACAGATACACTTGCCACATTACATTGGCTACCCATAGAACAAAGAGTGCAGTTCAAAGCTCTTTGCACAATACACAAACTAATCCATGACGAAAAAGCAGAATGGCTGAACACAGCACTTCGGGTTCACATCCCACATAGAAATTTAAGATCAGCAAACAAAGCCCTGTTAACCATTCCATCTGTGAAAACAGCAAGACTAACCCAGGTTAGGGAACGTGCACTGTCCCTGGCCGGTCCCATATTATGGAACACTATGCCCCTTGATCTAAGACTTTCAGAGAATCATAAACTTTTCAAAACACACCTCAAAACCTGGCTTTTCAAACAAGCCTTCAAGATAGAGAACAACGCAGGCAAACAAACAAATACATAAAGATAGGCGGTCATAGAGCACCCAGCGCACAATTTCCAGATACCACCTGGAAATTATTTTATCCCACTGATAATTATAGTCAAACCGACAGGTTGAATAGCAATACAACATACAATCCCTCATGAGAATTCATGAATGTAAATCCACGTCATAAACCATATTATACTTAATCTCGTTTTTGTTACCGCATGATTATGGCACCCTCTATGTAAAGTATGATCTATATTTTCTTGTTATATGTGCCCTATTGTAAACCGTTATGATGGTAAATAACTTAATGACGGTATATAAAACTATTAAATCAATCCATCAATCATCAATCTTCTGTTAAGTGCCCTTTAACCCCTCGATCATATAAAGGGTCCAAATGACTCGTTGCAGGCTTTCTGCTTCGGATATATTTTTAAAAAATTTTTACTGTGAGTTTTTGCCTCTACGGCCAACTTCTTTTCAAATTCTCTCTCTTAGCCTGTCTTTCAATGTCTTATATTTAACTTGTCAACGCTTATGCTTTTATCCTACTTTCTTTTGTTGGATCCTTCTTCCAATTTTTGAATGAAGATCTTTTGGCTAAAATAGCCTCCTTCACCTCACTTTTTAACTATGCCGGTAATCGTTTTGCCTTTCCTTCCACCTTTCCACAATAAAGCTATATTCAATGTTCTTTGTTGGTTTGTTTCATTTGACAAACTGAAAAAAAAACATTAAAGAAGAAGAAAAAAAACCTGAACCGATTAAAAAAAAAAAATCCAGGCCTCCTGCAACTCTTACTGAGCTTTCCTGGATTAATAAGCTATGCAGGCAAGCACCTAGGCCTAGGCCCCGAGGACTACCCCTTAGTAAAAACTGCTGGGGCCTTGGAGTTTCCACCATGACCTCCACTTATCCCGTTTCAGAATCCTTCTTGTTAAAGGGCAGGAGTGATGTAAGTCGCTCCTGTATGGGTCCATGGTGCTTTAAAATCGGTACTGTCTTCCTGGAGTATAGTACGGAAGTGATGTTATAAATGTGCAAAAGTGATACCATTTTTAAAACGCTGGGGCCCAGGCAAAAAATGACCCATCCTTAATGCTCAGGCCAGACCTAGGCCTTGACACTATGCATCAGCTTGGCACTCAGTCCTCGTGCCAGCAGTTGTTTGGCTGGGAGGCCCAGCCAGGACCATAGGATGTCCATTTTATTTTCAATGCCTCATAAAATTTTGGGGACTTTCATAGGAGGCTATTTTCAGTTCGTTCCATTTGGAATGAATTCAAAATGGCCTCATTCATTGTATTTGTGGCCTTCATTAGAAATGAAAGCACATCCACTACCATTCTCTTAATGAAAAATAAAACATTTTTACATATTACTTATGAGTTTCCCTCTCTTCATCCATATATGATAACCCTTTGCTCTTGAGTATTTAATTCTATGCTACTTTCTCGTACTTTATTGGAGACTGCTAGATATTTGTATGTTTGTATGCTATTATTATTATTATAAATTTATATACAAGGAGCACAATATTCAGTAGGGCAGTTAAAGGAAAAATTATCCAGCTAATATATTAGCCTAAAGTTATCCAGCTACATATAACCAAATAACATAAAAAACCGAATCGGCTATATCTGAATATAACTGGGTAGGTTTTAAGTTATCTGGCCTTGCGTGGGACTGATAATGTGCAGCTTAACCAGGTATCTTAAAAGATATCCGGCTAAGTAGACTTGACAAAACCTTAACCAAAAAAGGAAATAAAAGGGCCAGCAACCCAATCCCCTCCCCCAAAAAAGTCATACATGGCCCTGCTTCCTGCATCTCCAATACTGTAAAATTCCTGGGTTTGTAGGCCGGGTCTCCTGCCCAAATTAACACCAACTATGAAAATTGGGCTGCCCCCCCCCCCACCTGCAGTACTAATATGTGGCACCAGTTGCCCCCTATTCCCCCTGACCCTCCCCATCCCCATCCCCATCCCCCTCCACCTCAATACCTTAAATTTCCCTGCTGGCTGTAAGTACTGTGAACCTGCTGTTATATGTGGATGTTTAATTTAATGAAAGTGACGTTTACCTGTTATGTTATGAATAAACCCTACATTGAATGAGAAGATATGTTTTTCAGATCCCATGGCTAGCAATCTGTCAAGAACTGAATACAGTACTCAAAGTAGAGCATCACCAGAGGCTTGTACAGAGGTAATATTACTTCCCTCTTTCTAATAGTAATATCTCTCTTTCAGGCTGATGCTATATCGTGCACTAAGCTTAGCGTACAAGCTAACGAGCTCTTGGATGCGTGTTTTGGATGCGCTAGGCTAACACTCGATACAATAAGGGGATTAGCGCATCCAAAATGTGTGTCCAAACCAGCGCATAGCTAATAGCACTCATCTCATGTAAATACAAGTAGCTGAGGTTATTAGCTATTACCCCCCATGCAAAAAATCACAGTGTGCCTAATGCACATGCTTTAATATGGAAAACTAACACCAGCCCAATACTTAAGCGTTTGTTTTCCTAAAGGCGCACAGCCATTTCTCCTGGGTGTCCGATGCCATGGCTCGCTAGGGACGCACAGTTTAATCCTAGTACATCCTTTTTAGCACGACCCCTCATTTATATAATGCAGCGCTTGCCCAGGAGTGGGTGGCTGGGCGCACGTTAGAGCGGGTGCTCAATCATGACGCCGTTTTATGCGAGCTGATAAAGCATTGGCCTGTTTATGCAGCCCGGTATATTTTTAGATTTTCCAATTGTTTTTGTCACACTGATTGGCTACCCTGAAGTCATGAGAAACGATGATCTCCACATCTCCTTTCTAGTTTAGAAACTGGTAGTTCTTACCTCCAATATGTATTATGCCTTTGGATTTCTGCCATCTCAAATATATGGTCATGCGTTTGTTTTTTAATTAAAAGTGCATTTTCCATAATTTGACCTTTTATTATTTTTTTTTTTTTTACAATTGTGTACCCTTCAATTGATTCAACATGCTAATCCCCAAGTTAATTTTATTCACTTTTTTGATTATATAACTCCTGTGCTAAAGCAATTGCACTGATTACCCATGCACTGATGCATGGGATGCAATATAGAATAAGTTTTAAAGTGCTACTATTGGTTTCAAAACTGGCACGTGAGGGGAACTACAATATGTAAAAGATATACCAGTTCCTTATGCCCCTCAATGCACTTTGTGGTCTCAAGATCAGGAACTATCAATGAAAGAAGTAAAACTTGTTTCAACGAGGGATTGGGTTTTTTATGAATTGGATCCTAAAATGTTGCACTCTCTTCCACTGGAATTGCACTCTATTCTAGATGTGAAAGAGTTCTGCAAGAGCTTATAATACTACCTTTTTATGCAAGCCTTCGACTAATGTTGTTTTGTGTGTTTTATTTTCATTTTGTTATATTGCTTGTTTTATGAATAATATTTATGTACTTTGTACCCTACCTAGAATGGCTAGTGCTGTGATTAGCAAGCTGTAAATAATTTTAAATAAATAAATAAAATATATTTTTTACCTATGACCTGAAGAAAAAGACATTCTTTTAGATGTCTAATAATGTGTCCCTAATAACCTTTTTGTATGGCATCTTCTGATCAATATCAAATTTTCAGGACATGTCAAGAGAGACTGATGCTTTTTAATATATTTATAACTAATCTCGAAAAAGGAAATGATGATTGAGATTATCAAATTTTCAGATGATACAAAATTATTCAAAGCTTTTAAATTACAAACAAATTGTGAGGAATTGCAAGAGTCTAGAAGATTGAGCTTCTAAATGGCAGATAAAAGTTAACGTGGACAACTGCAAAGTGATATATTTAGAGAAAAATAATCCAAACTATAGTTACATGAGGCTGTGCTCCATATTAAGTGTCACCGACCAGGAAAAAGATTTTGGAGTCATTGTGGACAAAACTTTTAAATTCTCTGCTCAGTGCACAGTGGCTCAAAAAAAGCAAATAGAATGTTAGTTATTATAAAAAAAAAAAAGAATATAAAATAAAGATATCACAAATGCCTCTGTATTGTATCCACGTTTAGACTGCATCTTTGAATACTGTGTACAGTTATGGTCCCACCCCCCATCTCAAAAAAGATTGGCAGAATTAGAAAGGATACAGAGAAGAGTGACCAAAATAATAAAAGGCATGGAACGGTTCCCCTATGAGGAAAGGCTAAAGAGATTAGGGTTCTTCAGCCTTGAAGAGAAAGCTGAAAGGAGATATGATAGAGGTCTATAAAATCATGAGTGGGGTAGAATGGGTATATAGGACACAGTTAATTTACCTTTTCCAGTAGTGTTAGGACTAGGGGAAATTCCATGAAGCTAATAGGTAGCACTTTTAAAACAAATTGGAGAAATATTTTTATTCTCTTAGCACACAATGGAATCTGTTGGCAGAGGATGCATGAAATCAGTTAGCAAAGTTTGGTTTAAAAATGGTTTGAAGGAAAGTCTATAAACCATTATTACATTAGCCATGTAGATTTGGGAAAGCCATTACTTATCTCTGTTATGAGCAAGAAGGATTGAATCTATTCTTTGGGATCCTATCAGACACTCTGACCTGAACGGACCATTGTTAGACACAGGATGCTGGGCTTATTGGACCTTTGATCTGAGCAGTATGGCATTTCTTATGTTCGGGACACAAGGACTCTGACAGGAGTGGATATTTTGGATCCATGCATGTGCACACCATGGCCACAAACTTGTGTGTCCTAGAAAGTAGTCTCCTTTATTTCTGAGAGGATCTTCTTACTTAAGGATTATTATTATTAATATACAACCCAATGCATCCACTTTTATTAAAAAAGTCTTCCATGGATAGGCAAAGATAAATATAGCAGACATGGCACATATAAGAAACTGATAACTTAAATGGGCATTCCTATGTGCATGTGATGAAGAAGGAGCTTCACAGAGGCAGAAGCAGCCTGAACAAAAAGGACGGTTAAGATTGTTCAGAAAACAGAGGAAGATCTAAAGCAGCGGTTCTCAACCTGTGGTCGCGACCCCGGCGGGGGTCGAACGACCAAAACGCAGGGGTCGCCTAAACAGGGCCGGCGGAAGCACTAGGCGAACTAGGCGGTCGCCTAGGGCGCCAGCTTCCCGGGGGCGGCACTGCCCTGGTAAAATTAAGAGAGCCGCGCTTTCAAGCATGTGAGTCCTTTGCTGTCAGCCCGGGCGGAACGCGGCAGGACAGCTGGAGTCAGCGGCACCGGGCGTGCTCTCTTCTTCCCGCCCCCCCCCCCCCCCGCGGTCCGGAAGAGGAAGTGGAGAGCATCGGGTGCCTGCGCGGAAGAGAGACCACGCTAGTGTGGTCTCTTCTTCCGCGCAGGCACCCGAGCTCTCCACTTCCTCTTCCGGGCCGCGGGGGGGGGGGGGGAGGAGAAGAGAGCACGCCGGGCACGACTGGAGTCAGCCGGGTGCCTGCGCGGGAGTCTTCCCGCGCAGGCACCCGATGCTCTCCACTTCCTCTTCCCGCGGCCCGGAAGAGGAAGTGGAGAGCATCGGGTGCCTGCGCGGGAAGAAGAGGCCACGCTAGTGTCCGACGGGAAGAAGACTGCAGCGCGGCTCGGAGGAAAATGGAGTTATCAACCGCGGCCGATGGGACTCCGCCTCCGCGAGGGCTGAAAATGAAGAGGTTAGCGTTGGGAGGAGGCTGCTGCTGCTGCTAGTTCCCGGGGGGGGGGAGAGAGATAGTGAATGAACGAGCAAGCATGTGTGTTTGAGATCCTGTGTGTGTGAGTGAGAGATTGCATGTATTGTGAATGATTGAGAGCCTGTGTATGTGAAAGAGAGTATGTCTGTGATTGAGAGCCTGCCTGTGAGAGAGAGAGCATGAATGTAAGTTTACCATTGGGAACCTGTATGTGTAAGTTTGTGTGAAAGAGTATGTGTGTATGATTGAGATCCTTTGTGTGTGAGAGAAATCATGTGTATGTATGATTAAGAGCCTGTGTGTATAAGTAAGAGAGAGATCATGTGTGTCTGTGTCTGATTGACAGCTGGTTTAGGTGATAGAGCATGTGAGTATGTGATTGAGAGCCTGTGTTTAAATGAGAGAGAGAGATCATGTGTGTCTGTGTGTGATTGAGAGCTGATTTAGGTGACGGAGCATGTGAGTATGTGATTGAGAGCCTGTGTGTAAATGAGAGAAAGAGAGGACATGTTTGTAAGCATGTGAATGAGAGTTTGTGTGTGAGAGAAAAAGACAGCATGTATTTATGTGATTGAAAGCCTGTGTGTGTGTGTAAGCGTGAAAAGATAGACAGCATGTGTGTAAATGTGTAATTAAGAGCCTATATGAGAGAGAAAAAACATGTGTATATGTGAGTACTGAGAGCATGTGTGTATAGGTGTGTCATTGAGAGCCAGTGTGAGAGAGAGCGCTGGTATGTGACTGAGAGAGGAGAAAGTTCCAAGCAAACCACCCCACCTCCTGCTAATTCAGAACAATCTCAGGGACACCTGGATATCAAATGTTCCCAGGTATGCAGAGCAAAAAAATGTTTGTATCCTTATTATTTTCATTACTGGGTCTTTGTGTCTGCTATTTTTAAATATTTTGTTGGTATCTGGAAATGTTTTATAGGAGTTTTTAATTATTGGATATTCCACTCATCAGCTGTTTCGAAATATGTTCTTTTTGTTAGTACAGTTTTACTGCTGATGATTTTATATTTCTTGATTTGTTTTATAAGGATGGGTGATGTTTCTTTTTTCCTTTGTTACACTGCATACAGAGACTCTGGCTTGTTGCAGTTTCCAATTCAGTTTTTCTGCATGCTTCTGTTTATGCGTTTTGGTCTCTTTATTCTATGTTAGGTGAGGGACAGCACGTGATTCAGGTGAGGTTTTCTGCTGGCGTGTTGTTTCTGTGTAGGACTCTATAGCAGCCTGACTTGGTCCGTTTTCCTAATAGGAGATGTATTGGTGTCTTAAGGACTGGTGTAATATTTTCAGAGACTTATTGTACTTTAAAAGTGTGATCTTACATAAAATGCACACATTTACTGTATTTAGTTTTAAACATATTGTATGGCTCTCATGGAATTACATTTTAAAATATGTGGCGTTTTATGGCTCTCTCAGCCAAAAAGGTTCCTGACCCCTGGTATAGAGCTTAGCCACTACTGCTGCTTCTGGTGTGTACTACAGCCTGCATGGAAGAAGAGTAAGAGAGCTGCTGGAGGGGGTAAGTAAAGATGGCTTTTTAAGTTCATTTTCTTGATTGACTGCCATTTTAATTATTTAATATTATGTGATGTGTCTGCTTTTTTTGTTTGAGCAACAAGTATAGCTTTGGTTTATGTTTATTTTATATATTTTTATTTATTTATTTATAAAAGAGTTTCTATACCGTCGATAAGACAAATCATCTCAATGGTTTACATGGCATAAAAATGTCAAATAAGTGTTCTGTTATAAATACAGACTTCGTTATTTTCATTAATGCACAATGTAAGTTAATTGTGTGTGGAGGCGGGGGGGGGGGGGGGGGCGGCATAGCTGACGTTTCGCCTAGTGCGCCTAATACCCTTGCACCGGCCCTGCGCCTAAAGCAGGTCCCCAACCACCGGTCCGCGGACCAGTACCGGGCCGTTGGGGTTTTTTGCCGGTCCGTGGCACCACGGCTGATGCGGGGAGGCGGGGCGAAGCTGGCGACCTGCCTCCTCCAACCCCAAAAGAGAAGAGACATGGCCCAAAAGGTAGCGCGTCGCAGTGACGTATGTTGCTGGAGCCGCACAGGCAGGAAGGAGGTGTATCAGCCACTGCAGGTGCTCCTCCTACTGCCTTCCTGCCTGCCCTGCCCCGGAAGACAAATGTTGCCGGAGCCGCATGGGGAGGAAGGAGGAGGCGCGTCAGCCGCGTGGGTAGAAGAGGCGCTTCAGCTGCGTGCAGAAGAGGAGCAGTGGGGCTGGGAAGACTAGGGCCACTGCAGAGCCCATCCTGTGGCAACCCGTAAAGAAGAGGCCCAGAGGTGAGAGAGAGGTGTGTGCGAGTATGAGATGAGTTGAGAGACTGTGTGTGTTTGCAGAGACAGCATGTGAGAGCCTCTGTGTGTGTGAAAGAGACAGCATGTAAGAGTGAGAGCCTGTGCTTGAGCAAGGCAGCATGTGGGGGTGTGAGAGAGCCTGTGTGTGAGACTCAGATAGCCTGTGCCAGTGAGAGCCTGTGTATGTGTGTGTGAGAGAGAAATGCATGTGAGAATGAGAACCTGACTGTGTGTTTGAGGGAAGAAGACAGGTGGAGAGAAAAGAAATAGAAAAAAAGGCAATATAAAAGGAAATGGCAAAAAATTAGAAAGGGAAGCAGATGTAAAAAAAAATACTTTTTACTGATTGGCACATGTAATCTTTGGGAATGTGCAAGAGTAGCACTTTCTCTATGGCGGATCTCACAATGTACGAGATCAACATGGAGGAAGTGGAAACCCACGGGGCCTGCACAGAGGAGGCAGCAGAATGGGCTTCAGTGCCAATAGCAGCAATCAGTGCCTCCCCAATAGCCACGTGGCAGCAGTGGCAGTAATTAGATTAATTGTTTGACTCAGCTGAAGGTGACAAAGTATGAAGTGGGATGTGAAATCAGCTTGATCTGGTGGAGAATTAGGATTGCTGTTACACATGAACTGTATTTGGCAAACATAAAGGGAGCCAGGATAATCAATTGATGCCTGCAGCTGAGGACTGATTCATTATGACTCATGTAGAAATTAGTGCATTTCCAGATTAGTCTGCATAACACAATTCTCAACATTCAGCATTATTTCTGCTGCATAGAGTTTTATCTGAGAGGCTCTGAGGTTGTGAGGGAGCCAGTAAGAGTGAGAGCATGAGTGTGTATGAGAAAATCCAGGGGAGTAAGAGTGTGTGTGTGTGAGTGGGGGGGGAGGGGGGGAGAGAGTGTCTTACACCCTGAGAGTGTATCAGTGTCTGTGAGAGTGAGAGGTTATGGTGGGTATAAGAGCATGAATGTGTAAGTATGTGACAGTGTATGTGTGAGAGAAAATGGACATGTGAGTGTATGTGTGAGAGAGAGAGGATAACCTCCTAATCCTCGACAATATCAGGGTGACTGGAAATCAAGAGCTCCCATGTATGGACAGCAGGGGCTTTTTAAAATCCTTATTAGTTTTAATTATTGTGTGTTATTTGATATATGTGCTGTTTTGAAATATTATTGGTGTGTGGGAAATTATAAAAAATGTATATGATTTTAATTAATAGAAATTCTATTTATCAGTAATTTTAAAATATTATTTTATTAGTATGGTTTTACTATTATAACTGATGCTTTATGTTTCTTAATTTTATTGTTTTATGAGGAATGGTGGTTCTGTTTATAAATGTCATAATAAATAAGTATGCACTAAAATCCAACCCCATCCATAACCCCGCCCCCATATGACCAAAGCCCCACCCTCACCCCGCCCTCGCCCTGCGAGGGCGGGGCAAGGGCGGGGCAAGGGGTCACCACAACATGAGGAACTGTATTTCGGGGTCACGGCGTTAGAAAGGTTGAGAACCACTGCTCTAAAGGCAACTCTAAGGGGAACACTGTTAAGGTAGAAAGGAAAAGTGAGCAAGAATTGGGAGGGGGGGGGGGAATTGTACAGTGAGAAGGAACAGGAAGCACAAGGCTGTTCGGGAATTTAGTTTGTAGATCTTTGGCAGAGAACCAATTAAAGTGAAGGTAACAGACACAGAAAGTTGTGCTAATAATTGGGAGACACAGCTGAGGCTAAATTAAAAAGCTGCTTCATGGAGTCAGTGCGCTTTAAGAAAGAGTGTCCTGTCTCCACAGGTATTTTTCTGTTTATTCACTGTTGTCTTGCTTTCACAATGTCCTGCTTCCACAGTAGCTTTTTTTTTGTTTCTGCTTGATAATGCTATTGCTCATGCTTTTTCTCTGCATAGTTTCTTGTTGACTGTTGTACTGCCAACTGGTCATCAGACTGCACGTTCTCTGTTTCTGCTTTATTCAGTGCAGTTGGCTCTAAAGAATTAACCTCTGACTTGAAGCAGGATTTTCTGGGTATGTCTTCAGTCAGCTCTGGCCAACCTGTCTAGCCTGTGTGATTCAGCAACAAATCAGGCCAGCACTTTAAAACAATCCTCGTTCACCTGTCTTTATTTCTGTGGCTCAGAATTTCTAGGTTGCTGTTACCTCCAATTTATGAACAGTTAGACTTTCTTTATTTGTTTAACCTGTCAATAAGAAGCAACCTCCTCTGTCTGCAAGCAAAGACTGAGTTATGCTGTTTAAAGTGTGCATAGCAAACACACAGCAGTCAGAAAACAGAGCGCTGCCTCACCCAGACCCAGAAGCAGAGATGCCTGCAGCAGTTGGTTAGGGATATGAATCTGCAAAAGGACAATTGGGAAGTGGATTCCACACAGCTCTGGGAAATTGGGCTGAAACAGTGGGCGAAGACCAATGCATACTGAAACAGAGATGCCTGTAGCTATTGGTTAGGGATTTTAAATCTGTAGAGTAACGTTGGGAAATAGGTGCTACACAGCCCTGGGGAGGTGGGTGAATCTACAGGGAATTACAAACATATACAGTATTACTGAGGTACGGTAATTCAGGTGTCTCAAGACAAGAAATGAAAACTATGAGTATGAAGCGAACACTGATGCATGGAATAAAGTTGTTTTGATTGCATGTGACTGGTTCTGAGCAGTGTGTTCCAGAAAACTGTCAACGGGTCATGGTAGTTACAGTGCGGTTTAGTTATATATGTATTACTTTATTGTGAATATGAATATTTTAAAGTATCTTGCCAAGATCCTTGGACTGTGTGAGTTAGAAGTCTCTTTAAATGGACAGAATAAATACAGAACATATTCTTTTTTCATGTCATACCACTAGTGCACATTAATTTCATTTAAAATTGAAGATGCAAAACAATTATTCCGAGCTGTTAAATCACAAGCGGATTGTGAAAAATTGCAGGACGACCTTACAAGACAGGAAGACTGGGCATCCAAATGGTAGATGTAATTTAATGTGGACAATTGCAAAGTGATGCATATAGGGAAAAGTAACTCACACTGTAGTTACACAATGTCAAGTTACATATGTAAGCCTCCTTTTCCTGGGCGTCACCAATGGGTGCAGCAGAGGTGGTGAGCTACACAGCTACAGCCCCAGGAACAGTAAAAGTTCACCAGGCATTGGCAATTGGGGACCAGACTGTCTCTGGGAGGACAAGGGAAGGCTTACCAAAATACAAAGTTTATCTTGTAAAGCCAAATGAAAACAGATCATTTATTCAGAGAAAGGTTTCTTAAATGTGCAGTAACATGTTACAGTTTAGCAACTCAAATACATTTCTCCCCTGTCTTCAAATATTTCTTTGAAGATGAGGCTCCAATTTAGACTTCAGCCCCAAGGCCTTTGGGGCAACATTCTTTCAGGATCAAACCAGGAAAAATCCTTTGTTTCCTGGGGCTTCTTCAGCAGGAATTCTACCCTTTCGCCTTGGATTTCCGCCATCTGAATGGCTAACAGGAATATTCAGCATATTCAAAATTCAGAATTCTACCCACTCAGGAGCCCTTACGCCCCAGACATCTTTCACTCTTTTTTCTCTTAGAAGCCTCATGAGAGGCTTCTAAGAAAACTAAAAAGTCATGGGATAGGAGATGAGGTCCTTTTGTGGACTGCAAACTGGTTAAAAGACCAGTTTGCAGTCCACAAAGTAGGATTAAATGATCTGTTTTCACAGTGGAAAAAGGTAAACAGTGGAGTGCCTCAGGGATCTGTACTTGGACTGGTGCTTTTTAATAAATGTATAAATGATCTGGAAAAAGGTACGAAGAATGAGGTGATCAAATCTGCAGATGACACTTAAATCATAAGTGGATTGTGATAAATTGCAGGAGGACCCTTGCGACACTGCCAGATTGGGCGTCCATATGGCAGATGAAATATAATGTGGACAAGTGCAAGGTGATTCATATAGGAAAAAATAACCCATGTTGTAGTTACACGATGTTAGATTCCATTTCAGGAGTAAGATCTGGGAATCATAGTGGATAACATATTGAAATCATTGGCTCAGAGCCGGTGGTCGAGGAGAGAGGGGCACCCAGACCCTGTCGTTACACCTTGAGACCCCTTACCATCTTGGGAGATCCCGGAACATCAAAAGGATTTTGCTTCACCTGGATTTGAGTGGAGCAGCCTGAGCGGACTCACAACGAGGCCAACGAGTGACGTCAGTGTAGGGCGTCTGCTACCATAAAAGAAGTAGCAGACGCCGTGATATCTGGGAGCCGGTGGTCGAGGAGAGAGGGGCACCCAGACCCTGTCGTTACACCTTGAGACCCCTTACCATCTTGGGAGATCCCAGAACATCAAAAGGATTTTGCTTCACCTGGATTTGAGTGGAGCAGCCTGAGCGGACTCACAATGAGGGCAACGAGTGACGTCAGTGTAGGGCGTCTGCTACCATAAAAGAAGTAGCAGACGGAGTGCAGCCGCCGTCGGCGTGCTGCCTAAGCCGCGCGCTCCATAAGGGGCGCGCGGCTTGGTCCGGCTTAGGCCGGCGAAGGCTGCCACGGATTCTTGGCCCTGGACTGGAAATCTTCCCCTCTTCTCCAAAACCAAAAAACTTTTTTTGAAAACGACAGAAAAGTGAGTAGAGACCTCTAGTTTGTAAGTACAATTTATGTAACTGAATAATGCCGCACACAAAAAGAAAAGGCAAGGTAAGGCAGGATGCCTCATCCCCAGCCAGACCTAGCCTGGTTCAAACAACACTGGTAGGTCTCTACTCTGGTACAGGAAGGGAATGGCAAATAAAACGGAGGATGTCATACTGCCTCTGTATCGCTTAATGGTTAGACGCACCTTGAATACTGTGTGCAATTCTGGTCACCACATCTCAAGAAATATATAGTTGCACTGGAGAAAGTAAAGAGAAGGGTGACCAAAATGATAAAGGGCATGGAACATAGAAACATATAGAAACACAGAAATGATGGCAGAAGAAGACCAAATGGTCCATCCAGTCTGCCCAGCAAGTTTCACACTTTTTTTTTTTCATACTTATGTTACTCTTGGTTATTCAGCTTGGGGAAGAGACGTCTGAGGGGGATTATGATAAAGGTGTAAAAAATCATTAAAGGACTTGAAGGGTAAATGTGAAATGGTTATTTACTCTTTTGGATAATACAAGGACTATGGGGTAACCCAAGAGAGTAAATAACCATTTCACATTCACCCTTTCAAGTCCTTTAATGATTTTTAAAATTTAAAACAAATTGGAGAGAATTTTTTTTCACTTGGTGCAAAATTAAGCTCTGGAATTTGTTGCCATAGGATGTGGTGATAGCATAGTTGGGTTTAAAAAAAATTTAGACAAGTTCCCGGAGGAGAAGACCATAAACTTGAGCAATTTCAGTTCTTTTGGATGTACTCTGAAAGATTCTTATACCTAAGATATAATCATACATAAGATTCTAAAGATATGACTGACATTTTAGAGAATGTTTCCATTTTCAGGATTTATTGGTGACCATGGACAATGAGGCACTGTATACCAATATAACCCTTTAGGTAGCATAGGATATTCTTTATACAACTTTAGAAACAATTCAACATAATCATCTTCAGTATGATATACCTGAAGACTAACAGAAATAGCACTTTATGACAATTTTCCAGCTCTGATGGTGTCTGCTGTCTTCGATCTAAAAGATATAGCAATGGATGCACTTTGGCCCTAGAAATTGTAAATTTGTACGTAGGAAATTTTGAAACAACGCATTTTGGATTCAACTCCATTTATGTCCTTACGCCTTTGGAAGTGATACATTGATGATGTCTTTTTAATTTGGGCTAGAACGTCTGAAAATGTGTGTCTTTTCCATACCTAGCTCAATCAATATGATATTAATATTCATTTTACTTTACAGTATACTACAAGGATTACTTTTTTTGGATATTTTGATTACATTTACTGGTTTTCATTTCACAACCACTATATGCAGAAAACAGACTGATTGTAACAATCTATTATAATTTGATAGCTGTCACCCTTCGGCTTTGAAGCGGGTGCTCCCTATTAGTCAATTTTCAGCTTATGGCAATTTTACTTTTCAAGTGGAGATCTGTAGAGAAGTGGTATGCATGATAACAGGTTTGAATAACCTGTAAGAGAGCTTTGCTGTTACAGTATGCCAGTAGGTAGAAGTGAATCACAAATTGTGACATATGTGCTTCACTTTTCCTGCTAAGCAGCAGGTATTAAATGTATTATTCAGTGATACTGGCTAAAATTACATTCGTCTTTACAGAATATTACATGTGCTGTGTTGGACTCCTGCTAGCGGGCCCAGCCATGAGCAGGTGCTTACCTTGGGCCCAGAGGCCGCTGCCATCCTAGGGCCTTCTGGCGCGGCAGGAGCCACCACCGATGTCTTTCCTCAGCCAGGTGGCCGCCATCGTGCCGGGGTTCTCCTTCGCGACAGGAGCCGCATGAGTGTCCTCCCAACGTGGCAGGAGGCCGCCGATGCTCCTTCCATGCGCCTGGAGGCCGCCGGTGCTTCCTGACCCCTCCATTGAGAGGGGCCTTCAGTTTCGGCTCTGCTGCGGCAGGGAGCCACCCTTGTTCCTCCTTCATGGCTCGGACACCGCCGCTCCATTGGGCCTGCTCCTGGCCTGCTCCTCTCCTCAGCGGCAGTATGGCCGCTGTCCAGGGTCCTGCAGTCTTTCCTCTTCCTGTTCCTTAGGTGCGGGGCCACGCCTCTCTGCAGGCTTTAAAAGGCCAGCCAGGGAGTGGTCCCTTTGGCCCCACCTGATGACCTAATTTCCTGGAACTCCCTCTCCTGCCTATAAATAGGTTGTGGCTTCATTCTTGCTTTGCCTTCGCAAGGAGCTAGTTCTTCTCCTGAACTCCTCGTCTTCTGCTCCTGCCAGCCTTCCTTTGTTCTTCATGGGATTCTTCATCATTGTTCCTGGCCTCTCGCCTCGTCTCTTGTCTCCAAGTCCTGCTGTACCTAATGTGTCCAGATGACCTTGTCTTGTTCTGGGTTCCAGATTGAACCTTAGTGGCTGTTTTCAGCCCATCCTCGGGATATCCCTCTGTTGCGTCTTCCACACCAGCTCAGAGGTTTTGTCCTCCATCGACTGACCTGTCAAGTGCGTCGATCAAGCTAGGTTCCGAGGCTCAGTCCAGGACGTCAAATCTTCACAAGAGACCACTGTTCTGTTCGTACGTCTCACGTTGAATGTGAAAGTGGCCCCTAACCCCCTACACTAATACTTAAACCTCACCTCGAGTTACTAGGTGGGCCTCCCATAGGGAGACAAATACCTGTCTAGGGAGGGGACACTATGCCAAGGTGCTCTCTCTCTCTCTCTCTCTCTCAGAACAGGTCCAGTATCACAATTTGGGCTAACAGCCTTTCACATAGTTGATAGTGGAACTTGCAATACACATGCTTATTAGCATAAGGTACACCCCTGAGGCCCTAACTCTCGAAAATGCAATCACATCACTCCCATCCTAAAAGACCTACATTGGCTCCCCATCTCTTCTAGAATTCTATACAAGACCCTCACCTTAATCCACAAAACCCTCTACAACCCAGACATGCAATGGCTTAACAAATCCTTATACTCTCACCAGATCCTCTTACACCAGCTCACTATTCATTCCCCCCACCAAACACACACACACCTCAAATCTAGAGATGTGAATCGTGTGATCGATCGTCTTAACGATCAATTTCGGCTGGGGGGGGAAGGGAATCGGATCGTCGCGGTTTTGTTTTTGTAAATATCGTGTAAATCGTAAATCGGGGGAGGGCGGGAAAACCGGCACACTAAAACATCCCTAAAACCCACCCCGACCCTTTAAAATAAATCCCCCACCCTCCCGAACCCCCCCAAAATGCCTTAAATTACCTGGGGTCCAGAGCGGGGGTCCCGGTGTGATCTTTTACTCTCGGGCCTGCGGTGCATTGTAGAAATGGTGCCGGCGCTACCTTTGCCCTGTCATATGACAGGGCAAAGGTAGCGCCGGCGCCATTTTGTTTTTTGTCCCCTGACGTCAGGAGCATAGGAGATCGCTCCCGGACCTCCGCTGGACCCCCAGGGACTTTTGGCCAGCTTGGGGGGGGGCCTCCTGACCCCCACAAGACTTGCCAAAAGTCCAGCGGGGGTCCGGGAGCGACCTCCTGCACTCGAATCGTTTTGCCGTACGGCCGGCGCCATTTTGCGCAAAATGGCGCCGGCCGTACGGCAACACAATTCGACTGCAGGAGGTCGTTCCCGGACCCCCGCTGGACCCCCAGGGACTTTTGGCCAGCTTGGGGGGGCCTCCTGACCCCCACAAGACTTGCCAAAAGTCCAGCAGAGGTCCGGGAACGACCTCCTGCAGTTGAATCGTTTTGCCGTACGGCCGGCGCCATTTTGTGCAAAATGGCGCTGGCGCTACCTTTGACCTGTCATATGACAGGTCAAAGGTAGCGCCGGCGCCATTTCTACAACGCACCGCAGGCCCAAGAGTAAAAGATCACACCGGGACCCCCGCTGGACCCCAGGTAATTTAAGGCATTTTGGGGGGGTTCGGGAGGGTGGGGGATTTATTTTAAAGGGTCGGGGTGGGTTTTAGGGTTGTTTTAGTGTGCCAGTTTTTCCGCCCTCCCCCTTCCTCTTCCCCCGATTTACGATTTTTGACGATAAATCGGGGGAATTCCTATTGTATCGCGCTTCTAACGATTTTTGACGATTTAAAATATATCGGACGATATTTTAAATTGTCAAAAAACGATTCACATCCCTACTCAAAGCCACCAAAAACCATACTTTATCCATTGCCGGCCCCCTTCACTGGAACTCGATGCCCCCTGATATTCGACTTGAGCCTTGCACCCAGACCTTCAAAAAGAAATTAGAAACCTGGCTCTTTAAACAGGCCTTCTCATAACACCCCACCACTCTTATTTGACAACATCCTACCCCTCCACTGTACATATTCCCCCTATTGAGTTAATTCTATGTTTTCTTAAACCAGTTACCTGTTCTCTAACATCTCCCCCTTTACCTATCCGCTCTTCTCTATCCTTTTCTCTTCTCTTAGCCTCTTTTATTTAATCAGTTATTTGTTATACTGTAACTTTTTTCTTCCAATTTCTCTTCCTCTTCTTCCCTATCGTTTTATGTAAACCGATGTGATGCCCATATAAACTTCGGTATATAAAAATGTTTAAATAAATAATAATAAATAAAACGCTCTGAAGGAACTCACATAGGGCCAGATTAATTAAGACTTTTCTACCATTTAAAGTCTGTGGGAAAAACCCTTAGTGCAGTAGTTCCCAACCCTTTCCTGGGGACACCCCAGCCAGTCAGGTTTTTCAGGATATCCACAATGAATATGCATGAGAGAAAATTTGCATACACTGCCTCCATAACATGCAAATTTCTCTCATGCATATTCATATCCTGAAAACCTGACTGGCTGGGGGGTCCCCAGGATAGGTTTGGGAACCACTGCCTCAGTGAATCAGGTACATAGATTGAAAACCCCCTAAAGTAGATAGAGTGGATGCCGAAATGTAGCTCTGTTAGGTTAAAAAAGGTTTTTGTCTTCTTGGAAGAACTGAGCTGACTGTGATACCTTTTGACATTCCTCAGTGGATTTTTTTCAGATAGTGTTATCACATTCTACCTATCTTCTACATCCCTGCTAGAGGATTAATATTACTTGGAAATAAATGTTTAAAAGCACTGCTGCTATTACTCCATCTCTTTCAATTCCACTGTCCATGTTGGTTTAAAATTAGTTTTAATGTTAGGGTTTCTGCTAAAACATTGCTGCTTCATACCTCTTCATATCTGTCAAAAGCTGCTCCTTCTTGCATAAAGGATGGAACAGGCTTCTGCCAGTTAAACTCATATGGCTTGGCCATCGTTTATTTGGGGATCCTGAAACAAAAAGTAATAAGTATCGATTAATAAGCAATAAATTCATATTTTGACTTTAGATTTTTCAATATTAGAAGCTCAAACTAGTCATTGCTACAGGAATACCAAACACATCAATTTCCAGCAGTCACTATAATAATAATAATAATAATAATAATAATAATAATTAATAATAAAAAAGCTGTGCAATATTTTCAAGAATAATTTTCTATTCATGAAAACCTAAGAGATTTAATATGACAGTCAGCCTTACAATATCACTAGTCTTTACTTTTTAGTTTTCTAAAGATGCCCTAGGTCAGAAAGAATAGTTTGAAAATCATTATTTTTCCAGTATCTTAGAGTAACAAGTCAATAACTGCCATCCATTATGCCTATTCTGAATTCTTTTCAAGCCACGGCATCATTTTCTAGGTGTGAAATGGTAGGAAAACCAATAAACCTGAATCACCTATTATGGTTGTGAACACTAAAAATGCAATATATATATATATATATATATATATATATATATATATATATATATATATATATATATATATATATATATATTATATAATCCTTTACAGTAAATTTAAATAAATTCTAAAATAAAAAAGACATAGATGAATAACTAAAATTAAACCTGAATTTATTGCTGATTTCTGAATGATTTAAGTAGAAATAAAGTTAAAAAATAAATTGTAGATGATACATTTTAATTGCATTACACATCTGTCAAGAAGTCCTGCTTTTCTTCTGCAGTTTAGAGAACTCCCAAGAGTCCCCATTATAAGTGTAACCCCCATCCCCAGGTGCTGAATGCACACTGATGGGGGCCATAAAATATTTTGTTACGTCTCTTTCAGGCTCGAACCTCACTATGCTAACTTTTACACAGGCCCTCTTTCCCCCAGGGTTGGGATCCTTTATTGGTGGGGGAAAGATTTACTTTCAGGGCCCAGAGTGCAAAAGGTGACTTTATTTTCAATTCTTTTCCCTGGGAGAGGGGTATCTTCTCTTCCCTGTTGTGTGCGCTGTACATGCCTTGCCAATGACCACACTGGAGCCAGTAACAGTGTCCCAAAATTAAAGGCTTCACTGATAGAAAGGTCAGATGAAATTGGCACAATTTTTCCTCTTTTGTTACAATCTTTTTCCTCAATCTGTGAAAAGGCTTCCTTACCAGGGCAAGGGAAACTTCTATATTCCAGGGATTGGAAAAAATAGATTTCCCAGGTAGGCAGGGTATCCTTTAGTTGGGCAGGAAGACCCCTTCCTAACTGCCAAAATTACCGTCCCTGCACAGAGAGTTCAAACCTCTTTCTCCCCAGGGTGAAGACTCCTGATGGGGATCCTCCGTGATCTTAAATGTCTCTTTACTCACAATTAGTTGGGTCTCTACTTTTCTTTCTCTTGGGATCCCTGATGGGAGGGATCCAGGATGGAAACAAGCAGATCCATAGATCCAGCTCATGGTTAGGAAGAGGAGCAGCCAAGGCTTCCTCCAAGATCTTTTAATGAAATTCTTCTTCCCAAAAATGATGCAAAGACAGGAAGGTTCTGGCACTGGGTCACCACCTTCCTTCGTCTTTACTGAGGGTGAAGAGAGGCAGTTCTTCCCTAATCTACACAGCCCCCGAAACAGGATTCCCCATTCCCCGAGTCCAGGTGGTGTACAGTGTCTCACAAGGCTTCCTACCACTTAAAATGTTCAAAAGCCCCAAAAATATCCCGGGAGTGGATAGGCGGGACAGATCCCCAATCTAACTCATGGACCTCCAGCAGGCTTTGCTGGAGTTCTTCAAAGCAGCATCAAAAATATCAACTCAGGAAAAACTCTACACACCTCCACTAACTTCAAAAACAATTCACACTGCCCCAGATATCTCAGCAGGGAGCTGCTTAAAACAATCTCTCAAAGGTTATGGCCATTAGAGGTGGGAAGGGGAAAAATTTCATTTAGTTTCTAATTCCATTTTTGGAGAGGCTGTTACCCCCATAAATTTAATCTTGTGTATTGTTCATCTTCTTTAGAAAAAAGCAAAATAAAAACTGAACCCCCCTCCCCAAAAACCAGTAATAAATAAATAAATAAACAGGACCTCTCAGGGCCTCCCTTGCCCCACCCATACCTCCCATCTGGAAAAATGCCAGGGCCAGGATCCCACCTGGTCCCCGCTTATCCGGTCTGAGGGGATTTGCAGACAAGGACTAGGCCCCGACCCAAGCCAGGGCCTTGTGTGGGGTCTAGGGTGAGTTTGCGGCAACCTACCGTGGCAGAAGCCTATGCAAGACTGAGTTTTTGGCCTAGGCCTAGGCATCAGAGAAAGCTGGTCCCAACGTCTAGGCCCAGGCTGACCTCGGTCTAAGCCCTATGCAAGGCCTAGGCTTGGAGACCTGGATCCAAAGCTTGGCCCTCAGCCTAGACCAAAGCTCTGACCTAGGCCCAATGCACAGCCTGACCTGGAGGCTGGTCCTGACACTAGGCCAAGGCATGGACCCAGACCTGAAGTCACAGCCTTGCCTGGAGGCTGGGTCCTAATGCCAGGGCCTCGGCCACAACCCAGGTCTGACAACATACATCAAAATGGCGCCCTCTGCTGGGGAGTTTGCATGGAGTTAATTGATTGATTTGCAAAGAAGAGCTGCAGAAAAAAGATGCCAAAGAGGAGCTCCAAGAACTGTGCTCTGGTGCTGAGCCTGACCCTAGGCCGAGGCCCAGGCATCGGGACCAGGTCTCTGGTCTGTGCCATGGTGTCAGGTTTGAACCCAGGCTCTGGCCTAGGCCGAGGACCCAGCATCAAGACTGAGCTAGGACATGACATAGGATTTGGTAAGTATTGGGTATGGGGGGTCATCGGGAAATTTCCTGGATCTGGGTCTTTCCTCAGGTCTTGGCCTAGGCCCCGGCATTGAGCCAGGTCCTAAGCTGAGATCCTGGCATTCTGCTTGGGCGTATGCTGCGGCTCCTTTGTTGGGTTGCAGCCCATGCCTAGGTGAGTCCTAGGCTTCAGGCTCCGACCTAGGCCCAGGCACCGGAGTCGTGCTCGGGAATAGGCCGGGACACCTGCTTTGGGTCTTGGCCAACTCTCTCGGTGAGGCCCCTGCTTCATGCCTAGACCCAACCGGTGACTTTTTTTTAAAATAGGTTTACAATTAAATTTCATCAGAAGATTTACAATTAAATTTCATCAGAATTTAACTTGTTCCACTTTCAAAATGATCCAAAAGAAAATAGGAAATTTTGTTTCATTTCCTATTTCGTTTCTCCTGAATGCCCATTCCAGCATACTCAAAGGGAGGGGCTGTAATGAATGGATCTCTCCCTAATTATCCCTCAGTAACTACACTAGCTGGGGCTTCACCCATGATTTACTGTTAATGTGACCATGGGGTCCATTACATCAGCAGGAGGGTAAGGTTTATGTTTAATTTATTAAACTCTCATTTATACAGCATTAGCAAGCCATGAGAGGGTCTGCCTTCCAGGCCAAGAGAGATTACCCATTCTTAGCTGGCACTGGCTGTCTTTTTATCTGTAATGTATGGGTATGTTGCCAATACACTTTCATATCATGGTAAGCTTTGATAATACAATCAGAATATTTTTTAAAAAATCACTTTGTCTCACCCATCCCCAAAAAGAAGCCTGCCCGAGGAGTAATATTTAACAATATTTCTATAATGCTGTAAGGGCACTTAATGTTGCACAAGATAGACCATGCTGTTACAGAGCCCTTGCTCCAAACTGCTTATTTTGTATGGTAGTGGTTTCCACATTTGTCCTATTGACCCTACATAGCCAGTCAGGTTTTCACAATGAATATAGATGAGATAAATTTGCATTTGAAAATAATGTAATGCCCACACAGACTGATGTTTCAGTTCCAATATAGGAAACTTCATGATGTGGAATGGACTTGTTGACACACCTGCTGCCATAAAAGTGACTGATGCTATTCATTGATCATTGATCATATTGTGAGTAATGAGCACAGGGTATCTTTCAGTTGTGCCATGTGAGCTCAAATAAACCTAATCCCTTTTAAAAGCTCTGCTGTGTTGCCCTTGCAGTGGGGCACATGCTGCTACTCATTGCTTGACTGATACCAACAATGGCCACAGAATTAGTTGGTGCCACCACTCTCAGACGGTCACCCATCCTCCAATTGGTCTACCTGAACCAATACTGCAACACCCAAGGCATATCCCTGTATTGTCCTCCTGCTAATGGCAGTAAAAATTCAGGTCTTTTCCCATTTTATTGTATTTGTAAATGCGAGGTTGATCACATACTCTTGATGGGTCCAATATGTGCTGTGATGTGAGATTGAGAAGCATTAGTGGTTTTGTAGTTAGCTGGGTCTTTGTTTAAGCTGTAAAATAATTCTTTCTTTTTTGTTTTTCAGCCACTTTGCTTCAGGAACCAGAGCAGAGCACCTACCCTCCTAGAGGGGGATTTGTGGACTTCTATGTGTCTCAGTTGCCGTTGGAGGGACCAAAGAACTATAAAAGGTCCAGAAGACCGGCTATGGGCATCACACATGGTCATTTTAGTGAGTATTTTTCTTTGCAGGTGTCTCTATCCAGCTTGGAGGCTTGTGCATGTGTGGTTACTCATTCTCTTTCATGCAGTGTGTCCGTCTGTCATGCTAGTGTGTTATGTGTTTTTTTCTTTGTGTTTCACAGTTTGAACATTTATATTCTGCATGCCTGCTGTTTGTATTTCTGTCCTTTGTACCTTTGCGTGTATTACGTTGTAGATTCATGTTTTGGATGCAATGCAAAGATATAGTCTGTTGTACGTGGATTAAATGTTGGAATTCAGTGCCACAGCTGCCGTTGTTCTGCTGTCTCCATCTCCTTCAGCTGATGTCATCTGGGCTCGAAAAATAGTCGAAGCCCATCACAGGGCAGTTTGCCACTGAAGGTGTGAACCAAACTGGTCACTTTTTCAGATGTTCCGTCAGTAACACTGTAAGTAATGGCTTGATAGTGAATGAATGGGGGTTATCTGTGATAAATAGAAAGAAGTGTTCTAGTTTTTAATTATGTAATGCAGTCTAGCTTTATCCTATGACAATATATTAGAATTTTAATTCCTTATTAATTTATTTGTATTGCTTGATTTACATTTTATTAAATTTGATACTGTATATGCATATTATATTGCATTTGTATGAGTTGTGAACCATTTTGATTTAATAGTGAGGAAGGCAGAATACAAATGGGATAGACAGAAGTAGTGTTTCTCATGTGGCTACAAATTGTTCTATACTTTGTTTCATTGCCTTTTTTTTTTATCTTCTGTGCTTTCTATGTTTCCATTTCAGTGCATGGTGAAGTGTAACTATTTCAATATTTTTCCTCTGGTGATTTACTTTTTTTTTTTTTTCATGGACAGTTAAGATTATGCAGCTGGCTCTTTAAAGGGCCCAACTTCTCCTGTTTAAGGTTTCCACCAGTGGATGGATAAACTGGAAAGGAACTGATGGCTTTTTGAATATGGAACTGTATTTGCTACTTTCTGTCTTGCTTTATTCTTCCTAGATTCTGCTTTGATTGTAGCACATTATTTCTCATTTGCTTCTTTTCTCTTTCAACCATAGATGCCAGTTCTCCATACCTTTTGAAATTTGATATATATTTAAATATTTGTATTGTATCTTTGCACCAATTTCAACCATAGATGCCAGTTCTCCATACCTTTTGAAATTTGATATATATTTAGATATTTGTATTGTATCTTTGCACCAATTTTCAAAGCTAACATACATACATATGTAGCGCCCCCTTGTCACAGCTGCTGGGGAATGAAATATATAAACGAGCATTCCAGATGATTATACTAAAGGCCCTACAGCTAAATTACAGATAAAAGCAATACAACAATAAATATCTACTGGCTTCAGGTTATAAAATGTTGTTCATAGATGATATCATAATAAGTCCCATGTCCTCGTTATCTAGTACTGACAGAGTAAAACCTTTTGATTTTCCCATGAAGCAACACACTGCATATGTCTAGCTTGCTGCTAAAAACAGATTTCTATATTTATGGGAAAACATTAGAAAAAGAACTTTGGTAAAAACACAAAATACCCTTGAGGGACAACTTTGTTGGAACCATTACTGGCAGATCATCAGAAGACAAGTCTTCATTATTACTTTTTACTAAAGGGTCATTAAATGTGGAATTTGAAAACTCACTTCATGTTTAAAAGATCAAATACCATGAAGTCAGATTTCACATGCTTATTTATCTTTTTTTTTTTTTTTTTTAATCTGCACATGATGTGTACAAAGCAGCATGCTGGGCATAAGCAGTAGAATTTTATGTGATGCTAGAGAAAAATTGGACTGTTTCTACACCGTAACCTCTAGATAACAAAAGGCAAACATTTCTAATAGATCCATATTCAAAAGCATTTAACTGGATAACTCAGAAGTTATCTGGCTAACTGAAGAAGTGGGTACTTATCCAGCTAAATTCTAATCTGATAATGAGTTAGCAGGCTAGAATTTAGATAAGTTAGAGGTGTTCTGGGTTTTAACTGGGAGGAGTTTAGTTAAACAGATAAGTTATTCAGCTAACTCTGATATTCAGAGTCACTTGAATACCTTATCCAGCTAACTCTGGTCGGCTTGTTGACCTTTCCTAAAGTTAGCTGGATATATTCATGGGCACGGCAGCACCACTGAATATATGTACTAAGCTGGTCGGATAAGTTTATCTGGCTAACTAGCTGAGCGTCACTGCGGCTGAATATGGATCTCGAGAGATTTGCAATATTGGATCTACTTTTTACACTAGATTTAAAAATAAAATCAGTCTAGATGAGTGGGTAGGACTGGGATACTGAATCTGTCATCTTTAGGTCATCATCTATAATTCCGCATCAGCTCGCAATGACCCCACGTCATTGTCATCTGACAGGCAGCCTGCAACTTTGTGAGAACATTCTACTTCATCATGGAAGGGCACACATAGCACAGACTGAAGGCTGCTTTACTACTTGTAGTACAGAGCTTCACAGTGCCGGGTACCCAGAAACTTCCTAAATGGCACTTAGGTAAACTGGACTGTATTCCTACTGAAGCATGAAATTTAAGAGTAAGAGGTCACCAGTTTATAAAGATCCCAAGACAACTTTTATAAAAATACAAGTGACACGTCAGTTCCTGTTTCAGGTCACGGATGCAATGACAATGGGGAGGGAGTCCCTGTCATTGCCCAATGATGACACTTATTGACCGGATTTAGGGCCCATGATTGCCGGTGCAGGGCCCCTGGCCAAAGATTGTTGCTGCAAAGACAGGGCTAAGTGAACAGGGAGGAGGAATTTAAAATAGTGAGAGAAAAATTCCTGGGTTGTTGCTAATGAATATTTACGGTGTCAAACCTCAGCGCTGGTTCTGACTGAGCTGGAAGAAAATATCGAATCTGTCCCGTGCCACCCTCCCTCCTGAAAAACCAACAGCCATTAGGTAAAGGCAGTAATTAAAACAATGACAAACAGTCAAAATAAAATGCAAGTTTAATTGAAACACCTGCAGGTTATTACCATCATTCGTTGCTCTTGCTTCAAAAATGGATCAAAAACAAAGATATATACGTGTGTGAGAAAGGGACTTGAATGTGAATCCCATACAAAATTCAATTCCTTGGTAAATAATTTGCTAATCACTGAACGTGAACAACTTCAATCAATACTAAAAATCCCACACTACCTAACAATTTTTCTGGGGCCTCCATGAGAAGGAATCAGCTTCAGTCTATGCCCCTTATCTATTGGAGAGTTTCATATCCCTCAAATCAATACCACAACTGAAATTGAGTTACATCTCTAGTTTATTCAATAGCTTCAGACAAGAAACTAAGGAAGAAGGGAATGATCTGAATTCATATCAACTGAAGAGGCTATGTCTTAGCTAAGAGCTAAAGTACATGGACAGACAGACAATTAATGAACAGTAGGTGAGGATTTTGAATATTCACTGCCAATACTATAGTTTTCCTGTGAATAAACTGAGGATATCATTTTGCAGTTGAGTCAATCGTGGTCATGTTTGAAAGTACTAATAATTGTTACTATTCAAAGAAAAAGTAAAATAAAGTTTTAAGTATACATTTAGGCTATAAAAAATACAATGGCAGCAATAAACAATTGAGGGTCAATTCGCTCCTGCAGTTTTGGCAGCTAGGAGGCAAACACTGGATGAATATTAGATTTTGCCAAATATCTACTGTCATAAAAGGGAATATTCGGCTGCTGCTTGGTGTGTTCTCAGACTTTCAAAGAGTTATATGCAGGAGCCCTGTAACAGATCACCCCTTGTGACCCGGCCTCAATTGATAATAGGTAAGCCAACAACAGCAATGCAGTACAGCAACTCATAAACACTCAATGTATTTCTTTCTGACAGACACCTGCACATTGCAGCTTCTCCTGAGACACCAGCGGATATTCAAAAGGATTCATCATCATCATCATCATCATGCACCTAAACTGTGTGTACCTGCACATACACCATGCAGCAAGCAAAATGTCATCCCTTCCTAGCAGCAATTGCTAGTCTGCTATAAACCAACAGCATATTTTATCATCATTTACATTCAGGCATCCCACCTGCAGTGGTAGGCCCCGGCCTTCTCCCAGGCTCACTGGAATACTCTCTCCCCAGAAAGCTTCCCAGAGATAGATTCAAAAAGTTATAAGTGCAAAACTTTATATGTAACATCTACTCAGGTATATGCTATTTTATGAACATCAAACATATGTTTTGCTTTTTTGCTTAAAAAGGGGCAGTCGAAAGGCATTCCAGGGAAAGGCCAACATTTACGCAGGTAGATTGCTATTTTAAAAGACACTTATGCATGTAGATTTGCCAGCTTACATAATTTGACACCTGATAATTAAGGCTACATTCTCCAGGAAATCAGTCAAACAGAGATGTTAAACATGTTTCTTGTGTACTACTGGATGGGTGGGAGTTGTGAGTGAACTGAGGGGAGTTTAGGCTGAAGAACCAGGAGGGTCTCGATGACCTGGAGAAGGATTGGGTGAACTGGTGGAGTAATCGAAAAAACTGGTAATTCTAATTATGTGCACATGGTTTAAAATATGCATATCTATGCGAGTAAGACATTTTATTTTCTTGCATAAATTATATGCACGTATAATTTTAAAATATGAAAAACACACACTTTCGATGCATTATATTCACTTACAATGCATTGCATGTATTCGCGCATAAGCACAGATATGTGTAGTTTATAATACCCACCTATGTGATACCCACAGGTTATAAAATCCTATCATAAAGCTGCACATGGCCATATACAATACGTGTATATGCTGCTGTGTGCAGTTGTTTCAAAGTTATAGTCTTTGTTTTCTAAATAGCACCTTAATTGGTCTCACTCACGTCCAACAATTAAAGCTGTATTTTCCTGCAATCAGCCCTCTTCGGAAAAGTTCGCGTTTTTAACCTCCTTTAGCCCTTTTCATCTATGGTATCTGTCCACCCCAGCACAGACGTGAATAAAGATATTTAAAGTAAGCAGGAAGCAGAGTCCACCTATACTTTCCATTGTGAGACCCCTGTACTGTTTTGCTCCCACCCACAAATAGCTGTTTACCCACCTAGATATATGGCTTTTATTCAATGCCACGAGGCCTCTATCCTAAATATATTTACTTCATCTCAGAGCAGGAGTAAATTCAGGTAGCCTTCCTTTTGCTTGCCTGGCTCCGATTATTTAGTGGGAGGAAAAATGTATGTTTTGTTTCTTTTCCTCCCATGGGAAATCATGGGAGCTATAGAGTGCCATACTATTCACTTTCACTCTATCCAATTCCAATAAAATGGAATAACAAAAAAGGTCAGTAAAAAAAAAAAAAAAAAATCCTGTTTGGGTTGGTATTTAAAGAGACAGTACCACGACAGCTCCAGCACATTGTGGAATTCATCAGTTAAAATGCAGCATTAGCAGTCCTAAATTACTGCACAATCATCTTAGTATAATGCACTCATACCTATCATTCAGAAGCACATAACTAAGTCTAGGGAAAACTCCAAAAGACAGCAAATGTCACAAAAACAACAATTGACATAAAAATAATACAATTTCTTCCCCAGTCCTAGGAAGTGTGCAGGATTGCCAGGCTAGTGTAGCTTCTGGATGAGGTAAGGTTCCTTCCTTTGTTTCTCCCAAAAGTAAACCATGAGCACACTAGAGTGAAGGACAACAAAAAAAAAAAAAAAGATAGTCACTCAGGATACCTCACAGACAAACTAGCAAGCAGAAAGTAAAAAACTGGAAAAGTAAGTCTGCTTACCATAAATGGCATTTTCCAAAGATAGCAGGATGAATTAGCCATTAGATGTGGGTGATGTCATCCAGCAGCACCGAACGGACTCGACTCTCCAAGACAGCAGAGCTCTGAGCTATACTGAGCATGAGGAGAAACACTCATGTGGGCGCACTTTGAGTACTGTGTTCAGTTCTGGTCACCACATCTCAAAAAAGATATACTTGCCATGGCGAAGGTACACAGAAGGGCGACCAAAATGAGATGGAAAAGGGGATGGAAAAGCTCCCTTATGAGGAAAGGCTAAAGAGGTTAAGGCTGTTCAGCTTGGAGAAGAGATGGCTGAGGGGGAGGATATGATAGAGGTCTTTAAAATCATGAGAGTTTTAGAACAGGTAGATATGAATCAGTTATTTACTCTTTCGGTTAATAGAAGGACTAGGGGGCAATCCATGAAGTTAGCAAGAAGCACATTTAAAACTAATCAGAGAACTTTTTTTTCACTCAATGCACAATTAAGCTCTGGAATTTGCTGCCAGAGGATGTGCTTAGAGAAATTAGTGTAACTGGGTTTAAAAAAGGTTTGGATAAGTTCTTGGAGGAGAAGTCCATTAACTGCTATTAATCAAGTTGAGATAGGGATTAGCTACTGCTATTATTGGCATCAGTAGCATGGGTTCTTCTTAGTGTTTGGGTACTTGCCAGGTACTTGTAGCCTGGATTGGCTACTGTTGGAAACAGGATACTGGGCTTGATGGACCCTTGGTCTGACCCAATATGGCAATTTCTTATGTTCTTATGTAATGCCAATATGAAAGATGAATGGGTATGTGTATATGAGTGGATGGTGATGGTGCCGATGTATTGCGCTTTGAATGCTTTTGTTTTTTTAATGCCAGCTCTGATTCAAGTGACTGATGGCACTTTTTCTTCGATGCTAGGCATTTGACTGAACTCGACTCCTCGGTTTTGGCAAATGCTGACAAGGAATTCTTGGAAGAACTTCCACTCAATTCTTTACCCAGTGAAGCAGATGACACTTCACTCTGGGATGAGAATTTACTGAGACTCCTCTGAGATTTACGCAGCTCAATTCGGTGCAATCTGGATCTCTGTGAGCACCGGGACATCCATCCACAGGCATAACACTTTTGTTTGTCATGCTCTGGGCCGAGGCAGCTCATGTAGCTTACTGTTGATTCTTTTCTCTGTAATATTTTGTGAAGGGCAAGGCCTCAGAGAGAAAAATAATCTTTTTTTTTTTTTTAGTAGTAGAAATGAAAACTGCTTTTGTAGGCTTGCTGAGGCAGCAAAGCAACTAAGAGAGAAAAAATTGGATTTTGTAAGATTCTATGAAAAATCTGTGCAACTCCTAAGGAGGCTCACAAGGCAATGCTCGCGTAGGTATTCCCACACATGCTCAGTAGAGCTCAAAGCTTTACTGTCTTGGAGAGATGAATCTGTTTGGCGCCAACAGATGACTTCATGTACATGTAATGGGTAGTTCAACCTGCTTATCAATGGAAAAGATATTTGTATGTGCAATTACATCTCCAATAGGAGACATCTATTCCCATCCACAGCAAACCCCAAGAAATGCATTAATTTATTCACTGGTGCCATGCCTCAGGTACAGAGCACCAGCCCTTTAGAGAGGCTGCTACATACTCTGGATGATCAGGGAGGAAAAGAAACTGGAAGAAACTCAGATACAAAAGGACAGGAGTAGGCAACTTCCAGTTCTCATAGACATCAATCCATTCTTTTTCCTCCCACTAGCACATAATTTTATTTATTTATTAAAAATTTCTACATCCCAGTAAATCCAAATAAATTGTGCACTGCAGATCTCCCTTTTCTTCTGCATATTACCACCTTTCCTCCTCCTCTCTCTCCCCTGCTTCCTTCCCAATCCTGTCATTCCTTCCTCCTCAGTTTGCCTTCTTTCCCCCAATCATCCCATCCTTCTTCCTCTTTCCCCATTCCCCCAAGCAGCTCAGTGCTAGTTCCCTCTTATTCACCCATCACCAGAAAGATCAATCTGTGCCCCTATTGCCTCACCCTGTTCCCCAACCCAAGCCCACTGGCAGAAGGAGAGCAGAGGATAGTTCTTCGCTGAGCCCTCTCCTCTACCATATGGTTCAATTATGAATCTTGTAATGGCAGCAGGCCAAAGAACATGAGATTGGCAGACACTGTATAGATTATTACTTAAAGATGTTGATTTTTAGTTTATATTTTATTTTCCTGGGAATTTATCAGAATTTATTACAAGAATAAAAATTATATTTACCTAGAAAAGGCAAGTCATTTTTTCCACTGGTTTCTTCCATTTTAGTTCTTTTTGTAATACACACTAAGTTCCCAGGAAAAATAGAATAAAAATTGAAAATAAAGGTCCCTATTCATACTACACTAATGACACCAAGCAGTGAAGAATACGTATGGTTAGGAAGTGCTACTCGCCACCTGCTGCAGCCAGCAGCAAGGGTAGGAGAGAGATGCAGAGGCACAGGGTTGTAATCTCAAAGATGAGGAGTGAGCAGTTTCCCCAGCGCTCCCAGCAGTGGTACAGGCTGTAATCCACAGGCAGAAAGGAATGTGAGTCTCTGTCCCTCAGTACAGAGCAAAGCCCATGATCTACAGAGCAGGGAGGAATGAGAGGCTTCACCCCTTCCCTTCCCTCCCCTCCCTTAGCTATAACAAAGACCTTGATGCTGAAGTGTGGTAGGTGTAGGAACTACTATTCCCAATTTCACTTTCTTAGTAGCCCCAAGACAGAGAAATCCCTGTCCCCTGCTGCACTGATTTGAGCACCATATTTCTCAGTGTCAGGCAAGAAAGAAAAGCCCTGACTCAGAGGCAAACAATTATTGTGGTTTTGGCCTCAGATTGGCTTGGACCCAAAGCCCTGCTTCAGATTAGGTTCTGATAAAATTTGAGCTGTACAAATGGGGAAAGAGGGGGGAGTCGAAATTTGTCCCCCGATTTTGTCCCAACACTTGGTACTGTTGCACTGCTAAGGCACTCAATAAACAGAATTATAGAAGTATGCAATAGTTTTCATGTAATCATCTGTCTGGATGAACAATGTTTCATGCTTTTATAGTAACAAGCAGAAGATTAAGAATGCTCAGTCGATCAAGCAATCAAATGGGTTAAATATTTCAGATTCCTGCATTTACCGCAGTGAACAGCTCAAATGAGCTGGAAAGCAGGTGAGCTGCTTCAAGAGCTTTAAATGGAAGCAAGCAGAAAACATGAGGAAAGCCATTTAGAACAGCAGCTTCTTTCAGACAGCAGCTTCCTTTTTTGGTTTCATTCCTGTGTCTCATTTCCTTTTATATTCTATTTCTTTCCTCCTCAACCCCCAATAAAATGTGCATGCCCTTTATGAGGTCCATGGCACTTGTGTTTGCAGGCCTGCATCTCTCTAAGCCCACGTCTTTTAGCTGTTCATACTAATACTTGCAGAGGGGAAATTTTCTCAGTCATTCACACAGGTAAATAGCAATTTAGGGGCATAAACTGGCTGACTGAAATTCTGCGCTGCCTCAATATGTCTAAAGCATGCACGTGTTTTTTGACACATTTTGAAGTAGGCAGGCATGCTTAGATTAGGGGAGGAAAATAATGTGTTGTCCATGAAAAATGTACCCAGACAAAGAGCTGGTGTAAACGTCCCTGGGTATTTTATACCTGTGGCAAGTTTCAAAGCAGCAGTCTTTGAAAACTTGTGCAAAGTGTATGGGTATAAATCAGCTGCTGACTTTGTCCCAATGTGGACAGCTAAAAGGTGGATCCCCTGCTTTACAAATAGCGTGATGACCACACAGAGTGCACTGCAGCAACCCCCCCCCCCCCCGATCTACTTACATCATCAGAATGGGTGTGCTCAGGAGCATTTATTTTATTTATTTATCGTTACTGACCGCTTTCACAGTTCTCATCTGACTCTCCAAAGCAGTGTACATGACCGAACCAGTGGCATTTATATTTAAAAGAAAACAAAATCACACAAAATGCAGTAAGACAAACCAAATAAATTAAAAACAGCACCATTTCAAACACCATCACTACCCCCTATCTACATTCCAACACCCTATTATCCTCAGACTCCCCCAAATAACCAGAAACCACCTGACGCCTCACTCAGATCACCTCAGGCCATTGCGCAGCAGCTGCACCAACACTTGCTCATCTCGTCCCCGAAATTATCTATCCTCAGGAATTAAATGAAATACAAAAATAAAAACAAGGGAATTTACAATATTTTGCTAGTTTTTACTGACAAATGCATTACAGAGGTAATTTTCAAAGGGGTTCCATGTGTAAGTAGCATATACATAAGTATATGCTACTTTATAAATGTCGAGAGTACGGGCATATTTTCAATTTCGCACATACATTTTACTGAGGAGAAAATACAGGCAATCTAGGGGCGTTCCACAGAGGGGTCCAATAGTAGTTGCTATCTTGTAACAGATATGCGTGTATATATTACCAAACTTGTTCATACACTTTTTACACCTTCTAAATGACTCAAGCAAGTGAAATCAAACTGGTCTGTTGCCAGCAGTTTCTGGGTGGAAGGTCTGGGAGAAAAGGTGAGGATTCAAGGTGAAGTGCTAGAGGGTATATGTGAACTGGAAGAAGGTCTAGGAGAACTGATGATTCCAAGAACTCACGTAATCTTTATAAACTACCTGCCTCCGTGTTTAATTCTGGAGGTTTATTCACTATGGGCCTAATTTTCAAAAGCATTTACACACATAAAATTGAGTTTTATACATGTAAATTCACTTTACTGGAGTAAGTGGGCTTTTGGAAATTGCTACAATATATGCCATTGAATTGTCCATAGGATATTCACATGGGGTAGATTTTAAAAAGGAGCTCGTGGGCATACATATGCACCCGATTTTATAACATGTGCGCGCATGTAACTACAGCATGGATTATTTTTTTCTATATGCATCACCTTGCATTTGTTCACAATAAATTTCATCTGCCACTTGGTTGCCTAATCTTCCAGCCTCACAAGGTCCTCTTGCAATTTATCACAATCTGCTTGTGATTTAACTTCTCTGAATAATTTTGTATCATCTGCAAATTTGATTACTTCACTGCTTTTAACTCTCATGAAGCTAAAACTTTACACATTATGTAAGGACTGGGGATCACCACTAAAGAGATTTCTGAAAACCAAAGCAATAATGGTTTTTGAAGTCCAGCAGTGGCTCATGTAAAGGTGCAATTTAATTTAAAATTCTGCATAGTACTCCTCAATACATATTCAATTGAGTTAACTGAAAGCGATTACTCTTAAAGGGAACAATGACTGAAGGTCACGTTAAATAGCATTATACCATGGCAATCCCTGCTGGATCACAGGACGACAAATTTGCACTTAATGTGCACAGCTACAGTACTTGACTATTTTTTATGTACTTATAAACATACAAAATAATCATTAACTCAGGGAGTGATAGTTTCAAGAAAAGAAATATAGAAACATGATGGTAGAAAAAGACCACACAACCTATCCAGTAGTGGAGTTATAACAGATCACTGAACACATTACTTTTAGCTATATTATGAGCTCAAATAACTACAGTCAATCATCAAATTACAGCTCAACAATGAAACATCTACTATAATAAAACTGCTTGCTACTTGCTACCTTGCAAATATCCCACTTCCCTTCTTCCCTCCTAGCAGAGAGTTCGAAATTTTTTAAAATCATAAGCAAAGAGTTTCCATTAATTTACTTGAACAAACTGTAATTTTATCCAGATTCAAGTAGCTGTTTGGGATCTACAAAACCGCTGGTAACAGAAAGAGGGACATTTTCTGCTTTCATGTTATCACTTGTTACCTGAAATTAATTCCGAAACATGCTGCTGGTCTGCACGGGTGCTTCAGCAGGAGTGCTGTGCAAGGTGGTGCGGCAGACTGAAGTTAGATGGCCAGGTGCTTGCAGATGCAACAGGGCAATGTTCAATGCCCCTGGTGATGGGGCAGCGGCAGAGAAGCCTCTTTTCAGTGGTGATATCCTACCAACTGGAACTAGGGAACACATGTACCACATTCAGGAAGCCATCGCTATCTGTGCCTCCCAATCAAGGGGCAGCCCTGCAATGCTTGGAACTGTGAAAATAAGGGAGAAATAGCCCCGGAGTTGCAAATGAAAGGCTCATGATGCCATGGCCCAAGAGAAGCCGGGTCCATTTGAGTTGCAGGTTCAAGGAGCAGGAGGAAACGGCCATACAAAAAAATGATATAACCCTGCTCAACAATGTGATAATATTTATTTCTTCCTTCCCAACTATACAGACCAAGCAATAGAGGGCTAAGCATATGTCACTTACATTGTCTTTCCTAAAGGTAAGCAGGCTTGGAGCCTCGTAGCTAAGGGGCAATGCTGTCAAACATGGACAATTCTTGATAGTCTTCTTCCTCGTGTGTAAAACCTATACACAAGAGTCTGAGAAGGAAAGAAAAAGCTTCCTGAAGGGCTCCCTCCTTCTGTGAGCTCATTTTGATTATTTTTTCTTTTTCCTATACAAACAACAGTACTGTAGGATTTCATTTTAAAAGCTTTGGTTTATAAAGCTATCATTTTGCTGTACAATTATTGGCATATTTTCAAAAGGGTTGTTCCTATCTATATCTGGGACAAAACTCTTACAAAAACAACCCTCTGTGTTTTACTATTCTTGTGCAATCACCTCTGTTAGGGGACAATTTACTAAACGGCATAGAACTAAACACATGTTGAAATGGTGTTAATGGTTACACACTTTTTTCAAATGCAGGTTTTTTACATTGAAATTTAGATGAGCTAATTTATAAGCAAAAATGTGCTAACCAGCTCATTTCAACAGAACATAGTTTGTGTTAATGTGTTTGCATGCATTAATGCCATTAATGCAAAAGTTTAACTAAGTTTGGGCTAAGTAAGGCAGGGGTGTAGTTAAGTGCTTGTGTTAAATACGTGCATTAACGTGCAATTTTATTGAACAAGTTCAGCAATGCTTTTAACATGCAATTCACTAAAAGCTATGGGGCCGATTTAAATTCCTACGTGCGCAGGGTACATTTGTGCGCACTACCCGGCACGCACAAATGTACACCCAATTTTATAATATGTGCACGCTGCCGCATGCATGTTATAAAATCCAGGGTCGGCGCGTGCAAGTGGGTGCACACATGTGTACCTTGCGCGTGCCGAGCCCAAGGGGAGCCCTGATGGCTTTCCCCATTCCCTCCAATCTCGGAGCGGCCTTGGAGGGAACTTTTTTTTGGATCCTCCCCACCTTTCCCTCCCTTCCCCTATCTAACCCACCCCCCCCGGCCCTACCTAAATTCCCCACTCCCCCACCTTGTTTGATGGAGTTACGCTTGCCTCTCGCAGGCGTAACTTGCGCGCGCCGGCTGACCAGGTCCTGACACAGGCCTCTGTGTCGGGGCACTCGGCCATGCCCCCCCGGACCCCCCCGGACTGTAGACACGTCCCCTGGACCGCCCATTTTAGCAAGCCCCGGGACATACGCGCATCCCAGGGCTTGTATGTGCCGCCGAGCCTATGCAAAATAGGCTCGGCGCACGCAGGGGCAGATTTCCTCAGGTTACGCACGTATGTTACGCGTGTAGCCTTTGAATATCTGCCCTATATGCCCATTAGTAAATCATGCATTAGTTATGCTAATATTTGCATATTTAACACACTTTTATTAATTGGCACCTCAGTCATTTTAAATCTTTGCCTTTCACAACATTTCATTTTATAACAGCATAGGGGTAAAGTCATTTACAAGACTGGTTGGCCACTTTAAAGTGGATCACATTTAGGTACTGTAGATATTTCCTTGTCTCCAGAGGATTTTCAAAGGAGTTATGCATGTAAATGTAAAATACTATCCTAGCAATTTTCAAAGGACATTTACCCGCATAACTGCACTTAATGGGGGTCATTTTCAAAGGAGTTGTGCATGTAAATGTGACATACTATTGTAGCAATTTTCAAAAGCTATTTACTCGAGTAAAGTGCACTTACTTGAGTAAATCCTATGGACAATTCAATGGCATATATTGTAGCAATTTTGAAAAGCCCACTTACTTGAGTAAAGTGTATTTACTCGAGCAAAAACCAGTTTTGCTCGAGTAAATGCTTTTTAAAATCTACCCCAATGCATGTAAATATTATGGACAAGTCAATGCCAAGTCCATGAAGTTAGCATGTGGCACATTTAAAACTAATCGGAGAAAGTTCTTTTTCACTCAATGCACAATTAAGCTCTGGAATTTGTTGCCAGAGGATGTGGTTAGTGCAGTTAGTGTAGCTGTGTTTAAAAAAGGATTGGATAAGTTCTTGGAGGAGAAGTCCATTACCTGCTATTAATTAAAATGACTTAGAAAATAGCCACTGCTATTATTAGCAACAGTAGCATGGAATAGACTTAGTTGTTTGGTATTTGCCAAGTACTTATAGCCTGGATTGGCCACTGTTGGAACAGGATGCTGGGATTGATGGACCCTTGGTCTGACCCAGTATAGGCATGTTCTTATGTTCATATATTTTAGCAATTTTCAAAAGCCCACTTACACAGGTAAAGTGCATTTACACATGTAAAACATAGTTTTAAGCATGCAAATACTTTTGAAAATCAAGCATTAGTTTATAGCTGAGACAATAAAGGGTAAAGTGACTTGCTGAAAATCTCAAGGAGTGTCAGTAGGATTTGAACCTTGCCTTCCCTGGTTTGTAGCTTATTGCTATAACCACTCCATTTAACAGAGCATGCACACAAATTATCTTGCACAGATACACCTGCTCCAAGCAAAGTATAACTAATGTGGAGTAACTAAAGTGCTGACTTTTTTTTTTTTTTTTTAAAGTATGTACATAGCTCCGACTCCACCCCAAGGAATCTCTCTTCTCAGCATGCATAAAAGTACATGCAAAACCAGACTGGGTACATATTTTTACGTGCGCTGGTCTCTGAATATTAAATGCCATTTACAGTATAAAACAGGGTTTTATTTGCATAAGTTGTTTTTTTAAACTATTCTTCCACAGGATGTCAATGCCTGGGTAAGTTGTCACAGGAATGACAATGTAGACTGAAAATCTCCATTTAAACAAAAGAGATTCAGTATGTGCACTAGCAGCGCTGGCTTCTTCACAAAGCAGGATTCAATCTTATTAACTATTTCAATGTTTTATTTAACTTGGCAGACAACAGAGCATAGTCACTTCAGGCAGACAATAAAGGCATAGCATACAAAGCCAAGAATTCTTTCTTAACTATTGTGATAGATTAGTGGTATTGTGGTACTCCCTGTGCAATTAATACACTGGTAGACAGGATCTAGCAATCTGTCAAAATAAAGAAAAGTTAAAATGGCTGCCAAAGGGGACTACAATTCTTAGATTCCCCAGTACCCAGTCTCTGAGAGAGCACGAGCCAGAATAGGCTGAGTCAAAGTGGCCAGGAGCTATAAATGAGGGAGTTCCCTGACACGATGGACTTCCAGTTCCAAGATTCAGAGCCAGAGTCAGAGCCAGCAGCAGTCCCCACTACCAACATCCATGGAAGGAGAGATAGCGGCAGAAGAGGAACTATCTTCAGACAGAGCCCTCACACAGAGACGTTAGAGCTGTGTCTGTCCTTCTCTTTCATTTATTATAGCTAAAAGGGAGATAGCAAGGGAATAAGATATAGGTGGGGGGAGAGGGGTTTACTGCTTCCCTGTGTCAGGGATTTTAATTTGGGAATGTTAAAAAATGTAGTACTCTATGAAAGAAGTCTGCCTTGAATCTTCAAAGAGTTCAATTAAAGTTACTAAGTTCACTATTGAGCATTGAGAGTTAAACTCTGCCACTGCTTGAATGTTTGTCTGCAGAAATTGATTCCCCTGTAAACCAGGGCTTCCCAAACCTGTCCTGGGGACCCCACAGCCAGTCGGGTTTTCAGGATGTCCACAATGAATATGCCTGAGATACATTTGCATATCCATGGAAACTCGGTGCATGCAAATTTGTCTCATGCATATTCATTGCGGGCATCCTGAAAACCCGACTGGCTGTGGGGTCCCCAGGACAGGTTTGGGAAGCCCTGCTGTAAACTTTAAGCTGCAGAAAAGTGTGAGTCCCTGATTAGAGTGGCAGAGGAGCCAGGGTAATCAGTGTTTATGGTTTATGGTTTTATATACCGTCACATTAGCCATGGTAACCACTCCTCCATGTGTCTTAAATACCTTGAGAGGGGAAGAGCTTTTAGTAGTTAAGATTGCTTAAGCACCATTAACAGCTGAACTAATAAAAGCTTCAGATATGTGTACTTGTTGTTAAGCCAGTTTAAACTGTGGGAACCCGATATTGCATTCAGAGCTTTTTAGCCGGATAAGCGGGACTGCTGAGCATGCGCTCTCATTCCGTGGCCACCGCTTAAGCCGTATAAGTTCTTTTTTTTGGCTGAAAAATTAGCCGCATAAGAAAGTGAGCGTAAAGTGGGCAGACCAGGCGGAGCAAGTTAACCATACAACTCAGGCAGCTAACTGCTGATATTCAGACATAGCCGCATTAATTGTACAGCTAAACTAGATGTGCCATAGAGCAATTCTAAACTTAACTGATTAGACTTATGCTATAGGCGTATATTCAGCAGCATTGCCATGCCAATGAATATACATCACAACTTACAGGTCGATACAGTAACGTTGAGTTAAAGATTCCCGGTCTGTAACGTGCTGGGAGCGCACAATACAGACGAGTAAGGCCATCCAGCGATACAGTCTCCAGTTTCACGCGTCCTTAGCGCTTCCTAAACCCTTTCCTAAACCCTTTCCGCACCCAGCATGTAAATGAACGAAAAAGCTGTATAATGAAGGAATTAGCTATTCCCCTGCGATACTGTAACGGGCGCTGATATTATCTCCTCCGTAACCCGCTGTTCTGCCGCGGCCTTAACCTGCTAGTTTACCGCCTCCCCCTAGTAGGTGTTAGTGTAGTGTAGTGTAGGGTAAAAACATTGCTTACCCGCCCTGGTCCCGTCCGGTCTCCTGCAGCCCCGTCCGGTCCCCTCCTCCCGAAGCAAAAAAAAAAACAAACGAAAAAGTAGCAAGGCTCGGGCCTGCTATGGTAAGTGTAAAAAGTGATAAAACAAAAAACCTGTGTGTTATATAAAAAAATAAAACAATTTTAAATACCTGTCGGAGGGCCGTGGGTCCAGGCGGCCGGTGGGCGGCGGGCAGCCATCAGCGGCATCCGGTAGTCCCTTCTCCCTTCCTCCCTCCCTCCCCTGCCTGGATGAGCGCCAAAATCACACGGGCGGGTCGGCAGCGGGGGGGGGGGGGGGGGGGGGGGGCGGAAGAAGGATCCGGGAGCGGCGGGTAGGCAGCAGCGGGGTCCGGGGGGGGCAGCGGCAGCGGGGTCCGGGGGGGCAGCGGCAGCAGGATCCAGGGGTGGCAGCGAGATCCGGGGAGCGAGTAGCGGCAAGCGTGTTCGATCGGGCAGGCAGGTAGGTGGCAAAATAAAGATGGCCGCCTGCCACGGGAAAATCGTGAAATTGGCCGCTGAAGACGTGACGTCACAACGTTTGGCGTCACGGGGTGTGACGTCACGTCTTCAGCGGCCAATTGCACGATTTTCCCGTGCAGGCGGCCATCTTTATTTTGCCACCTACCTGCCTGCCCGATCGAACACGCTGCCGCTACTCGCTCCCCGGATCTCGCTGCCGCCCCCTGGATCCGCTGCCACTGCCCCCCCGGATCCTGCTGCCGCCCCCCCCCCCCCCCGCTGCCGACCCGCCCGTGCGATTTTGGCGCTCATCCAGGCAGGGGAGGGAGGAGGAAGGGAGAAGGGACTACCGGATGCCGCTGATGGCTGCCCGCCGCCCACCGGCCGCCTGGACCCACGGCCCTCCGACAGGTATTTAAAATTGTTTTATTTTTTTATATAACACACAGGTTTTTTACACTTTTTACACTTTTTTACACTTCCTGGTGCCTGTCATTTCAAATGTCCATTTGAAATGACAGGTACCAGCGCACCCAGGTTACTGTATAGGCGCTGTTTACAGCGCCTATACAGTAAATGGGTTGCGCGGGCATAACCCTTCCCTAACGCTTCCACAGCCGCGGCATGCATTTGCATGCGATTAGAGGAGAGTATTGGGGAGTTAGTGAAGAGAACTGTGCGTGCGGGGAGGAAGGGTGCGCCTGACACTGCCGCACTGTTTTTACCGCGGCCTTACTGTATCGAGCCGTTAGCCGGATAAGTTCTAACCGGCTAAGGGGGTCATTTTCCAAAGTCCCTTTTCACATGCGATAGCGATTCTTAAAGGCCTGCGATCTTAGAAAATCCAGGCCTAAGAAACTTAACCAGCCAGTTTTGAATATTGACCCCTGGGTGTCTGTGGGCAGTTAAAGTTGGGAAGAATTATTAAACCCTGTAGGTCAAGCCACGAGCCTTTTATAAGAGGTGTGTTGGAAGCTAAAAGAAACTTAAAGATCAGGCAACCAAAACTGTCACCAGTCAGTCAGTCCTAAAGACCTCTTTATATAGGTTGTGGATACCAAGGTTAAATATTGATTAGGATGAAGGGCTCTCTAAGGAAATGCATTTGTTATGAGCACTGGTTTGAAGATAGAAAAAATACAATTATTAGGAGCTAAGCAAAGCTGTGTTTTGGTTGTACATTTGTTATTGTTTCTAAAGCCTCTGGAAACTTTGCTTTCTGAAATTATAAAATCTTGTATTAATCTACAGCTTGGTTGTCACATTGTCTTTTTTTCTCTTCTGCAAGAGAGAGACTATTTTAGGCCTATCTAAGGAGTAGATAATTGGGGTGAGAATCTTTGTAGTTGTTATGCGAAAGTGGCAGATGAGAAAATAGGTCAGGTTCTCACTCCACAACACTCCCCACTTCTGGTAGTCCCCAGACTAGTGAATTTTAACCTACAGCCCCTGTATCTTAGAAGCAGGCAGAAATAGTGCCATGCATTGGCCATGAGGCAGCGTCAATTGCTATATCACCACACTATTTAACTCTGATTATTTTCTGCCAAGGCTATCAATTAATGCTGCGATGGTGGGTTTTTTTGTGTTTTTTTTTACAGTTAGATTTTATACATCAATAATTCTTGATTCAGGAACAAGCAAAATACTATAAGGTAACATTCTCAATGGTGGAATTTCACCCATAACAAAAAATATATATCTAAGCTCAAAAAAATTAAAGAAGGATCCAAAAAGGAAACCCTGAGACAGGGATAAAAAAAGAAAAAGAAAAAAACTTGATAATAAGGCAAATTCAACTTAATTCACAGTTGGAGGCTACACAAATGAATAGAACATATCATATTAAGAATACTCAGCAGTCATCTGAGTAGCTGACTTTAGCACCTAAGAAATATCTCAATTGTGAGAGCTAAAAAATATGAAATATTTGACAATTTGATCATACATTTACAACAAAATTGTAATATATTCTTAGTGTCAAGATAGATGATGGTGGTTTTAATGAAGTATACTATTGTCCACGAAGAAATGGACTGGGACCTGTAATGCTGGCGGGGGAAGTGGACCCTTAATGCTGTGGTGTGATTGGCGTACTGACAGCTGGCAGAAAGGCCCTTGTGTGGGATCGGCTAGACCTCTGCCTATACCAGCCACCTCCCCTGCAGATTGAGCTCTGGCAGCCAGCAGGTCTTAGGTGGGTCCCTAGAGCTATCCAGGAGGAAGAGAGTCCAAGTCCAGGCACAGGTTGGGGCAGGCAGCAGACAGCAGAGATGAGAAGCAGGCCAGAGATCAGGGCAGGCAGCAGACAACTGAGGTCGGGGATCCAAGCCAGGGTGAGAACCAGGGAGTCAAGCTGAGGGGAAACAGGGAGACAAGGAACAAGACAAATAAAACAAGCAGACAATCAGGACCACAAGAAAAGAGAAGGGCATAAAACAGAACAAGGACAAAGCACAAATGAGGTAAAGGGTAAGGCAAGAGAAAGACATAGCAAACAAGAACAGGGCATGAGAACTAGCAACTCGCACTGGAACCCAAGGACTCCAAGGGACTTATTGCTGGGGCAAGGGAACAGAGTCTAAAGAATCCTTAAGTAAACCCAGGGCCGATGATGTAATCAATGGGTGCCACAACCTTTTCCCACCTGTTATGGTTAAGCAGTGTTTGGGTGGATTCTTGGGTACTGTGGCAGATGACCACGCCCATGGGGAGGAGCCCCGTAAGGCACCACAGTACTGGGCTAAACGCAGATGCACAAACACAGAGTTTAGTTCTTTTATTAAACAGCTTGTAGTGGTACCATCAGAGGTGGCAGTAGTGAGGTAGTCTGGAAGTAGCAGTCTCAGGACCCTCGGCAGAGGGGACCCTTCTCACCCCATTGATATAGGGGAATTCCGGTGCAGGTTTCCCAGCAAGGTAGCACTGTGGATGAGACAGACTGAGGGTTAGATTACTCACTAGATGGTTGCTGTTGGTATGCGATTCCACCAGGTTGAAGAAGTTAGGTAGCGGCACCGAGGCAGGGAGAGCAGGCCCTCGAGGAGCGAGTACCTGATCCCTGTAAGGCACCTGAAATAAAGCAGAGGGCCCCTGAGGAGCGGGTACCCAGGTTAGCAGTACCCCAGAGGGCAGAGAGAGAGCTTCCAGCGGCAGCATGGAAGTGGTAGAGTAGCTTAGAACCGGCCGAAACCATTCCTTTGATAACTCAACGAGCTAGCAACATAGTACAGGCTATATACCCGGATGGCGTGATGTCAGTAGAGGGGAACGCCCCCGAGGTTCGCGCCATTGCTGTAATAAAGATGAGGGTGGCATGCGCACGCGCACCCTAGTAGGCCCTTGGGAGGAGCATGGTGGGAGTCAGCACCATAGCTGTTCCAGGGACGCCGGAGAGGTCGGCTGTAGACGCGGCGGCAGCCATTTTCTCTAGGGATGCGGGGAAGAGCTGTGAACAAGGTGAGGCACACAGGGCAAAGCCGTCTAGCACCGACGGACTCAACACCACCGCTTCTGTCGGGCATGTACGTGCCTAAGGATGGATACCTGGAGGCAGCGGTCATGGCAGTATCCTGCTGTGTTGGAGAAGCAGCTAAGATATGGTGTAGGGGGTAAGTGAGACGGCTCACACGGCCATCTCAAGATCCACCGCTTGATCAGTACCCCTCCTCCAAAGCCCCATCCCCAGTCCTCGATGTGGACTTCCTGGGGAATTTCTTGTGGAACTCTTCTATAAGTAGGGGGCATGTAGGTTGGAGGCTTACTCCCAAGAGTTCTCCTCCAATCTGTAGTCTTTCCATGCAATGAGATATTGCAGCCACTTATGAACTCTATGGGCATCCAGGATCTTCTGCACTCTCATAAACAGTGGTAGCTGGAATCTATAGGCAACAGGACCCAACTGTTGCACCACAGGAAAAGCCCAATATAGCGAGGAGTGAATTTCATGGAGAGGATCTTTAATCTGAGATTCTTGGTGCTGAGTCAGACTAGACTCCCTAGGTGCAATGGAGGTGCCAGACAACTTCTTTTGTGAGCTTGTGTCAAATGTTCAGACATGGTTCAATGACTACCATGACTAGGAGGTAGTCATGCCAGGTTACTATATTTTCGGGAAGGATAGAGACTGCAGAAAAAGGAAGAAGTAACACTTTATGCAAAAAATAATATTAAGGCAAATAAAATGCTGTATGTATGGGGAAAAGAGGTGGAACTTGGACTATCTTGAAAGAAAGGGTAGCAATTCAATTGATACTAGAGTAATCTACAAATCTGCAGCACAGGCAGAGGAGATCCAATCAATGACATAAAGAAGACGGCAATGAAACAGGAGGTAGAATCAGTTAGAAGTAGAGAGATCCTGAATTCTCTTCCAGAGGTGCTTCTCAGACAAATTATAATGGCACCCAAGAGGGAGGGTATAATATCGGATCTAGTATTTACAAATGAGTAAAGTGTTTCTAATGCCCAGGTAGGTGGTCATCTGGGCAACAGTGATCAATACATATTCTGGGAACCTGGAAAGTACAAACTTTGTTAAAATGGGGAGTACCTTAAGGTTGCATTGGCAGGGTGGCAAAATCTTTGTGTATTAGGGGAACAGTAAGGTAAACTATAAAGAAGCCATACCAAGAGTTAGAAATCTTAACACAGTAATAATCAAACTGCATACATTGATGCAAAGTCCATGGGTACTTTTTACCTGAAGGCTATGTATTGTGTTAAGATTATTTTAAGGAGTTATTTTGCTATGGATCAAAACAGGCCCCCAATTGATAAATGTTGATCAATACATATACATACATGGCACAGCTAAGCAAATGGAACAGCTAAGCACAGCATAAGCATAAGAATTATTAAAGCCTGAGACACCATAGCACATTGTCTCTGGCTGGTATTGATGAGCTAAGATAAGGCAGGTTTCTCTAACAATTATTTTTTTAAAAGATAACACCAGTGAAAGAGTCATAAATCTCAATAATCTCATTGTAACTATGAGTCTTAATTAGTCATAGTTTAAGAAGTTATGTACAGATGGCTGATGACAGAGCTATGGGTGCAAATCGAAACATCTAACTTGCAGATGCTGGATTAAAGTCAGAGGGAATGAGATAAAATGTTGTGTGCAATGGTGATTTTCTTTGAATGAGCTACAAAGGGGCAGATTTTAAAAACATATGCGAGCGCGTACTTTTGTGCGCACACCCGGCGCAAACAAGAGTACGCTGGATTTTAATAGATACGCGCATAGCCGCGCTTATCTTTTAAAATCCGGGGTCGGCGCGCGCAAGGGGGTGAACATTTGTGCACCTTACGCGCGCGAGCCCTGCACGCGCTGCCCATTCCCTCCCGCCTCCCCCCACCTTCCCCTCCCTTCCCCTACCTAAACTTCCCCCCAGCCCTATCTAAAACCCCACCTACCTTTATTATAAAAGTTGCACCTGCCCAAGGCAGGCGTAACTCGCCCTCGCCAGCCGGCTACCGGCACGCGATTCCCCGGCCCGGGAACGCAGGGGGAGGCAGGGGTAGGTTTTCGGGGGTTATGCACATATCTTACGCACACAACCCTTTGAAAATCTACCTCAAAGAGTAAATAGCTAGTTTGTAGACATCTTGGCGTTGTATAGCCTTCGTTTCGAGGACCACTGTCTTGAAGAAGAGAGAGAGATAAGGGAAGTACCTCTGTATAATATCTTTCCTTATATCTGTCCTTGTTACTATAATACTATTTATCTGTATTGATCTATGTAATATTTAATTGGGTTGATAATGTCTTTGCTGCTTATACAATTTTCTACCAATTATTTACAATATTTAGTAAACTAAGTTTTGCTTTTACCAGATTGTATGTAGTGTGTTCTATGATGTAATATATAACCACTTAGCCTAACCTTTTACATGTACCAACAATCAAAGTGCAGTATACATATATTTTTGCTTTGATTATTATGGGAATACTACTGCAGAGATTTGTTCCTTCTTATTCTGCAAGTACTTCTTTCCCTTGAAATAGCATGCATAGATGGAAAATGTTACTTATGTGTGTTATTTCTCTCCTTAAACTAAACCTGTCCTTGGGAATGTCTCCCGACAATACAGTTAAAATTATGAGCATTGTAGAATTTAGTTTTTACTCTCACTATACATTGCTTATTTTCCCTTTCTTCTTTCAGTATAATTAACATAAAGTCACTTGTTCTTATTATGTAGTTTGCTCATTTCTCAAAGTAACAACTAGTCTATATAATTTGAAATTTTAAAAAATCCATTTTGTAAATAGTTGGATAATCAGCAATCACCTTAGTACAATTCTGTTTAATTAACAGAATACATTTGAAACACAATTTCTTGCTGTGGCCCCTTCACGTGGCTCCAGCAGGCCTGTTGTCTCTGCCTCCCTGACTGACATCATCCCCAGTCAAACTGCTCAGATGCTGAGGGAAGAATCAGCCTGAAGAAGCTGCCGCTATTGATGAAGGGAAGCCAAGTCTATGAAAATCACCCTCTATCACTGGGTAAAACCTGCTGCAATACTTTCATGTGGCTCCAGTGGGTCCAAGGTTTCCACTTCCCTTGTGACATCATTTCCAGCTGACTTTGGAACTGCTCAGTCAGTGGGGAAGGTATAAAAATATAAGATAACATAACAACCTACATATGCAGGAAACCTTGAGAAATATTCAGTAAACAAGTTCTAAGCGAGATCTTTTTATTGGACTAAATATACTTCTGACTTTAACAGTCATACTTCCTTCATCAAGTCGATGCAAAATGACAAGATTGAACAGTAGATTAAAGTTGTCCAGTACCTCCTAAATGCCAGTGCTCTCCTAATACAGTATGCCACCTTCTTGTAGAATCTCCATAAACCAGCCTGAAAGTTAGCACTTATCCCAAGGGCAAGAATACTGTAGGCTAAAAATATCTATTTTTTTTTTATTTTGTTTACAAGAACTATTTTATCTCTCATTACCTAACTGGTTAAATATTAACAAACGCATTAAAAGAAGTACAGAGAAGGGTGACCAAAATGATAAAAGGAATGGAATGATTCCCCTATGAGGAAAGGCTAAAGAGGTTAGGGGTCTTCAGTCTGGAAAGCGATGACTGAGGGGACGATATGATAGAGCAGTGCTTTCCAACCCTCTCCTGGAGAGTTTTCAGGATATCCACAATTAATATTCATCAGATAGATTTGCATACATTAGAGACCTATGATATGCAAATCCATCTAATGCATATTCATTATGGAAATCCTGAAAATCTGTCTGGCTAGGTGCCTCTAGCAGAGGGCTGAGAAACACTCTGATAGAGTGGAGTAGAAGGGTAAATGTGAATCAGTTGTTTACACTTTCAAAAAGTACAAAGACTAGGGGATAGTCAATGAAGTTACTAGGTGATATATTTATGACAAATAGGAAAAAATACATTTTTACTCAATGCATAATTAAACTCTGGAATTTGTTACTAAAGGATATGGTGAAAACTGTTAATGTGGCTGGGTTTAAAAAAGATTTAGACAAGTTCTTAGAAGAAAAGTCCATAAACCATTATCAAGATGGCCTTGGGGAATTTCACTGCTTATCCTGGGAATAAGCAACATGGAATCTATTGACCTTGTGGGGTCTTGCCAGGTACTTGTGACCTGGATTGAAAACAGGATACTGGGCTTGATGGACCTTTGGTCTGATCCAATGTGGCAAATCTTATGTTCTTAAGAAGTCTAGGTGATGCTCCATGTCACCTGTATTACTGCAAAATGCAACAGGATGAAATCTAGTATGATCCTCCTGGGCAATGTTCTTTTATAAAAAAATATAAATTAAGAGCAGGCTTAGGAAGAATGCATTTTCCTTACAGTGCTTACATTAATTATAGCTTCTAAGTATCTCTGATGATATTTTTAAAGACAATTTTTCCCACATGAGTGCTAACATTTTTTGATGGGAATCTCACATTTCTCAACATCAAAATATTGCCACTCTCACAATAATGCTTTACCTTAAAACCCAATAACAACACAGAAAATCATAAGACCATGCAGTCTTTTTTTTTATTATTATAGCAGTAACAAATGAATAAATTCAGGTCTAAAACTGTATTGTAAAGAGCTTCCTGACAACCATTCAGACCTATGAGTAATTAACTCTAATTTTAAACCACTAAAGTTACCCAGATGAAGCATCTCAGGTAATAATTCAGAAGCAGATAATTACAGCTCAAAGCAGAAAACTGGTTTAGTGATTCAAGTACAGAACTAGATGTCAGTGCAGCATTTTGGTGTTGCCTATTCTATTTCTGGCCAAAGGCCACTACCAGGGGTATGCACAGAAAATATTTTCAGTTTGGTTCAGAATTTCTGTTTGGCTTCCTGTTTAGCTCAGTTTGGATAAGAAGGTAATTTGTTTTATTAATATCAATGGGAAAAGCAATGCATCCTATTTTTGACTCTAACTTTACTGTTTTCCTTCCAAGATTTACGAAACTTGCTGGCAGGCATTAGCAGCAGAGGCAACAGCACCAAGACACCAAAAGCATGAGCACACCATTGCACCCAAAGGGGCAAATGGCACCAACAGAGGCATGAACACCCCACTGCAATAAAAGGAGGAAGCAGGCTGCACAGCAGCAGGAAGAGAAGCAAAGCAGCAGGGCTCTGAACCAGAAAAGAGGTAGAGCAACAGGAACAGGCTGAGCAGAAGCAGCAAAAGTGGCAAATGGCAACATGGCAAGGCACTGAAACAGAAGAGGGGCAGACCATGAAGAGCAGGCCAGGAAGCAGCAGCAAGAGTGGCAATCAGAAACAGCATGCAAGGGGCTGAGACCAAAAGGTATGGGTTCTGGTTCTGTGAAGTTGTGCACTCAGTCCTCTTGCATCTCGCACGGATATTTAGGGAACTCAGTAGAGGGAGGGTGATTTTAATGAAGACAGACTTTTCCCGCCAACTCTGGTGCCAGCCATGAATAGTATGGACTCATGTCATCACCTGCCACTGAGAACACCTGTTCACTAGGCATACTGGTTGGTGGGTAATAAAGGAAATACTGGGCAATCTTGGCAAGGTCCAGCTAGACTGCAGTCTTGTATGCTCAATATGCCAATAGGTCTGAGTCCATGAACTAGATGGGTTATCCAAGGTACCACAACACTGAAATATGTGCAGGGGTCTTCTTTTCTGGGGTGATGTTAGGTGGAGGAATACTGGTCTCTGTTGCCAACTGCTAAAGCTATAGCCTGCGCCAGGAGAACCTGGTGTTCAGTGGTCATAGAGATATGGGGAGGTCATGAAAGGGAGAGAGGATGTGGTAGTTTTCAAGGTGCTGATGATGATGCTTGAAATACTACTTAAGGAGCCTACTCTATCCTGCACTGCATCCTCACTGCCCCTCTTTCTTTGGTGCTGCCATTCTTGCACCTTTGCAATACGTTCTCTTTCCAGTAAGTCATATTGTTAGACTGAAGGATGATATTCCCTTTCACCCATGGTTCATACATGGTGGCCAGCATCTAAGGACTAGCTGGATAAAGGATTCAAACTGATTTTTCCTTTTATGCAGCAAAGTGTCAATGAGTGCAACCACCTCTGGTACTGGTTCCTGTTTCTGCCAGAAGCCTTGTAACTTCTCCAGGATATTGATTATGGGGTTGACCTTACCCAGGGTGGCTGTTGATAAACTCAGAATTTGTATGGCATGCTTGAAGGGCTTCTAAACCTAAGCTACCCACATCAAGCATAACACATCCCGATTCACCAGGAGGCAATCCACACTGATCTCAGCATCCACAAACAGCTCATAAAGGGTAATATTGTTCCACTAACCTCTGCTTCATCAGATAGGTGGAATTCCATCTGGTATCTACATCCTGAATAAGCTGCTGTATAGAAGCCCTAACTATTGCTTGCTGCTCATAGAGCTGCTACCTGCCCTTCTATTTTCCTGCATCTATCAGGTTCCATAGGAACAGCTGCCATTTTCCTTATTCCCCTAGCCCCAAGGCCTCCCTTAATTACAGGTGCAGCAAGTTGGTAAATAATTGGATCCCCTGGATTCCCCATCCCCCACAGTCACAGTCACAGTCTGTAACAACAACCCAGTAATGGTCATGATTTCTGGCTAGCCCTCTGTTATCTCCCTTATCACTACTCAGATATGGACCAAAGTATGACTCTTGTCCATCAGTTGGATATGCAGCACAACTCATCCGTATGCTACTAGTGCTCCCCCTCTAGAGCTGCTACCTGCTCCACCTCATCCAGTTGCTACCAGTGTGCTCTCAGGGAGAGGTAAGTATGGGAAGCATTCTGGCTGTCCAGATGTCACTGTAAAATGGATGCTATTCCCCTCTGCCTTGGACAGATGCACTTTCATCTGGGCACTGAGCTGAATTTACTGGGTAGGGATACCCCACCTACCAAATGTTGTCCTGGATGGAACTTTGGAACGTGGACTAAGTTGTGGAGCAGCTGCTTAAATACCACTTGTAGGAGCTGTTCATCCAGGGCAATTCCCCAGTAGTTCATGTCATCAACTTCGATGCAGCATGCCCCTTGCTCAGGATAATGATAGGAAACACCACCTCATCTGCTCTATGGTGGCTTGTCATTGATGCAAGGGTGAGGCTGCTGGCCTACCGCCTCACTGGGGAAAGGGCTGGGCATGGTGGTCAGCTTGGGATGGGGATATCTCCTTCGCTGTGGTTTTCCTGCTCCTATTCCTTTTGCTTTGAGTGGAGGACATGGTCCTCAGACTAGTACCAGCCTTCCCTAAACTAACAAATAATGGAGCATAAAGCTGTTTACAAAATGGCCCACTACCTTTCTTCTACTGATGGCCTTATGACAGTGAGTGATTTCTGCAAAATGCTGATTCCCCATAATTGTAAAGTACCGCCGCACCTCTGATGTCTGGATCCTTGGGTGCTGCTGCTTGGGCTGAGGTTGAGGGCCAACCAGAAGGTGAAAGCCCAGAGGTATCTCTCATGCTTTTGACTGCCTGCTGTTTCTGGGGGTGATGTTGGCTCTGGCAGTACTGCTTACTGTCTGAAGCTGGTCACTGGTTATCACACTATACTCCTGGAGGAATTCTACGCAAAAAAATTTAAAATTCTGCACAAAAGAACTTTAAATTCTGCAAACTTTATATTGGTCAAAATAACACAATTTACATGACAGTCTTTAAGTAATTACATTATAAATTAATACAGAAAAAAGTTATTACTTAAAGATGCAGAATTTTAAATATTTTGAGCAGAATTTCCCTAGAAATTCACTGTAAGAGTGTCCTGTCCACTCGCTCTCCCTACCCCCCTGGCCACTTTGACCTCTCAGGGCCCAACTCCTCCATCTGCCAGTATCTCTCCCCTCCACCTCTAGGCTCAACCCCTTCCACTCTATTGCCAGTCCCAGAGTTTGACCCCGTTCTCACACAGACCCCTCACACAGGCTCCCTCTGTCCCTCCCTCTCTCACACACATGCTCCCTCTCTCTAGTGCACATACACACCCTCAAACAGGCTCCCTCACTCTCTCACACACACACACACATATCCCCTCATACAGGGTCCTATTTCTTGCACACACACCCATACAAGCTCCTTTTCTCTCTCACACATACATCCTCACATAGGCTACCTATGTCTCTCTCTCATGCACCCCTTCACACAGGCTCTGTCTCACACATACACAATCCTTTCACACAGGCTAGCACTCTCACATATACACGATCCCTTTTTCATACACATCAGCTCCCAATCTACATAAGAACCTACACATAAACACTCCTTCACAATCTCCTCATATAGGCTCCCACTCTTTGAAACCCACACTCAAGCATCCCACCCCCTGCTCTCTTACCTTCTATGCTCTCTCTCACACCCTCCTGCTCTCTCTCACCCTCCCCTCCCCATACCCCCTCCCCTCATATAGGCTCCCTCTCTCTGAATCCCACACTCAAGCATCCCCCCCCCTGCTCTCTTACCTCCCATGCTCTCTCTCACCCTCTCCTCCCCCTCTCCTTTCTCACACACACACACATTCTCTCTCACCGGGGCCTTCCATCTTTGCCGCGAGCGGAGCACACTTCGTTCACAGCACATGGGGGCCTTCCATCTTTGCTGCGAACGGCGCGAGGCCTTCATCTTCACGGCATGCCGGAGTCTCCTCTGCGCGGGGGGGGGGGGGGGGAGAATTCTGCATAAATTCTGTGCTCCACAGTAGTGCAGAATTCTCTCAGGACTAACACTAGTAACTAGGTTCTGCATAACCTCCTCAGCCTTTCAATATTCCCTTTCTCTATGTCTTCAAATCCTTGACATGACTCCTCTGAATCAGTAGTTTCTGCAAAGATCTGCCAAAGGCACTGATCTAAACCGGAGCACTGTGATAGCTTTCGCTGATTCTCACCTACTGTAACCCCACTGCTGCTGCCACCCTGCCCTTTTCTGCCCCTGCAACATATTAACAAAGAAAGATGTTGGTGACAGATCCCAATCAATCCCAGGTTCTAATTAGCTAGAAGTACAAAAGAGCAGGAGGAAACTGCTGAGTCAAAAAAAAAAAAAGGAAAATGAGCTGTGGGTGAGAGAGAGGTTTTGGGGGCTGGCAAGGGTAAATTGGTGTCATTATTATCACGCATGAAATATACAGTAAGCATACTCATTTAAACAAGACAATACCAAAATGATATTTCCTGATTTACATACAATTCCTAAACTATAGATTATTACATTCAATTTAGTCCATTTTTAGAATCCCTTGTCCCTCTTCAAATTAGCTCAGCTTTCTCCCTATTCTTTTCTCTTTCTTAATATCTTATTACAAATATTGCCAATAAAATGTATACTTAACTAGTAAATGTCCTCCAACGCTTACTGAATTAAGACAAGGCCCTAATCCATTTTTTGGCATTTCCAATTATTCTGTTATCTCAGCTGCTAAGCACTTGATCAATCATGTGTAGGAATTATTCAAGTCAGGAACAGTACTTTCCCTTCCCTGTTCTGATAGGAATTCTCTAGATGTGCTTCACATGGAATAACGATCACCCGTCAGGAGCAATTCCAGTATCTCAGTCACAAGAGCAAAAAAAAAAAAAGAAAAAAAGAGGAAGGAGTCTGAATAAGTCAGTTCTAAAACCACAGTTATCCTAATTCAAACCTTTTGATTTTATTTGCTCTGCTACAAATAAAAAGTCAATTACTAAAATAATTAAAAATTCAATATGTAACAAATTATGATCAACCTAACATCTCCAATCACAGCAAAATGTTTAAACTATAAAATCTTCAAAATAATCTTCTTGTTCTTGATTTACGTCTTCTAGGGGTTGTCAAATCTGCATTCCATCCCATTCCAATATACTGTATGGCTTGACTCATGCTCATGCATTTGGGTACTAAGGGGCAGATATCTCTTGTTATTTGGGTTTTGCTGTTGTAAAAGGTGATATTCAGGCGATATGGACAATCAGTAAAGTATTTGGTACAGTATCAAAAGAGATATTCAGAGAGCACACAGGATGATCAATCATTGATTCTTCATCAATACCTTCCACTGCCCCTGAACAGGCCCACAACTGGTTAATCACTCACACGCTTCCATGTTTTTCCTTCACTGCCCAGAAACAGAATATCTGAAGAAATTGGTGCTGCTTTCTCTACAAAAAGATCACAGCCTCTCACCTTCTACAGAGCTACTTGGGCCTGACCTTAACTATGATCTTTCTTAGCATGTGTATAGTCTCAATTATTAAATTTTCTGTATTTACTTGTTTTAATAATTGATTTATTAGGTTTTGTGCTTTATTTGCATTTTTTTTGCATTTTTATGATATAATATTTATGTACTATTAGGATGCAGAATGGATGTATTTGTTGCACCCCTGCCCGCGGTCCCGCAGACAGGGCCTTACCTCCATGGCCGGGGGCCGCTCCTTCGTGACATGGACTGCTGCTGCCTGCGTGGCTGACCTGCAGATGACCAGGCCTCTTGCAGCCTGGATGCTGCCACTGACCCAACTCCCTGCGGTGGGTACCACTGCCGGACGTTGCTCCCTTCGCAGCCGGGAGGCCACCCTCGAGGTTCTTCGCAGCTGGGTGCCACCTTTGGGCCCTGCTCTCCGATCCGGCAGGGACGCCGCTGACGTCACCTGCCTCTAGGCCTTCCTCCTACACGGCTGAAATGCCACCGACACAGCCTACCTCCACAGCCTACCTCTTCCTGCTCTGCAGGGCTGCTCTCCAGGGTCCTGCAGTCTGCCTCTGGCCTTCCTTAGGCGCGTGGCTGCGCCTCTCTCCTCCTTTTAAAGGACTAGCAACAGGAACTGGCCGCAGCCACAATGACGTCCAGTCTCCGCCTGCTCCCTGGATCAGCCCTATTTAAGGGCCTCGCTCCATTCCTCCAGCGTCTTCGCATCTACCTGAATGCTCCTGAAGAGTTCGCTTCAGTCCTGATGTCCGTGAGTCCGAGTCCTGATGTCTGTGAGTCCGAGTCCTGATGTCTGATCCAAGTCCTGATGTCTGTGAGTCCATTCCAGAGAGATGTCCAAGAGTCCATTCCAGCGAGATGTCCGTGAGTCTGAATCCTGATGGCTGATCCAAATCCTAATGTCTGTGAGTCCAACTCTTGATGTCTGATCCGAGTCCTGATGTCCATGAGTCCATGTCCTGATGTCTGATCCAAGTCCTAGTGTCCATATGTCCATTCCAGAAAGATGTCCGTGAGTCCATTCTAGAGAGATGTCAGTGAGTTCATTCCAGAGAGACGTCCGTGACTCCATTCCAGAGAGATGTCCATGATTCCATCCCAGTGACATCCGTGACTCCATTCCAGCCATGTCCAGCTGTCCCTTGATGGTTCCGTTACCAGCTGTTTTTAGATGTTCCATGTCCAGCTGTCTTTAGATGTTCTGTGTCCTGATGTCCCTAGTCCTAATGCTCCAGGTCCTGTCTGACCCGTACCTCCGGAGGTTCCTTTTTTTTTTAACGCCGAGGTTCCGGTTCTCAAGTTCCCAAGTTCCTAGTTCTAAGATTTTACCCTTCCGACTCCAGAGGATCCTAGGGGTCACTTCGCTGCTGTGCTAAGAGACTTCCCGAGCTCGCCCCGCTCCCCTCGTGGTCTGCGCCCAGCCGTCCAAAAGTGTAGGGCACGTAGGGGGCAGTGTGGCCCATGACCAGCCTACTGGCTGTGTAGGGCACCTAAGGGGTCTTGCTCTATCCCCTTGTGTCTCTATGTCTACGTCCAAGTCTCCACATCTCCACGTCTACAGTCTACAGTCTCTACGTCTACTTCCAAGTCTACAAGCTCCTTCATATCTCCAAGTCGATGTACAAGTCTCCAAGTCTACGTCCAAGTTTTCAAGTCTCCAGTCTCCAAGTCTCCATGTCTACAGTCTCCAAGTCTCTACATCTATGTCCAAGTCTCCAAGCTCCTTCCAAGTCTCCATGGTTTCAAGTCTCCAAGTCTCCATGTCTCCAGTCTCTACGTGTATGTCTAAGTCCCCAAGAGTCTCAAGCTCCACTCCAGTCTCCAAGAGTCTCAAGTTCCAAGTTCTTCCTTGACTCTTTGTGCTCCAAGCTCTCTTTGGACTTTCTTATGTTCCAAGCTCCTAGCCCTTACCCAAGACTTACATCATAGCCCTGTGTTCCCACTCCGTCCAGCACTGTTCATGTTCTGCCTGTTCCTGTACACACACCTCACCACGGGGTGCGGCTCATGTTCTGTCTCGAGCCGTTCCGTGACCCAAGGGCTTCTGCTCTCCTATGAGTTAGTGACGCACATTGAGCCCGCACCATTGGCTCCAGAAGGCTGCGCTCGCAACAGAATGCGAAGACCCGAGCTCGGTGTAGTGTGCTGGGCTCAGAGTGTTGGGCATTTTATTTTGACTATTGCTCCTAGTTTCTGGACTTCCTATGGACTACCCTTGTCTTAATTACCCTGTTTCCATGAAAAGGTTTTTGCTCGCTTGCCTTCTTCAGTACATCCGGGTTCTAACCCGCAAGAGACTTGCATCCAAATCTTCAAGTTAGTCCAATTTCTGTGCTCTTCCAGATCGACAGAGGAGGTTAGGATGTTCCAATGACCTGCAGGAGGCACCTGCAACCTGATTCTCCACCAATCAGTTCCAGTCCCACAGTTTCTTTCGACCAGCAGGATGCGCCTGCAATCTGTTCTTACTAGCCAGTGCAAGTCCTGGAGTTTTTGTCCAACCAACAGAAGGTGCCTGAATTAATCCAAGATCTTCCCTACTCTTCCATGGAGAAGTGATATCATCACTTGGGTTACATCAACCTGCAGGAGGTGCCTGTACCCAGGTTCTTCTCTCATCACTATTTGATCCAATGTTCTTCAGTTTCCAGAACTGAACCTTGAGTTTCTTTCAGCATCCAGGTCCTGGGTCTAACGACCAGCAGGAGGCACTTGCACCCCAGACCTGGCTCTGCCTGCCAGCCTTAATCCAGTAAATACGTTTCTTTACTGGATGCTCATCTTAGACCATCTTAAGTCAACTTCAGATTCCAATCCACCTCCCTGAGGAGTCACTTTGCACCACAACACCTAATCCCAATTCAGAGGCTGCATCAAAAGAGATTGTGAGTCTCGGTCCTCCAAACTCCTTCGCAGATCTATGAGTTGCCATCCTGAAGTGAACCTTGTAGTTAATATCCTGCCGGGGGCTACCATTGTGCCATCTTACCTCAGCGGGCATCACGCAGTCCAGGATGTCTTCATCCGTTCCTGGTATATCACCCTGGTTCCAGATTCTATACCACACCTTAGTCAGTATCTAGACACTTTCCTCCAGAAGAAGTCGCAGCGAATTGGCCCATCTACTACTAGGGTCAATTAGAACTGAACTGGACTTCCGCTAATACTTAGTGCCTCCTATTCTACCTGGTTCTTGTTTCCTCTCAAATTGTACCTACGACATGTTAAGGCAAGTTATTTCTTCCGATCATTTCAGCTCTCCAGCCTGGGAAGTGTGTTGGACCCCCGAGTATCCAACGAACCAGTTGCCTTCCATCTCCAGCCAGCTAGAAGGAGCTGAGGAGGGGGCCTTTGACAGAGGGGGGGGGATGCTGTTGCACCCCTGCCCACGGTCCCATGGACAGGGCCTTACCTCTGCAGCCGGGGGCCGCTCCTTCGTGACCTGGACTGCTGCTGCCTGTGTGGCTGATACGCAGACGACCAGGCCTTTGTGGCTTGGATGCCACCACTGACCCCCTGCTGTGGGTGCCGCTGCTGGATGCCACTCCTTGAGCGGCCAGGAGGCCACCCTTGAGGTTCTTCGCGGCTGGGTGCCACCTTTGGGCCCTGCTCTCTGACCCGGCAGGGACGCTGCTGACGTCACCTGCCTCTGGGCCCTCCGCCTACGCGGCTGAAATGCCACCGACATGGCCTGCCTCTTCCTGCTCTGCAGGGGCGCTCTCCAGGGTCCTGCAGTCTACCTCCGGCCTTCCTTAGGTGTGCAGCTGCACCTCTCTCCTCCTTTTAAAGGGCTAGCAACAGGAAGTGGCTGAAACCCCACTGACGTTCCGTCTCCGCCTGCTTCCTGGATCAGCCCTATTTATGGGCCTCGCTCCATTCCTCCAGCATCTTTGCATCTCCCTGGATGGTCCTGAAGATTTCTCTTCAGTCCTGATGTCGATGAGTCCTAGTCCTGATGTCTGATCCAAGTCCTGATGTCCATCAGTCTGAATCCTGATGTCTGATCCGAGTCCTGATGTCCATCAGTCTGAATCCTGATGTCTGATCCAAGTCCTAGTGTCCTTAAGTCCATTCCAGAGAGATGTCCATGAGTCGAATCCTGATGGCTGATCCAAATCCTGATGTCTGTGAGTCCAACTCCTGATGTCCATGAGTCCGAGCCCTGATGTCTGATCCAAATCCTAGTGTCCGTAAGTCCATTCCAGAGAGATGTCCGTAAGTCCATTCCAGAGAGACATCCGTGAGTTCATTCCAGAGAGACGTCTGTGACTCCATCCCAGTGACGTCCGGGACTCCATTCCAGCCATGTCCAGCTGTCCCTTGATGGTTCCGTTCCCAGCTGTCTTAGATGTTCCAAGTCCAGCTGTCTTTAGATGTTCTGTGTCCTGATGTCCCTGATGTCCCTAGTCCCTAGTCCTATTGCCTCTGGAGGTTCCTGTTTTTAATGCCGAGGTTCCTGTCCTCAAGTTCCCAAGTTCCTAGTTCTAAGACATTACCCTTCCGACTCCGGAGGACCCCAGGGGTCACTTCGCTCCTGTGCTAAGAGACTTCCTGAGCTCTCCCCACTCCCCTCGTGGCCCGTGACCAGACGTCTGGCTGTGAAGCTCGCTTAGGGGGCAGTGTGGTCCATGACCAGCCTACGGGCTGTGTAGGGCGCCTGAGGGGTCTTGCTCTAACCCCTTGTGTCTACGTCCAAGTCTCTAGTCTCCAAATCTACAGTCTCCAGTCTCTACATCTATGTCCAAGCGCCATCATGTCTCCAAGTTGACGTCCAAGCTCCAATTCTCCACGTCTCCAGTCTCCAAGCTCCTTCTAAATCTCCACATGTCCAAGTCTCCAAGTCTCCATGTCTCCAGTCTCTACATCTACGTCTAAGTCTCCAAGAGTCTCAAGCTCCATGCTGGAGTCTCCAAGAGTCTCAAGTTCCAAGTTCTTCCTTGACTCTTTGTGCTCCAAGCTCTCTTTGGACTTTCTTATGTTCCAAGCGCCTAGCCCTTGCAAAGAGACTTACGTCATAGCCCTGTGTTCCCGCTCCGTCCAGCTCTGTTCCGCCTGTTCCTGTACACACACCTCACCACGGGGTGCGGCTCATGTGCTGTCTCAAGCCGTTCTGTGGCCCAAGGGCTCCTGCTCTCCTATGAGCTAGTGATGCGCGCCGAGCCCACACCATCAGCTCCAGAAGACTGCGCTCGCAACAGTATTATTAAGATATATCTGAAAATTGCATTTAACTATTTGAATGAAGCTTGTTTTGAGGAAGGTGATGTAGAACTATAACATGATATAATTCTCACCTAAGCATTCTTTTCGTTTATCATTACTCTTCAGTATGCCCCTCTGTCTGTCATACACAAAGCGGCACATAAGAACATAAGAAAATGCCATACTGGGTCAGACCAAGGGTCCATCAAGCCCAGCATCCTGTTTCCAACAGTGGCCAATCCAGGCCATAAGAACCTGGCAAGTACCTAAAAACTAAGAAGATCCCATGCTACTGATGCAATTAATAGCAGTGGCTATTCCTTAAGTAAACTTGATTAATAGCAGTTAATGGACTTCTCTTCTAAAAACTTATCCAAACTTTTTTGAACCCAGCTACACTAACTGCACTAACCACATCCTCTGGCAACAAATTCCAGAGCTTAATTGTGCGTTGAGTAAAAAAGAACTTTCTCCGATTAGTTTTAAATGTGCCCCATGCTAACTTCATGGAGTGCCCCCTAGTCTTTCTACTATCCGAAAGAGTAAATAACCGATTCACATCTACCCGTTCTAGACCTCTCATGATTTTAAACATCTCTATCATATCCCCCTCAGCCGTCTCTTCTCCAAGCTGAAAAGTCCTAACCTCTTTAGTCTTTCCTCATAGGGGAGCTGTTCCATTCCCCTTATCATTTTGGTAGCCCTTCTCTGTACCTTCTCCATCGCAATTATATCTTTTTTGAGATGAGGCGACCAGAATTGTACACAGTATTCAAGGTGCGGTCTCACCATGGAGCGATACAGAGGCATTATGACATTTTCTGTTTTATTCACCATTCCCTTTCTAATAATTCCCAACATTCTGTTTGCTTTTTTGACTGCTGCAGCAAACTGAACCGACGATTTCAATGCGTTATCCACTATGACACCTAGATCTCTTTCTTGGGTTGTAGCACCTAATATGGAACCCAACATTGTGTAATTATAGCATGGGTTATTTTTCCCTATATGCATCACCTTGCACTTATCCACATTAAATTTCATCTGCCATTTGGATGCCCAATTTTCCAGTCTCACAAGGTCTTCCTGCAATTTATCACAATCTGCTTGTGATTTAACTACTCTGAACAATTTTGTGTCATCTGCAAATTTGATTATCTCACTCGTCTTATTTCTTTCCAGATCATTTATAAATATATTGAAAAGTAAGGGTCCCAATACAGATCCCTGAGGCACTCCACTGCCCACTTCCACTGAGAAAATTGTCCATTTAATCCTACTCTCTGTTTCCTGTCTTTTAGCCAGTTTGTAATCCACGAAAGGACATCGCCACCTATCCCATGACTTTTTACTTTTCCTAGAAGCCTCTCATGAGGAACTTTGTCAAACGCCTTCTGAAAATCCAAGTATACTACATCTACCGGTTCACCTTTATCCACATGTTTATTAACTCCTTCAAAAAAGTGAAGTAGATTTGTGAGGCAAGACTTGCCCTGGGTAAAGCCATGCTGACTTTGTTCCATTAAACCATGTCTTTCTATATGTTCTGTGATTTTGATGTTTAGAACACTTTCCACTATTTTTCCTGGCACTGAAGTCAGGCTAACCGGTCTGTAGTTTCCTGGATCGCCCCTGGAGCCCTTTGTAAATATTGGGGTTACATTTGCTATCCTCCAGTCTTCAGGTTCAATGGATGATTTTAATGATAGGTTACACATTTTTACTAATAGGTCTGAAATTTCATTTTTTAGTTCCTTCAGAACTCTGGGGTGTATACCATCTGGTCCAGGTGATTTACTACTCTTCAGTTTGTCAATCAGGCCTACCACATCTTCTAGGTTCACCATGATTTGATTCAGTCCATCTGACTAATTACCCATGAAAACCTTCTCCATTACAGGTACCTCCCCAAAATCCTCTTCAGTAAACACCGAAGCAAAGAAATCATTTAATCTTTTCGCAATGGCCTTATCTTCTCTAAGTGCCCCTTTAACCCCTCGATCATCTAACGGTCCAACTGACTCCCTCACAGGCTTTCTGCTTCGGATATATTTTAAAATGTTTTTACTGTGAGTTTTTCCCTCTACAGCCAACTTCTTTTCAAATTCTCTCTTAGCCTGTCTTATCAATGTCACATTTAACTTTCCAACGTTTATGCTTTATCCTATTTTCTTCTGTTGGAGCCTTCTTCCAATTTTTGAATGAAGATCTTTTGGCTAAAATAGCTTCTTTCACCTCCCCTTTTAACCATGACGGTAATCGTTTTGCCTTCTTTCCACCTTTCTTAATGTGTGGAATACATCTGGACTGTGCTTCTAGAATGGTATTTTTTTTTTTTTCAATTTAAAGTTTATTAATGCTGTAATAAACAGTAGTATAAAAACAGCACACGCTTAAACCAATACAGCCACCTGAAGCATAAGTCAGTACAAGAGTGACAACAAGATAAAAGCATACAAGCAACAAGGTGTTTAACAATTATCCCCATCCCCCCCTCCCCCCCGCATGTCATGTAAAACCTAAATAAAACTGGTTGGTAGATCGCAGGCCTCGCCTCCAACATTCGAGAACTGGGCTGGGCAGTATGTAAGAAACTAGGTCATCCAATCAGGGATTTGTGAATGTCAAGGGTCTCCATGTGATATAGGGCAACCAAATTGCGTGAAATTTGGTCAAACGGTGATATTTCAAGGCCGTAAGGCGGTACATGGTACAAGTTCTATCCAGACGTCGTAGTAGTTCCTCTGGAGTAGGTGGTAAAGGTCTCTTCCAGCGGAATGCAATTTCCATTTTGGTCGCCGTACAGATCTGTTGCACCAAGAGTTGACCAGACGTTTCTAAAGAGTCCTTTGAAGCGAACAAGAGCGCTTGATCCATCGTGAGGGTGCAGGGGGTTTGCAGGAGTCGTGATAGTAAAGTAGAAACATAAGTCCACAACGATTGTATAGAGACGCATTCCCACCACATATGTAAGAATGTGCCCTTGTGGTGACAGTTCCGCCAACATAGTGGGTCCAAGCGGGGATAGCAGTGGTGTAATCTAACAGGTGTGAGGTGCCACCGAAAAAGTGTCTTGTAGTTGGCTTCAACGATCCGCGTAGAAATATTTCCCCGGGAGATCTTGGAAAATATATTAGACCATTCCTCTTCAGAGTAGGCCCTTCCGAGGTCGGCTTCCCACGCCAACATGTGGGGATATTTGTCAAAAGGTCGAGTAGACAATTGTTTGTAGATTTTGGAAATAAGGCCTCCCACGACAGGAGTTGCAGTACAGTATCCCTCAAACAGGGAACGAGATGGCGATATGAGGCCTTTGGCTCGGGCGCAGAGCAGAAAATGTCTGAGCTGCATATAAGGAAGTAACTCCGTGGAGGGTAGATGGTAAGTCTCCTGAAGTACCGAAAACGGTATTGGAAGATCCCGTTGCATGATCTGTTGCAGGCAAGTAACACCATTGTCTTTCCAATGCTCATAAGCTTTGGTAGGAAGGCCGGCTGGGAACGTGGTGTTGTGAAATAAAGAGGTGAGAGAGTAGTACTCCGACGTCCCCACTAGTTTGTGTCGCCATCGCTTCCACACGTTGTAGGTGTGTCTAGTGAAGGGGGTGAGCCGAAGACTCGGTCTCCAAGTCTTGTTAGGTTGCCATAGGAGTGAAGACAATGGAGTCGGCCGGATCCATTCCTGCTCCAAAGCGACCCAAGGTTTTACAGAGGTAGAGCAATGCCAGTCAATGATGGGCCGTAATTGAGCTGCTACGTAATACCAAGTGAGGTTTGGGAGGCCCAAACCTCCCTCAGCCTTGGGTTGGTAAAGGATTTTTTGGGCTACACGTGGTGGACGGTGGCGCCAGAGGAAGCGGAGTAGCTTTCGTTGCCATTGTAGTAGCGTGAGTCGACTAATAGGTATAGGCAAAGTCTGGAAAAGGTAGAGCAATCTTGGTAATAAATTCATTTTGATGGTAGCTAGGTGTACGAGCCATGTAAGAGGGAGAGAATTCCACCCTTCCAAGTCCTTATCGAGTTTTTTGAGTAGAGGAGTATAGTTATGGTGAAAAAGATCAGAGGTATGGCTACTCAAATATACCCCAAGGTATTTAATTTTAGCTGGAGCCCATTTAAAAGCATGATTAGCCTTTAATTGACATACCATATCAGGTGGACAAGTGACATTCAATATCTCAGATTTGTCCCAATTGATTTTGAACCCGGAGATGGCGCTAAACCGAGCCAACTCCGTTTCAATCAACGGGAGGGAGACAGTGGGGTTCCCAACCGTAAAGATAATATCATCCGCGAACAATGATAATTTGGGTTCACAAGTATTGAGAGGGAAGCCCCGGACCCCCCCATTGCCTCGGATTGAGATGGCCAGGGGTTCTAGGAAGATAGCAAATAAGATAGGCGATAAGGGGCAACCCTGCCGGGTGCCCCGTTGCACAGAAAAGGGCGTGGTATAGCAACCATTTATTTTTAGGCTAGCCAAAGGATTATGGTAAAGCGCCTGTATCCAGTTGTGGAAGGAGGGTCCAAACTCCATGGCTTGTAATGTTTGAAATAAAAAGGGCCAGTGGACCATGTCGAAGGCTTTCTCCGCATCTATAGCTAATAGGAGATGGTCCACCTGACAATGTGAGGCCCCCCAAATTACATTTATTATTTTACGGACGTTATCACTGGCCATACGACCAGGAATAAAGCCTGCCTGGTCTGGGTGAATAATGTGTGTTATAAAGCAGTTAATCCTATCGGCCAAAATTTTTGCAAGAAGTTTGAGGTCCAGGTTAATCAGCGATATTGGCCGATAAGAAGCACATAAGGCGGGGTCTCGGCCAGGCTTGGCTATAATAGTAATACCAGCGGTGTTAGAGTCTGCTTGTAGTCTACCCCCCTCCCTGAGGTAGTTAAAGTGAGCTTGTAAGTGGGAAACCAGGGCAGGTCCAAATGATTTATAAAACTTGGCTGTCAGGCCATCAGGCCCGGGTGCCTTGCCCACCTTGAGTGTTTTGATGACTGCCAAGATTTCTGGAGTCGTTATGTCCGCGTTTAATCTATCCCTCATGTCCTGGGTCAGATGGGGCAGAGGAAGCTCCTGAAGATAATGTTGAATGTCCACATTTTGTATGTGAGATTCAGCAGAGTATAAATTTTGGTAGAATTTAAGAAATTGCTTCGTTATTGCTGAATTGGAAGTTTCTATACGCCCCTTATCGCCTTTGATCTTTAAAATGTGGTTTTGTAGGGACCGCTTCTTCAATTGATGGGCCAAGAGCCTGCCAGCCCTATTATCGCCTTCAAAATGCTGTTGACGGGTAATATTAAGGGCGTGGGCAACCTGGCCTAATTCAAGCCTGTTCAAATCCTCCCGAAGCTTCGTGAGCTGCTTAAGAGTATGTGCGGAGCGGGATTGACTATGCTGTGCTGTCAGGGCAGCTATTTTATTTCTAAGTTGGAGACAGGCCGATTCCCTTTGCTTTTTGATATAGGAGGCATGGGAGATAAAGTGACCCCTCACATAAGATTTAAAGCAATCCCATACAGTAACCGGGGACGAGACTGATCCAGTGTTTATAGTAAAAAAGTCACGTATGACCTGAGTTGTGGATTGTACGAACCCTGGGTCCTGTAATAGGGAGTCGTTAAGACGCCAATATTTGTGACCATGCGCCACCACAGGTATGGTGATTTGTACTGAGACAGGAGCATGATCAGACCATGTCGCTATGCCAATCTCTGGGTTGAGTATCTGGTTAAATAAAGTTTTGTCCACCATCAGGTAGTCAATGCGGGAGTAGGAGTCGTGAGGCTTGGAGTAGAAGGAGTATGATCTGGAGTGCGGATACGTCGCCCTCCATGAATCTACCAAGTCGTGTTCAGAAAGGAAATCTTTAAGAGCTCTGGTGTGTACCATGGCCGTGTGTGCAAAACCCTTGGATGTGTCGAGTGCAGGCAATACTGTAACGTTGAAATCGCCACCCACTACAATAGATCCCGAGGCATGTTGTGTAAGAACATGTTGTAGGTGCTTGAAGAACCCCGCCTGCTCCTTGTTAGGGGCATATACATTAAGTAAGGTGAATTCAAGGTCAAACATCTTTACCCCCAACAACAAATAACGACCCCGAGGGTCAGCAATCACTTTCGTACACTCAAACACCAATTGTGAAGAAAAAAGGATGCCTACTCCTGCATACTTGGCAGATTTAGTGGCAGCTGCATAATACTGGTGCTGGAAGTTTCGGGACTTCATTAAAGCCTCATAGCGGCGAGTAAGGTGTGTCTCTTGTACAAATACAATGTCTGGCTTTGAGGCCGCGATTTCCCTATAAAAAAGGGATCGCTTGTGGGGGGAATTAAAGCCCTTGACATTCAGGGAAAATATCTTAATCTGAGCCATTCAGGCAACATAATTTAGCTCCCAGTACATATTGTGTGATAATGTAAAGTCCTAGGGAGCGAAAGCCGCCTCCATGAAGGCGCAATGTGAAAAACATGGGCTGAAGATAAGAAAAAACAAAACTACCTGCCATTAGCAAAAAATATGCAGCATGGAGGAGTGGCGCAGCGACAACCAAAATAACAACAATTAGGAAATGACATGCCCCCGGTGGTGACCCGGTGAGGTCCGTGGTCCCCAAAGATAATGTCTGCCAAAACCTTCCAGCAGACTAACTCCAATCCCTTATGGGGGATTTGAGTCACGCCTCAAGGCCAAGAGATGATGCCTCCTTTCCCCCCCCCTCCCCCCCCCCATCCACACTTTTCAAACCTAAGCAAACAGTGAAATTGGCAACCAGTTCCTGTATTTAGTAGCATAAAAGTATACTAAGAGCAACTGAGAAGTGACCATCCGGCACATCCTGCAAAGAATGAGACAAAACTCCACTCTACGGGAGCAAACATAGAGTTCATGTCAGGCCCAAATTAGAGGAGGGACCCCCCTGCTGCCTCCGGAGCCGGCTATTTCTCTTCCCCACTCTCTGCCAAGTGGGAAAAGGCGGAGGGGCCGCACGGGCCTCAGGATGTTTCTGAGAAGTCGGTGGCACAGTGTAGCCCATGCTGGCCAGGTGAGGCAAGGCTTCCTCAGGGGTTATGCATTTGTGCGTAGTTCCCTCGATGGTAAAGGACAGGCCAAATGGGTGTAGCCACCGGTACCGGACCGTTTTGGTGCGAAGGAAGGTGGTCACATCGCGAAACGTGTATCTGCTGTGCAACGTTGCCTGTGACAAGTCCGGAAAAATGGCAATTTTATTGTCACGCCAAGCCCATTCGTTCTTCTCACGCGCCAGTGTCGCTATCCTCTCCTTCACTTTATACGAAGTGAAGCATACAATAATGTCCCGAGGGCGATTGGGTTGCGGCGCCCGCAGGGCCCTGTGGGCACGTTCAAATTGAATATCGGGGAGATCGGACGCCTCCGGCAAGCCCGACTCCCCAAGCAAGGAGTGGCAGAAGTCGCTAATCAATTTATGGCAGTCCTCAGATCCCGTCGACTCGGTTCTCGAGATCGGCGAGTTTGGCGGTGAGCTGAGTATTCTCCTCCCGCAGCGTGTCACATGCGCTCGTGTTTGCTGATATTTGTGCAGCCTGGCCCTCCACCCGAACATCGATATCCCCCACTCGATGGCCCAGGGCCGAGAGATCCTCTTTTACCTCCTCCACGCGGGTCAGCAGTTCCTGCCGATATGCTTTTAAGTCCGCTCGGATCCCCGCGAACCATTCCCGAAATTCGGCCCTGGTCGGGTGTTCTGTGTGCATTACCTCGGGGGTATCCGAGTCAGGGAGGGATAGCTCTCCGGGACCGGCGCAGGGATCGGCGCCATCTTGACCGCTTTCGTCTCCCTCGGGAAGGCCGTCCAAATCTTTCATGCCCTCTTTTTGATAGGAAAATCTCTGTAAATCTAGATTCCTTTTCTTGCTGGACATCGCGGGGCGTTGCGGTATACTCCCAGAGCGAAAACAGGGCCGGATGGTCTATCAGGACTCTGATTGCCGTGGATAAAGCGGAGGGGCGAAAGGAGCCCGAGAATCAAGCAGCCATCTCATGGCGTGACGTCACGCTCCCCCAGAATGGTATTTTTTTAACAATGACCATGCCTCTTGGACATTTTTTATTTTTGTAGCTGCTCCTTTCAGTTTTTTTCTATTTTTCTCATTTTATCAAAGTTTCCCTTTTGAAAGTTTAGCACGAGAGCCTTGGATTTGCACACTGTTCCTCTTCCAGTCATTAAATCAAATTTGATCATATTATGATCACTATTGCCAAGCGGCCCCACCACCGTTACATCTCTCACCAAGTCCTGTGCTCCACTGAGAATTAGATCTAAAATTGCTCCCTCTCTCGTTGGTTCCTGAACCAATTGCTCCATAAAGCTATCATTTATTCCATCCAGGAACTTTATC